>NC_092383.1:50006876-50317431 GCF_030028105.1 Mobula birostris | reverse complement strand
ATCCATATATTTATTCCAACTATGGCTACACACTCAGTGTTCAAATTGTGAGGTACAGAAGGTACCTAACAAAGTGGCAGTTGAGTGTATTATATTGATCATAGAAAGGATGTGAAAGCTTTAGAGAGGGTGCAAAGGAGTTTTACTGGGATGCTGCCTGGATTAGAAAGCAACCTTATGAGAATAGGTTGAGTGAACTAAAGCTTTCCTCTCTAGAGGAAAAGAGGATGAAAGGGGACTTGATAGAGGTGCTCAAGATGATAATATACATAAATCAAATGTACAGGCAGAGACTTCTATACAGGATATAAATGGCTAGTTTGAAAGGCATAAAGTTAAAGTAATTAGAGGAAAATATAGTGGGGGAGGGTATGTTTTTTTGCACAGAGTAGTGGATGTGTGCAACGCACTGCCAGGAATGGTAGCAGGACCAGAATTTGGCCCATCGAGTCTGTACCACAATTTCATCATGGGTGATACTTTTTTTCCTCTCAGCTGCCAAACTCCTGGTCATAATATGATAGAATACACCTTACAATTTGAAAGGGAGAAGCTGAAATTTAAAGATGGTGCCAGTAATTGGTGACTTTGCGCGAGCTCTCCCGAGCAAACTGCCCTCTCTACTATCCTATACCCCAGAAACCCTTCTAAACCTCAAAGTTAGCAAGATAAGGCTCAACAACACCCTGGCGAAGCTACTGACCCAGCTGGAGATCACCGCGCCAGAACTGCTTCTTAAACTCCGGACCGCACCCAGACCCGACCAGCGAGGCCCACCACCTCACTGAGACCCGCGGTCTGCTACCGTGCCGGAGCGCTCGGAGACACGGCCCATTCCGACCAGCACCTCTCCGGAGCAGATGACCACACAGAAGTGACGGCGGAGACCTCAAGGTGCCCCAGATGCTTCCCCGGAGCGACCACCGTAAAGCCCGTTGGTGGCCACCCAATACTGCTGGAAGTGAGGCCTCCGCCGCCGACCTCGGAAATCGAGCCCGAGACTCGGCTGGAGCGGAGGCCTCCGCAACCGTGACTCGGCTTAAGGAAGGAGCCCGGCCATCCGGGATTAAGTGTCGGCTTCGGGGCCCGACCTAATCGACAGCCCGAGCCCCTGGCAGCTGAAAAGTGGCAGTAGAGCCTCCCCCGTTACTCGGCCCAACCCGGAGTGTCCGACGACGCGACCGGCCGATCGATTCCCGCGGGACGCGTTCACCAACATCAAAGAGCTAACAACAACATACTGCATCGATGGAGACCTGGAAAGATGCACTAATTACAGAGGAAGCGTGGGAAAAGAGCTGGGCTGCTGGCCACATTGAAGCAGAGGGGCTTCAGGGTCCCTATGCCCACCATCCTACTAGCTAATGTGCAAGCCATAGACAACAAGGTGGATGATCTTAAAGGGGGACTCACCTACTGCAGGGAGATGCGGAACTGCTGTGTATTCTGTTTCACTGAGACCTGGCTCTCCCCTGCCACCCCCGACTGTGCCATCCGACCGGAGGGTTTTTCGATCCATCGGATGGACTGCACGGCGTCTTCGGGCAAGACAAGGGCAACACTGGGTGGTGCTTGGACACAGTGGCACTGACAAGCTCCTACAGCCCGGACCTGGAACACCTGTCGGTGAAGTGTCACCTCTACTATCTGCCACGGGAATTCACCTCGGTCATACTGACAGTGGTCTACATTCCCCCCCAAGCGGACGTGGAGTGTGCTCTGAACATACTGTATGCCAACATCAGTGAACTTGAGACCAGGTATCTGGAGGCTTTGCCCATTACAGCCAGGGACTTTAACCAGGCCAACCTCAGAAAGGCACTGCCAAAGTTGTACCAACATGTCTCCTGCCCCACTAGAGGCCCGAATATACTTGACCACTGCTACACAGCAGTCAAGGATGCCTACTGTTCCATCCCAAGACCTCACTTCGGAAAATCAGGCCATCAAGCCATACTCCTCCTCCCGGCTTACAAACAGAAACTGAAGCGGAGGTCACAGTGTCAAAAGTAGTGTCGCGTTGGACGGAGGAAATGGATGAGGTCCTCTGTGACTGCTTTGAATCAGTGGACTGGTTAGTATTCAAGGACTCGGCAGCTAACCTCAATGAGTATGCCTCAGCTGTCACGGACTTTATTTGGAAATGCACGGAGGACTGTGTGTCTTGCAAGATGATCTGTGTATTCCCTAATTGGAAACCTTGGATGAAAGGTCAAGTCCCTTTTAAAGGCTAGAGCTGCGGCTTTTAGGTCCGGGGATACCAGTCGCTACACGGAATCCAGGCGTGAACTCCGGAAAGCCATTAAGGGTGCCAAGAGGCAATATCGAGCCAAGTTGGAAGCCCAGGCTAACCAAAAGGATGCCAGTAGACTATGACAGGGTCTAAAAAAGATCACTGGACGCAAAGAAAAGGCTGGGAATATCAATAACTGTGGTGCTTCTCTTCCTGATGAACTTAACATATTCTACACAAGATTCGAACAGAAGAGCAGCGTCCCACTCCCTCCGGATGAACCGGACCTGGTGGCATCGAGATTCATCGTCACCGAGGAGGACGTTAGAAGGGGCTTCATGAAGATAAATCCAAGGAAGGCGGTGGGCCCAGATGGCGTCCCAGGACGGATTCTCCGAGCCTGTGCAAACGAGCTAGCTGGAGTGTTTGCTAACATCTTCAACTGCTCCTTGCTTCAATCTAAGATACCCTCGTGTTTTAAGAAGGCAACGATAATCCCAGTGCCGAAGAAGAGCAAGGTGGCATGTCTGAATGACTATCGACCGGTGGCTCTGACATCAATTGCTATGAAGTGCTTCGTGAGATTGGTTATGGCACACATCAACCACAGCTTACCGGTCAACCTCGACGCTTTGCAATTCGCCTACCAGAGCAACAGGTCAACGGCAGATGCCATCTCCCTGGCCCTACATTTCTCCTTAGAACACCTGGAGAATAAAGACGAATACGTAAGGCTCCTTTACATTGACTACAGCTCTGCCTTTAATACCATCATTCCAACTAAACTGATTCCTAAACTCCGGAACCTGGGCCTTAGCACTCAGATATGCAGCTGGATCTTCAACTTCCTCACAGACAGGACCCAGGCTGTAAAAATAGGGGACAAGCTCTCCTCTACAATCACTCTGAGCACTGGTGCCCCACAAGACTGTGTACTCAACCCCCTGCTGTACGCACTGTACTCCCATGATTGTGTAGCCAAGTTTCCATCAAACTCAATATATAAGTTTGCTGATGACACAACGTTGTAGGCCGTATCTCAGGTAATGATGAGTTTGAGTACAGAAATGAAATTAAGAACCTGGTGGCATGGTGCGAAGACAATAACCTATTCCTCAAAGTCAGCAAGACGAAGGAATTGGTTGTTGACTTCAAAAGGAGTAGCGGACTGCACGACCCAATTTACATTGGTGGTGCGCAAGTGGAACAGGTCAAAAGCTTTAAGTTCCTCGGGGTCAATATCACAAATGACCTGACTTGGTCCAACCAAGCAGAGTTCACTGCCAAGAAGGCCCACCAGCGCCTTTACTTCCTGAGAAAACTAAAGAAATTTGGCCTGTCCCCTAAAACCCACACTAATTTTTATAGATGCACCGTAGAAAACATTCTTCTAGTTTGCATCACAACCTGGTATGGAAGTTGTCCTGTCCAAGACCGAAAGAAGCTGCAGAAGGTCATGAACACGGCGCAGCACATCACACAAACCAAACTTCCATCCGTGGACTCACTTTACACCGCACGCTGTCGGAGCAGTGCTGCCAGGATAATCAAGGACATGACCCACCCAGCCAACAGACTTTTCATCCCTCTTCCCTCTGGGAGAAGGTTCAGGAGCTTTGAAGTCTCGTACGGCCAGATTTGGGAACAGCTTCTTTCCAACTGTGATAAGACTGCTGAACAGATCCTGACCTGGATCTGGGCCGTACCCTCCAAATATCCAGACCTGCCTCTTGGTTTTTTTGCACTACCTTACTTCCCATTTTTCTATTTTCTATTTATGATTTATAATTTAAATTTTTAATATTTACTAATTTTTTTACTATTTTTAATATTTATAATATTTAATATTTGTAATCCAGGGAGTGTGAAGCGCAGAATCAAATATTGCTGTGATGATTGTATGTTCTAGTGCCAACTGCTTGGCGACAATAAAGTATAAAGTATAAAGTCAGTATTACAGTAGAGTAAAGGGAATTACAGAGGCATGAGAGAGGAGTTGACCAAAACTGATTGACCATAAGACATAAAACCATCAGATACAGGAACAGAATTAGGCCATTTGGCCCATTGATGCTGGTCTGCCATTTCATCATGGCTGATCCAATTTTCCTCTCAGCCCCAATCTCTTGCCCTCTCCCCGTATCCCTTCCTGCCCTGATCAATCAAGAAACTATCAACCTCTGCATAAGGACTTTGCACACACAGTTGCCTGTGGCAACGAATTCCACAGATTCACCACTCTCTGGCTGAAGAAATTCCTCCTCATCTCCATTCTAAAAAGGCGTCTCTCTATTCTGAGTCTGTGTCCTCTGGTCATAGATTCTCCCACGATAGGAAACATCCTCTCCACATTCACTCTATGAAGGCCTTTCATGACATATAAGAGATACTTAAATAGGCACGTGAATGATAGAAACATTGAGGGCTACTGTTAGGAAAGGGATTGATTGATCTCCGAGTAGATGAAAAGCTCTGCACAACATCATGTACCAAAAGGCCTGTCCTGTCCTGTCCCATATTTATGTTATATACTCTTCAAATCTGGCCATGTCTCTGAATAAAGTTGCGTTTGTTTGAATTGAGAAGCTGGTGAACCGTAGTTGCTGGATGTCTTATTCCAATTTCTTTCATCCAGAGTTGTCAAGAATATGCCAAATGCATAATAAAAAAAATGTTAATCATTGCACAACCTCAAAGACTTGCAGTTGAGTGAAACAGGTTTGGTTTAAGGAGATCTTTTTGGCTTCCAGAGATTGAGAAACTGAAGAAAACTCAAAAAAGTGCAGGTGAGCCAATTAAAGGAATAAATAAGATGTGAAAAGATAAATTATTCACTGAACTCTTCTTGTGTTGAATCAACACTTTTAATGTCACAGCCTTTTACAGGTATATTAAGAGCAAAAAGATTGTGAGGGATAAAATTGGTCCTCTTGAAGATCAGAGTGGTCGGCTATGTGCGGAACCAAAGGAAATGGGGGAGACCTTAAATAGGTTTTTTGCGTCTGTATTTACTAAGAAAACTGGCATGAAGTCTATGGAATTAAGGGAAACAAGTAGTGAGATCATGGAAACTGTACAGATTGAAAAGGAGGAGGTGCTTGCTGTCTTGAGGAAAATTAAAGTGGATAAATCCCCGGGACCTGACAGGGTGTTCCCTCGGACCTTGAAGGAGACTAGTGTTGAAATTGCAGGGGCCCTGGCAGAAATATTTAAAATGTCGCTGTCTACAGGTGAGGTGCTGGAGGATTGGAGGATGGCTCATGTTGTTTTGTTGTTTAAAAAGGGATCGAAAAGTAATCCGGGAAATTATAGGCCGGTAAGTTTAACGTCAGTAGTAGGTAAGTTATTGGAGGGAGTACTAAGAGACAGAATCTACAAGCATTTGGATAGACGAGCTTATTAGGGAGAGTCAACATGCCTTTGTGCGTGGTAGGTCATGTTTGACCAATCTATTGGAGTTTTTTGAGGAGGTTACCAGGAAAGTGGATGAAGAGAAGGCAGTGGATATTGTCTACATGGGCTTCAGTAAGGCCTTTGACAAGGTCCCGCATGGGAGGTTAGTTAGGAAAATTCAGTCACTAGGTATACATGGAGAGGTGGCAGATTTGATTAGACATTGGCTCAATGGAAGAAGCCAAAGAGTGGTAGTAGAGAATTGCTTCTCCGAGTGGAGGCCTGTGACTAGTGGTGTGCCACAGGGATCAGTGCTGGGTCCATTGTTATTTGTCATCTATATCAATGATCTGGATGATAATGTGGTAAATTGGATCAGCAAATTTGCTGATGATTCAAAGATTGGCGGTGTAGTAAACAGTGAGGAAGGTTTTGAGAGCCTGCAGAGGGACTTGGACCAGCTGGAAAAATGGGCTGTAAAATGGCAGATGGAGTTTAATACAGATAAGTGTGAGGTATTGCACGTTGGAAGGACAAACCAAGGTAGAACATACAGGGTTAATGGTAAGGCACTGAGGAGTGCAGTAAAACAGAGGGATCTGGGAATACAGATACAAAATTCCCTAAAAGTGGCGTCACAGGTAGATAGGGTCGTAAAGAGAGCTTTTGGTACATTGGCCTTTATAAATCAAAGTATTGAGTGTAAGAGCTGGAATGTTATGATGAGGTTGTATAAGGCACTGGTGAGGCCGAATCTGGAGTATTGTGTTCAGTTTTGGTCACCAAATTACAGGAAGGACATAAATAAGGTTGAAAGAGTGCAGAGAAGGTTTACAAGGATGTTGCCAGGATTTGAGAAACTCAGTTACAAAGAAAGGTTGAATAGGTTAGGACTTTATTCCCTGGAGCGTAGAAGAATGAGGGGAGAGTTGATAGAGGTATATAAAATTATGATGGGTACAGATAGAGTGAATGCAAGCAGGCTTTTTCCATTGAGGCAAAGGGAGAAAAAAACCAGAGGACATGGGTTAAGGGTGAGGGGGGAAAAGTTTAAAGGGAACATTGGGGGGGGGCTTCTTCACACAGAGAGTGGTGGGAGTATGGAATGAGCTGCCAGACGAGGTGGTAAATGCAGGTTCTTTTTTAACAGTTAAGAGTAAATTGGACAGATACATGGATGGGAGGTGTATGGAGGGATATGGTCCATGTGCAGATGAGTGGGACTAGGCAGAAAATGGTTTGGCACAGCCAAGAAGGGCCAAAAGGCCTGTTTCTGTGCTGTAGTTTCTCTATGGTTTCTATCCATGAGTATTGGTGCCCCCTCAGTCAGGCTGCTGAAAGGGGTCAGCAACCACACTTGTAAGTATGCCAGTTTCAGTCATTTAGTGTTTCATTGCAGTTGTATTTAACTCCCTTCCTCTCATTTCAGTCTTCTCGAATCTTGAACCTAAAACACAGTAATGTTGTTGCTTGCTGCTACCTTTCTCCTTGCTATAGGAAAGAAGATTACTGTTTAGGTTGATATTGTAAAAGAGCAATATTTATTTAGTTCCTCATGGCGGAGAGGGTTGCCTTCAGAGCTTGACGGTTATAGTAGACATCAGTGGATAAGCTGTCTCCAGAGATAGAGAAAGAAAAATCTAAAAAGGGGAGGGAGGTGTCGGAAATGGACCAGGTAAACTCGAGGGCAGGGTGAAAGTTGGAGGCAAAGTTAATAAAGTCAATGAGCTCAGCATGCGTGCAGGAAGCAGCGCCAATGCAGTCGTCGATGTAGCGAAGGAAAAGTGGGGGACAGATACCAGAATAGGTACGGAACATAGATTGTTCCACAAAGCCAACAAAAAGGCAGGCACAGCTAGGACCCATATGGGTGCCCATAGCTACACCTTTAGTTCGGAGGAAGTGGGAGGACCCAAAGGAGAAATTATTAAAAGTAAGGACTAATTCCACTAGACGGAGCCTACTGACTCTCACAGCTATCTGGACTATTCCTCTTCTCACCCTGTCTCTTGCAAAAATGCCATCCCCTTCTTGCAATTCCTCCCTCTCCGCCACGTCTGCTCTCAGGATGAGGCTTTTCATTCCAGGATGAGGGAGATGTCCTCCTTTTTTAAAGAAAGGGGCTTCCCTTCTTCCACCATCAACTCTGATCTCAAACACATCTCCCCCACTTCACGCACATCTGCTCTCACTCCATTCTCCCGCCACCCCACTAGGAATAGGGTTCCCCTGGTCCTCACCTACCACTCCACCAGCCTCCGGGTCCAACATATTATTCTCCGTAACTTCCGCCACCTCCAACGGGATCCCACCACTAAGCACATCTTTCCCTCCCCCCCTCTCTCTGCTTTCCACAGGGATGGCTCCCTTCGCAATTCCCTTGTCCATTCATCCCCCCCCCCCCCATCCCTCCCGACTGATCTCCCTCCTGGCACTTATCCTTGTAAGCGGAACAAGTGCTACACATGCCCTTACACTTCCTCCCTTACCACCATTCAGGGCCCCAGACAGTCCTTCCAGGTGAGGCGACACTTCACCTGTGAGTCGGCTGGGGTGATATACTGCATCCAGTGCTCCCGATGTGGCCTTCTATATATTGGCGAGATCCGACGCAGACTGGGAGACCACTTTGCTGAACACCTACGCTCTGTCCGCCAGAGAAAGCAGGATCTCCCAGTGGCCACACATTTTAATTCCACATCCCATTCCCATTCTGACATGTCTATCCACGGCCTCCTCTACTGTAAAGATGAAGCCACACTCAGGTTGGAGGAACAACACCTTATATTCCGTCTGGGTAGCCTCCAACCTGATGGCATGAACATTGACTTCTCTGACTTCCGCTAATGCCCCACCTCCCCCTCGTACCCCATCAGTTATTTATTTTTATACACACATTCTTTCTCTCACTCTCCTTTTTGTCCCTCTGTCCCTCGGACTATACGCCTTGCCCATCCTCTGGGTTCCCCCCCCCCCCCGTCTTTCTCCCTGGGCCTCCTGTCCCATGATCCTCTCATATCCCCTTTGCCAATCACCTGTCCAGCTCTTGGTTCCATCCCTCCCCCTCCTGTCTTCTCCTATCATTTTGGATCTCCCCCTCACCCCTCCCACTTTCAAATCTCTTACTAACTTTTCCTTCAGTTAGTCCTGACGAAGGGTCTCGGCCTGAAATGTTGACTGTACCTCTTCCTAGAGATGCTGCCTGGCCTGCTGCATTCACCAGCAACTTTGATGTGTGTTGCTAATATTTATTTAGTATTAAGTTACTGCGTCTGATCCATCTGATTCAGTTGGAAAGTTTTAGCAAGGGATAAATGGGGCTGAATGGGTGGGATAAATCGGGGCTGAATGGGTGGGATAAATAGGGCTGAATGGGTGGGATAAATCGGGCTGAATGGATGGGATAAATGGAGCTGAATGGGTGAGATAAATCGGGTTAAACGGGTGGGATAAATCGGGGCTGAATGGGTGGGATAAATCGGGGCTGAATGGGTGGGATAAATGGGTTGAATGGGTGGGATAAATGGGGCTGAATGAGTGGGATAAATGGGGTCTGAATGGGTGGGATTAGTGGGGCTGAATGGGTGGGATAAATCGGGCTGAATAGCTCAAAGGGCCAGAAGGGCTGTTCCACACTATATCTCTAAATAAATAAATTTCACTCCCTAAACCAGATCAGCATTTTAACTGAGGAAACCATCCTTGCTTTTTTTGTTGTTGCCTGGTAACTATTTGTGTTGAGTAGAAAATTCTGAATCTACCTCATCCTGAGAACCAAAAATATCAGCCATTATGCAAGAAAAATAACATGTTTCACGATGATGGTCCTTAGAACTTGAGAATCTCAGCTGTAAGCAGCCTCAAATCTTCCAAATGGAAAGTTCCATGCAGTGAAAGTTTTTTATATTCTTTTATATCTCATAAGTGTATTCAAATGCACCTAACTAAGAAAAAAGAATAATAATAATTAAACATAACAACATTAACACACGCAAAATGCTGGAGGAGCTCAGCAGGTCAGGCAGCATCTGTGTAGAGATGTTTCTTCAGGACCGGAAAGGAAGTGAGAAGAAGCCAAAATGAAAAGGTAGGAGGAGTGGAAAGCATTCGAGCCGGCAGGTGATAGGTGAAGCCACGTGAGAATGTACTGTAGGTAGGTGCAGGAGGGGGTATGAGGTGAAAAACTGCCAAGTGATAGGTATAAAAAGTAAAGGGCTAAAGGAAGAGGAGAGTGGACCATAGAAACAAGGGAAAGAGGAGGAGGACCAGAGGGTGGTAATAGGCAGGTGAGGAGAAGAGAAGGGAGCCTGAATGGGAAAACAGAAGGTAGAGAGTCAAGAAATTCTGGAATTAAAGAAGTTAAAGAAGTCAATGGTCATGCTGACAGGTTGGGGGCTACCCAAACAGCTACCAAATATTTGGCATTTTTCATAATTACAACAATGCGTTATAAACAGGTATTTACAGTCATTAAAGTAACTCAACTTATTGCTCCAGGTCCATAATCTTATTTCAGCAGCATGTCGAGCAGCAGAATTTCTTGTTTAACAAATTATCACTATATGGGTTGTTTGATTAATTCCATTTGCTTTTCCTTCTTAGCCGAAGAAGCAGAAGAGAATGCAGGTATCCCTTCTGTATATCTGCCCCACCTTGTCCCATATGCACAGTACTTTCATTAGTGACCCGGATATAAATGTGCAAGGAATCTTATTATGAATCTCAGCCTGTTGGACATGAACACTTCGAGTACAAACTTTCTACCTTTACTCTACTGCATGTATGCACTCAGTGGCCACTTTATAAGGTATCTCTTGTGCCTAATACACTCACCATTGAGTGTAACTTCATGTTTTTCTGCTGTTGTAGCCCAGCCTCTTCAAGGTTCGATGTGTTGTGTGTTTAGAACACACCACTGTTCTAACATGTTCTTTGACTTACTGTTGCTTCCTGACAGCTTGAACCAGTGTGGCCATTCTCTTCTGACCCCTCTCAAGGTGTTTTCACTCACAGGATGTTTTTTTTCGGCACCATTCTCTGTAACTCTAGAGACTGTTGTTTGTGAATATTCCAGGAGATCAGCAGTTTCTGAGATACTCAAACTACCCCATCTGGCACCAACAATCATTCCACAGTCAAAGTCTCTTAGATTACATTTCGTCACCATTGTGATGTATGGTCCAAAAACAACTGAACCGTTTCTCCATATCTGCATACTTTTATACTTTGAGTTCTGCATGTGATTCACTGATTAGATATTTGCATTAACAAGCAGGTGTTCAGGTGTTCCTCATGAAGTGGTCACTAAGTGTGTATGTTATAGTTGTTATTTAGCATGATAGCAGTCATTCCAATGCCAACCCTGGACTGCATCTCCTGCCATTATTACTTGTGATACCTTCTTGTCATTGAAATTGTTTGCAGTTTTGTTCACTCGTTTAACTGAGGAGGTATTAACATTGACTAATTTCCCAGAAGAATAAGTTGTCCAATAACGAACCAAAAAATGTGAGCCCTGTATTCTTTGGAGTTTAGAAAACTGAAAGATGTTCTAAGTGAAACATAATATTATAATGGTGAACAATCAAAGTCCAAAGTAAAATGTGTCATCAGATTATATACACGTCACCACATATCACCCTGAGATTCTTTTTCTGCAGGTGTACTTAGCAGATATATTGAACAGTAATTGTAAACAGGGTCAATGGACAGCAAGCTGTGCAAATGCAGAATTAAATAATTATTAATAAATAATAAACATGGAATTAACAAGATAGGAGTCCTTAAATGAGTGTAGTCATCCCCTTTTGTTCAAGAGCCTGATGGTTGAGGGGTGATAACTGTTCCTGTACCTGGTGGTGCAAGTGCTGAGGCTCTTGTATGTTCTACCTGATGACAACAGTGAGAAAAGATCATGATCTGGGTGGTGAGGATCTTTGATGATGGATGTTGCTTTCCTATGACAACATTTCATGTTGATGTATTCATGTTGATGATCAAGAGGGTTTTACCTGTGATGTTCTGGGCTGAATCCATTACCTTTTGTAGGATTTTCTGCTCGAAGTTATTGGTGTCCCCATACCAGACCATAATACAGCCAGTCAATGCACTTTACACCACACATCTATAGAAGTTTGTCAAGGTTTTTGAAGGCATGCCAAATCTCTACAGATGCCTGAGGAAGTAAAGGTGCTGTGTGCTTTCTTTACAATCATATTTGTATGATGGGTCCACCCAGGAATTTAAACTTACTGAGCCTCTCCACTTCTGATCTTGCAGTGATTACTGGCTCATGGACCTCTGGTTTCCCTCTCCTGAAGTCTACAATCAGTTCACTAGTCATACTGACATTGAGTGAAAGGGTATTGTTATTAGACCACTCAGCCAAATTTTCAGTGTCCCACCTGTATGCTCATTCATCACCAGCTTTGTTAATGCCCACAACAGTGGTTTCATCAGCAAACTTGTAGATGATGTTGAAGCTATACTTAGCCACACAGTCATAAGTGTAAAGCGAATAGAGCAGGGGACAAAGTACACATCCCTGTGGTTAAAAACAGTGGGATATAATTGTTAAGATATTTCCACCGGAGAGAGAATCTTCAACACAGGGAAATAGTTGCAAACTGAGAGAGTGAACAATAAAACCTGAGGGGTGTAGTATTCCCCCTCCCCCTCAACAAGGGAGAACAATAAAACCTGAGGGGTGTAGTATTCCCTTCCCCCCCCCCACAAGTGAGAACATTAAAACCTGAGGGGTGTAGTATTCCCCCTCCCCCCCCCAACAAGGGAGAACATTAAAACCTGATGGGTGTAGTATTCCCGCTCCCCCACCCCACAAGGGAGAACATTAAAACCTGAGGGGTGTAGTATTCCCCCTCATATCCAGGAATTGAAGATTATATCAAATTTGAATTGGAAAGTTAGTAAATTGGATTAATATTGGCACTTGTACTGATGTACAGTGGAAAAACTTGTCTTACATATCATCCACTCATTGCAACTGTTCATTGAGGGCTCATGAGGTAAAACTTTTGCAGAGTACAAAATAAAGTGCAACTGTACTGACAAGGTGCATTTCAAAGTAAATTTATTATCAGAATATGTATACCATATTCAACACTGAGATTCATTTTCTTGTAGACATCCACTGGAAAATAGAGAAATAAAATAAAATCCATGATAAACCACACATAGCAAAGACCAACAAATAACCAATGTGCAAAAGAGGACTAATTATGAAAATAATTAAAAACATAATGAGGACATGAGGTGCAGAGACTCCAGCAGTGAGGTCTCTCCACAGGCTGTGGAGTCAGGTCAGAGCTGAGGCGAGTTAGGCCACCATGCCATTCCAGGAGCCTGATGGTTGTAGGGCAAAAACTAAACTAACATGCAAGGCCATGGTGATGTACATTGGGAGGTTAAAAGTCCATCTTCTATGAGAGAAACATTCATTGGACTTATTGCAGGAGGAGAGAAGTTGTCTTTGAGCCTGGTAGCATGTGCTACTAGGCTTCTTCACAGTGATTTTGCACAGAAAAGGGTGTCACAGTGATTTTGCACAGAAAGGGGTGTCACAGTGATTTTGCATAGAAAGGGGTGTCGCAGTGGCATAGCGATTAGTGTAACACTATTACAGCACCGGCGACAGTGACTTGTGTTCAATTCTCACTGCTGTCTGTAAGGAGCTTGTACATTCTCCCCATGACTGCAAGGGCTTCCTCACAGGTCAGTATGTCCATGGGTGTAATTGGGCAGTGGGTTGGAAGGGCGTTACCATGCTGTATCTCCAAATAAAAAGTAAAACAAAGTGGAGGTGAGGCCTGGTGTTGGTTTGAGCTCAATCATATTGAATAGTGGGGCTTGTGTGTATTTTTTTAAATCTATTTTCCCGCCATCAACATTCAAAAACTTAAAACTCCCTCGTAATTCCTAAGGTAGGGACATGTTCGGCACAACTTTGTGGGCCGAAGGGCCTGTATTGTGCTGTAGGTTTTCTATATTTTGTACGTTTCTATGTTTCTAAAACAAAACAAGGAAAATTCTTACGCTTAAATAATTTAAATTTGATGAACAACCTCAATGATTTTTTCACAATCACTAATAACTTTGTACTGTACTTGAAATTCATTATATTAATATTCTTCTAGAACTCGTCCTTCTCCAACAGAAATATAGTAAGTATTTTTTCTTTTCAGAGAGTTACTGTGTACTGCGTTCATAATTGTTCTTCCTCTGCTATGTCGCTTGTCTTGAGATATGGCAATTTAATGCGTTATAATGAACAGTTTTGGGCCTCTTATCCAAGAAAAGATGTGCTGGAATTGGAGGGGGTGCAGAGGAGGGTCATCAGAATGATCATGGGAATGACAGTATTAATGTATTAAGAACATTTGATGGTTCTGAACCTGAACTCTAGCCTGGAGTGTAGAAGAATGTGGGGGGGGCGGGGGGTGTCTCATTGAAACCTATTGAACATTGATAGACTCAATGTGGAGAGGATGCTTCCCTTCATGGGTGAGTCATGGACCAGAGGGCATAGCCTCAGACTACAGGGACATCCCTTTAGGATAGAGATGAGAAAACATTTCTTTAGCCGAAGGGTGGTGAATCTGCGGAATTCATTGCCACAGATGGCTGTGAAGGCCAAGTCATTGGGTATATTGAAAGCAGAGGTTAATAAGTTGTTAACTAGTAACGGTGTCAAAGGTTATGGGGAGGAGGCAGGAGAAGGTTGAGAGGAATAATAAATAAGCCATGATGGAATGGCGGCAGTCTTGATGAACTAAATGGCCTAATTGAGTTCCTATGTCTTGTGGCCTCATAGCTACACAGGTTGATAGGGTAGTTAAGAAGGTATACGACATGTTTGCCTTTATTATTAAGGCATTGAGTTCAACAATCAGCAAATTATGTTGCAGCTTTATAAAACTCTAGTTAGGCCATACAGGTCTGCTGGAGTATCAGGTCACCTCATTATCGGAAGGATGTCGAGGCCTTGGAGAGGTTGCAGAAGTGGCTTACCTAGATGATGCCTGGAGTAGGGGGCATGTGCTATAATGAAAGGTTGAATGAACTTGGTTGTTCAAAGTTCAAAATATATTTATGATCAAACTACATATATGTCACCCAGAGATTCGTTTTCATGCAGGCATGCTCAATAAATCCAACAACCATAACAGAATCAGTGAAAGACCATGCCAACAGGGCAGACAACCATTGTGCAAAAGACAACAAACAAATTGTGCAAAAACAAAAATGAAATAATAATACTATTATTCTTATTAATTTGGGGGCTTTCTGCCCCAACCATCGGGCCTGTCCCCAGGTGGTGGATTAATGAGAGCTTTGCAGAAATCCTGTACAGGTGAGATATAAAATACCACCCGAAGACCAAAACTGAGACAAAACCAGGCACGTTGGTACCCTGATTGGGCAGTGCTCTGTAAGCTGTACCCTTTCACTTTAGAAATTAATAGATGTCTACAGAATAGAATAATACAGCATCGGCAGGACATGCCCAGAGCTAATGCTAGGTGTGGCAGTGAACCACAAGTGGAGTACCACTGAATAGACAGGCAGGCACTGAAGAACCTAAAGATGGAGCCAGCATTCAAAGTAGCCCACCAACACCACAGGCTGTGACTGCTGGTGGTGTTTCTCGGGTCCACTTACCACTGAGACCACTCAAGCAGTTAAGGGAAGAAAGACATGCATGAAGTGGTCATTAGCAATAAATGTGTGAATATTATCAAGTAACGGAACTTGAGACCGACAAGACAAGATATGGACAAACTTCATCCACAGTTTGCAGCACAATATCCCTTCATGCAAGTAAATGCACAAAGAATATCAGATAAATGTAGAGTGATTATCAAAAGCAACCTAATCCCTAGAGATGTGCTAAATCAAATAAAACATGAAGTAGCACAAGAGCTAGAAAGAAACCAACCCAAAGACCACAACAGTGCTATACAAGAATATAATAAAGTTGCCACCCCCTGAAGTGCTGATAAAAATGGAATTATTTCAACACACCCTGACGGTAATAGAAACAACACAGATGTAGAGCCTCCACAGAATGCTGATGGTGAACCTAAGCTTGCAGACAAAGTTATCCTAACATTTAACATCACACTAACAGGCCGAACAAAAAGACTCTACATTCCAAAACAAAACATCAACAAAATTTGCAAAAATTGTTAATATTCTTAACATTATATTATGACAATATTTAGGAAAACTTGAAACATTTGAAGAACTACACACAATAACATACTACACAGCATTATCAGTAGTGCAATGCAATAGCTCCAAACTAGAGGCACACGTTGATAGAAACTCAAAACTGAGTAATGAAATGAGAACACTGAAATGGCAGAAGTGATTAAGAAACAAAATTGAAAAACACCTTATATTCCGTCTGGGTAGCCTCCAACCTGATGGCATGAACATTGACTTCTCAAACTTCTGCTAATGCCCCACCTCCCCCTCGTACCCCATCAGTTATTTATTTATATACACACATTCTTTTGCTCTCTCTCCTTTTTTTCCCTCTGTTCCTCTCACTATACCCCTTGCCCATCCTCTGGGTTTTCCCTCCCTCCCCCTTTTCTTTCTCCCTGGGCCTCCTGTCCCATGATCCTCTCATATCCCTTGTGCCAATCAACTGTCCAGCTCCTGGCTCCATCCCTTCCCCCTCCTGTCTTCTCCTATCATTTTGGATCTTCCCCTCCCCCTCCCACTTTCAAATCTCTTATTAGCTCTTCTTTCAGTTAGTCCTGACGAAGCGTCTCGGCCCAAAACGTCAACTGTACCTCTTCCTAGAGATGCTGCCTGGCCCGCTATATTCACCAGCAACTTTGATGTGTGTTGCTTGAATTTCCAGCATCTGCAGAATTCCTCATGTTTGCCTTTATGCCTTTCCAAATGTTCATAAATCCTGTCCCTCAGGATCTTTTCCATCAACTTACCAACCACTGAAGTGAGACTCACTGGTCTATAATTGCCTGGGCTATCTCTACTCCCTTTCTTGAATAAGGGAACAACATCTGCAACCCTCCAATCCTCAGGAACCTCTCCCGTTCCCATTGATGATGCAAAGATCATTGGCAGAGGCTCAGTGATCTCCTCCCTCACCTCTCGTCCAGTCCTGGTGACTTATCCAACTTGATGCTTTCCAAAAGCTCCAGCATATCCTCTTCCTTAATATCTGCATGCTCAAGCTTTTCAGTCCACTGTAAGTCATCCTTACAATCATCAAGATCATTTTCCATAGTGAATACTGAATCAAAGTATTTATTAAGTATCTCTGTTATCTCTTCTGTTTCCATATACACTTTTCCACTGTCACACTTGATTGATCCTATTCTCTCACATCTTATCCTCTTGCTCCTCACATACTTGCAGAATGCCTTGGGGTTTTCCTTAATCCTATCTGCCAAGGCCTTCTCATGGCCCCTTCTGGCTCTGCTAATTTCATTCTTAAGATCCTTCCTGCTAGCCTTATAATCTTCTAGATCTCTATCATTACCTAGTTTTTTGAACCTTTCATAAGCTCTTCTTTTCTTCTTGACTAGGTTTACAACAGCGTTTGTACACCACTGTTCCTGTACCTTACCATCCTTTCCCTGTCTCATTGGAATGCACCTATGCAGAACTCCATGCAAATATCCCCTGAACATTTGCCACATTTCCTCCCTACGTTTCCCTGAGGACATCTGTTTCCAATTTATGCTTCCAAGTTCCTGTCTGATAGCTTCCTATTTCCCCTTAGTCCAAATAAACGCTTTCCTAACTTGTCTGTTCCTATCTCTCTCCAATGCTATGGTAAAGGCGATAGAATTGTGATCACCATCTCCAAAATGCTCTCCCACTGTGAGATCTGACACCTGACCAGGTTCATTTCCCAATACCAGTTCAAGTACAGCCTCTCCTCTTGTAGGCTTATCTACATACTGTGTCAAGAAACATTCCTGAACACACCTAACAACTCCACTCCATCTAAACCCCTTGCTCTAGGGAGATGCCAATCAATATTTGGGAAATTAAAATCTGCCACCACAACAACCCTGTTGTTATCACGCTTTTCCTGAATCTGTCTCCCTATCTGCTCCCCGATGTCTCTGTTACTATTGGGTGGTCTATAAAAAAACACACAGTAGAGTTATTGAACCCCTCCTGTTTCTAACTTCCACCTACAGAGACTCCGTGGACAATCCCTCCATGACTTCTTCCTTTTCTACAGCCGTGACACATCTCTGATCAACAGTGCCATGCCCCCATCTCTTTTGCCTCCCACTTTGTCCTTTTTGAAACATCTAAAGCCTGGCACTCAATGTAACCATTCCTGCCCCTAGCCATCCAAGTCTCTGTCATGGCCACAACATCATAGCTCCATGCTCTTAGCTCATCCGCTTTGTTCATAATACTCCTTACATTAAAATAGACACGTCTCAAACCATTGGTCTTACCGCGTCCCTTCTCTATCACCTGCCTATCCTCCCTCTCGAACTGTCTCCAAGCTTTCTCGATTTGTGAGCCAACCGCCTCTTTCTCCATCTCTTCAGTTCAGTTCCCACCCCCCAGCAATTCTAGTTCAAACTCTTCCCTATTTCCCAATAGCCTTTGCAAACCTTCCTGCCAGGATATTTGTCCCCCTGGGATTCAAGTGCAACCCGTCCTTTTTGTGCAGGTCATGCCTGCCCCAAAAGAGGTCCCAATGATCCAGAAATCTGACTCTGCCCCCTGCTCCAATCCCTCAGCCATGCATTTATCCTCCACCTCATTCTATTCCTATACTCACTGTTTCACGTCATAGGCAGTAATCCCAAGATTACTACCTTTGAGGTCCTGCTTCTCAACCTCCTTCCTAACTCCCTATGGTCTGTTTTCAGGACTTCCTCCCTTTTCCTACCTATGTCGTTGGTACCAATATGTACCATGACCTTTGGCTGTTCTCCTTCTCATTTCAGGATATCGTGGACATGATCAGAAACATCCTGGACCCTGGCACATGGGGGGCAAACTACCATCCATGTTTCTTTCCTGCATCCACAGAATCACCTGTCTGAGGACCCCCCAACTATAGAGTCCCCTATCACTGCTGCCATCCTCTTCTTTTCCCTACCCTTCTGAGCCACAGGGCCAGACTCTGTGCCAGAGGCACAGCCACTGCTGCTTCCCCCAGGTAGGCCATCCCTCCCAACAGTACTCAAACAGGAGTACTTATTGTTAAGGGGGACAGCGACAGGGGTACTCCCTAGTATCTGACTCTTGCCTTTCCTTCTCCTGACTGTTACCCACTTATCTGTCTCCTGAGGCCCTGGTGTGACTGCCTGCCTATTGCTCCTCTCTATCACATCCTCATTCTCCCTGACCAGACAATGATCATGGAACTGCATCTCTTGTTCCCTAACGCTGTCCCTAAGGAGCTGCAGCTCGATGCATCTGGTGCAGATGTGGCCGTCCAGGAGGCTGGGAGTCTCCTGGACTTCCCACATCTGACACTGAGCACAGAACATCGGTGTCACACACATACTTCCTGTCCGTATTCTACACAGGCAACTACCTCGCCTCAACCCATTAATGCCTAAGCCCTGTTGAGCCAAAGCCTTCCTCCTCTGTCTCCCTCTGCTCCATCACCCGCTCCTCAGATGCCTGTTCTATAAAGCTGTCTCCTTTTAAACTCTTCTTGCTGTTCTACCTGGCTGATGTCCACGCACTTACACAGTTGTGCCCCGATCAACCCACTGAAGAAATAACTATCTCCTTTTAAACTCTTCTCATGTTTAAACTCTTCTCTGCACTCTATGCGACCACATGCAATTCTGATAAGGTATACACCACTAAACTTAAATGAAAATACAATCTAGAAAAATGAAGATATTATCACTATTAAAGATAAAGTCAACCAATGGAAGACACTTCCAATGATCCGGGCAGACTAAATGTTGACAAGAAAGCCTCGAATGCCTGGCTCAGAGTTGGAGACCTCTTCCCAGAATTAGAGGTATTCCTTGTGGCTGTACAGGACCAGGTGGTTAACACAAAAATTATCCAAAATACATAATAAAAGACCAACAAATATAAGACAATAAATGCAGAAAATGTCAAGAGAAACCAGAAACAATTCAACACATGACAGGATCCTGTTGTAGTTTAACTCAATCTGATTATTTACACAGTGGTAAAAGTCATTCATTAAACTCAAAAAAGACATCATACCTTACTAGAAATAGAAGCCTGATCCAGTTATAGAGTCTGTGTCCTAGAAATTATATTATGACTGATCCATTATTACAGATAGGACAACTGATAATAACCATCCTGATATAATATTACAGAATAAACAAGCAAGAACAACTTACTTAATTAACAGCTTACTTAAAAATATCATAAGATATAGGAGCAGAATTAGGCCATTTGGTCCATCGAGTCTGCTCTACCATTTCATAATGACTGATACAATTTTCTTCTCAGCCCCAATCTCCCTCTTTCTCCCCGTATCCCTTCATGCAAGAATCTATCAACCTCAGCCTTAAATACATATACATAAAGACTTATCAGCTTGTCAAAGTCTTGTCTGAACCCATCACAAACACGCACAACTTACAGGAATCAGTAAGTGAAAAACACCCTAAATATGCTGAATTAAAAGAGGAATTTGAAAGACTATGGAACATGAACAGAGTATACATTGTTCCAATAGTAATATCTACAACTGGTACCATCTAAAGTCACTACACAACATCATTAAACAGTTAGGGTTACACAGCAATATTTGTGTAAATCTCCAGAAAGCCACAATACTAAACAACAGTTTAATAGTCCTTGAAAGCGAGTCCATGGGTGGTGGGAACATTTCAGTCATGAGAGAAGTGAAGTTGAGTGAAGTTATCCCCTCTGGTTCAAGAGCCTGTTGGTTGAGGGGTAATAACTGTTCCTGAACCTGGTGGTGTGAGTCCTGAGGCTCCTGTACCTTCTTCCAGATGGCAGAAGCAAGAAGAGAGCATGACCTAGGTGATGAGGGTCCATGATGGTGGATACTGTGTTCTTACGAAAACGGTCCGTGCAGATGTGTTTAATGGTGGGGAGGGCTTAACACGTGATGGACTGGGCAATATCTACTACTTTTTGTTGAATTTTCTATTCAAGGGCATGGGTGCTTCCATACCAAACTCTGATGCAGCCAGTCAATGTACTCTCAACCACAACTCTACAGAAGTTTGTCAAAGTTTTGGATGTCATGCCGAATCTTTGCAAATTCCCAAGGAAGTCGAGCCGCCGTCATACTTTCTTTGTAATTACACTTATGTGCTGAGCCCAGGACAGGGCCACTGAAATGATAACACAGAGTTGCTGACTGTCTCCACCTCTGATCACCCGATGAGAACTGGTCAATGGACCACTGGCCTCCTCCTCCTGAATTCAAATAATTAGCTCCTTGGTCTTGCTGACATTGAGTAAGAGTTTATTGTTGTGGCTCCATAATCTCCCTCCTGAGTGCTGATTCATCATCACCTTTAATACAGCCTACAACAGTACACTGGAGCAGTGGATACAGAGTGGAGATCTCATAGAGATTTAAATGACTATGAGAAGCATAGATAGAGTAGACAGGTAATATCCTTTCCCCAGAGTTGAAATGTCCAATACCCGAGAGCCTGCATTTGTGCACCTGGAACGTGCTGCCCAGGTTGGTGGTACATTTGGGATTTTTAAGAATTTGAGGAAAATGAAAGGATATGGATATTGTGTAAGGAGAAGGGATGAGTTTGTTTGGCTATTAGACTGCTAATTTAATTGGTTCGATACAACTTTGTGAGCCAATGGGGCTGTTCTTGTGCTATACTGTTGAATGTTCTGTTCTTATTTTACGCAGAGTGGGATGAGATGGGGAAGATCAGGATTTATGGGAGGGTGGTGAAGTAGAGAGGGGACCAGTCCTATAAACATAATTGTGAAGAAAGCACAACAGTGCCTCCACTTCCTCAGAAATCCACAAGACCATAAGATATAGGAGCAGAATTAGGCCATTTGGCCCTTCGAGTCTGCTCCTCCATTTCCTCATGGCTGATCCAATTTTCCTCTCAGCTCCAATCTCCTGCCTTCTCCCTGTATCCCTTCATGCCCTGACTGATCAAGAAACGATCAACCTCTGCCTTAAATATGCATAAAGACTTGGCCGCCACAGCTGCCTGTGGTAAAGAATTCCATAGATTTACCACTCCGTGGCTAAAGAAATTCCTCCTCAAAACCGTTCTAAAAGGACGGCCCTCTATTCTGAGGCTGTGTCCTCTGGTCTTAGACTCTCCCAGCATAGGAAACATCCTCTCAACATCCACTCGATCAAGGCCTTTCACCATTCGATAGGTCTCAATGAGGTCACCCCTCAATCTTCTGAATTCTAGTGAACACAGGCCCAGAACCATCAAACACTCTCCATAGGACAAGCAATTCAATCCTGGAATCATTTCCATGAACCTCCTTTGAATCTTCTCCAGTTTAAACACAAGCTTTCTCAGATAAGGGGCCTAAAACTGCTCACAATACTCCAAATGAGACCTCACCAATGCTTTCTAAAATCTGAACATTACATCCTTGCTTTTATATTCTTGTCCACTTGCAATGAATGCTAACATTGCATTTGCCTTTCTCACCATAGACTCAACCTGCAAATTAACCTTTACGGAATCCTGCACAAGGACTCCCAAATTGCTTTGCACTTCAGCTTTTTGTATTTTCACACCATTAAGAGAATAGTCAACCCTTTCATTTCTCTTACCAAGGTGCATGGCCTTATACTTCCCGACACTGTTTTCCATTTTCCTAATCTGTCTAAGTCGTCCTGTATCCTCTTTATATCCACAAAACTACCCATCTCTCCACCTATCTTCATATCATCTGCAAACTTGCAATAAAGCCATCAATTCCATCATCCAAATCATTGACATGTAACTTAAAAAGTATTGGTCCCAGTGCAGACCCCTGTGGAACACCAATAGTCATCGGCAGTCAACCAGAAAAGGCTCCCTTTATTCCCACTCTTTGCCTCCTATCAATCAACCACTGCTTTATCCATGCTAGAATCTTTCCTATAATAGCATGGGCTCATAGCCTATTAAGCTGCCTCATGTATGGCACCTTGTCAAAGAGTTTCTGAAAATCCAAGTAGAGGACAACATGAACCAATTCTCCTTTATCTATCCCACTTGTTATTTCTTCAAAGAATTCTAACAGATTTGTCAGGCAAGATTTTCCCTTGCGGAAACCATGCTGACTACGGCCTATAGCTTCAAATACCCCAAAACCACATCCTTAATAATCTACTCCAACATCCTCCCAACCACAAATGTCAAACTAACTGGTCTATAGTTTCCTTTCTTCTGCCTCTCTCACTTCTTGAAGCATGGAGTGACATTTGCAATTTTCCAGTCTTCTGGAACAATTCCACAATCTAGTGATTCTTGAAAGATCACTACTAAAGCCTCCATGATCTCTTCAGTCACTTCCTTCAGAACCCAGGGGTGTACACCATGTGGTCCAAGTGACTGATCTACCTTTAGTCCTTTCTGTTTTCCAAGAACCATCTCTATAGCAATGGTAACTTCATGCACTTCACGATCCCCGATACCTGGAACTTCCACCATACTGCTCGTGTCATCCACAGTGAAGACTGATGCAAAATGCTCATTCAGTTCGTCCACCATTTCATTGTGCCCCATTACTGCCTCTCCAGCATCGTTTTCCATTGGGCCAATATCCACTCTTGCCTCTCTTTTACAGTTTATGTAGCTGAAGAAACTTTTGATATTCTCTTTAATATTATAGCTAGCTTACTTTTGTATTCCATCTTTACCTTCATGGTGACTTTCTTAGTTGCTTTCTGTTGGCTTTTGAAAGCTTCCCAATCCTCTAACTTCCCATTAATTTTTGCTCTATTATATGCCCTCCCTTTGGCTTTTTTATGTAATTCAAATTTTTATTATTAAGCAGCACAGCATATCATAGAGCAGATAGAGTACAGCATATTTATACAGCCATCCCATGACAGGAAAACAAATAAAACTTAGAAACAGAAAGAAGTTCTAATTTAAGTTTAAGTTAACATACAACCAAAATTGATCCCACGCATCCTGCACTTTTCCCTCACTGTTAATTCTTCCCAACATGTGTTCATATGATGAAATCTTAATCATTTCCTCAGTCCATTCCTTCACAGTGGGACATCTGGGTTTTTTTCGGGTTTTGCAATTTAATTCTTGCAACTGTGATGAGACCCACCTTTAAAATAGTAAATTTGTCATTGTTTACATTAGGTATCATTGTCCTATCACCCAAGAGACAAAGCCATGGGCACAGGGGCAATGTGGAACCCAACCAATTCCTCAACAAATCAAGAACTGTACACCAAAATGGATGAATCATGGAACACTCCCAAATCATGTGAAAATATGTGCCCACTTCATTTTCACATTTCCAGCATAAATTATTATTAACAATCCCCATTTTGTAGAGTCTAGTTGGTGTCCAATAATACCTGTGTACTATGTTGGCTTTGACTTTTCATTAGTCATGATTGTGTCATCTTTCTTTTGGAATACTTCTTACTCTTTGTGATGTATATATCCTGTGCCTTCCAAATTGCTTCCAGGAATTCCAGCCATCATTGCTATGCTGTCATCCCAGCCAGAGTGCTTTTCCAGTCAATTGTGGCCAACTCTCTTACACCTCTGAAGTTCCTTTTACTCCACTGTAATGCTGACTTATCTGACTTTAGCTTCTCCACAAATTTCAGGGTGAATTCGATCATCTTATGATCATTTTCCCCTAAGGGTTCTTTTACCTTAAGCTCTCCAATCAATTCTGGCTCATTGCACAGTTTGCAGAGATTCGTCATGTCTTCAAAACCCTTGGCAAACCTCTATAGATGTGTCATGGAAAGTGTGTTGACTGGCTGCATAATGGCCTGGTATAGGAACACCAATAGCTTTGAGCAGAAAATCCTACAAAAGATAGTGGATTTGGCCCAGAAAATGAAACATGGCCTTAGAAAAGCAGCATCTATGACCAAAGATTCTCCCCACCCAGGCCATGCACTTTTCTCATTGCTGCCATCAGGTAGAAGGTACAACCGCCTCAGGACTCACACCACCAGGTTAAGATTAGTTACTACCCCTCAACTATCAGGCTCTTGACAAAAGGCATTTAAGGACTCATTTATCTTGTTATCTCATGCTCATTATTTGTTGCTATTTATTTATATCTATATTTGCAGTTTGTTGTCCACTGTTCCTGTTTACAGTTATTGTTCGATAGATTTGCCTAGAATGCCCACAGACTGCCTATACTCTGATAATAAATTTTACTTGGAACGTTTAGAAGCTATTAAATGTGATCAAATCACAAACAAGAGAAATTGTGATGTAGAGTCACAAGTTAGTAGAGAAGCCCCAAACAGAAAGACAGCATTTTCAAATCACATCAAAATAAATTGGTAGAAATGTTCCACATAATCTGCTGGTCAAAATTGGATAGGAAATATTCAAACTAAAGGGTTAAACAGTGCCATTCTCTGGTGTTCTCCTCATAGAAATGTGTTTGAAGTTGATCAGTTAAATAGAAACTCCTCCAGATGTGGAGTTTAGAAAAACAGGGTGCAATTTTACTGAGTAACACTCACAAAATGCAGTAGGTCTGGCAGCATCTATGGAGGGGAATAAACTGTTAACGTTTTGGGCGCACCTTCACAAAATCCCACAAACCCGACGACCCTGTGATTTCAGTCTCTGCGGCTGAAGTGAGAGCATCTTCTTTTTCCAATTTCAATGGGACTTTTATTTTTCTAGTTCCTTCAGAGATAGTAGCATGTATCACAAAAATATACCTACCTTTTTTTGCCAAACGTTACTGTATCAGTAACAATCAAAAACAAGTACTACAGTCATTACTTTTCACTATTTTTGACTCTTCTGCCCCCCCACTCCAAATTAATGACCATTTAAAGTAGAGTTGATTAGTTCTCAATCTGGTCATTCATATGAGGAATTCTATTTTCTGGAGGGCTGACTTCCCATTCAGCTGTATTCGTTCAACTCTTAGTCCTCCTGGTGGCTTCCATTCATCACTTGACTCCTCAACTGAACAATACACACGATGTGCTGGAGGAGCTCAGCATGTCAGGCAGCATCTACGGATGGTTCCTCATGAACGTTCTCGGTTCGAAATGTCAACTCTTTATTCGTATCCAGATCCTGACCTGCTAAGCTCCTTTTGTGTCTCCCTGACTCTGAGTCAATATAATTTGAGGCTTCAGAGTCCCAGTCTGCTCTTAACACTCTCTGAACACCATCCTCCTCATTAATAAAGCTCTGCTTGAGTAGACATACTGAAAGGCATATCAAGTCACTATCATTGTGTAACAACATTTCTCTGCATCACAATGCAACCACAAACATACATCACATCACACATATATCAAAATATTACCTCAAGTAAGTTAATAAAATATCATTCAAAATGCATGTGAAGTATGCAGCACAGGTAAACAGTAAACTAGCTCGCTGTCTTATTGATGAGACCTCAGTGGTGGGAGGGTATTACCCAGTTTGGCAAGTCCAAGTCTTATTGCTCTTGTACCTCCTTCCTGACAATAGTGGATCAAAGAGATTGTGGGACGGGTGGCAGGGAACCCTCAACAATGCTTCAGGTCCTTCATACACAACATTCCCGGTACGCATTATGTGACAATAGGGATGCGGGGGGACAGGGAGGGAGACACAGTGATCTTCTCAACAAGTTTTACTGTGCTCTGTACGATCTAGCAGTCCAATGACTAACAGCATCCGTACCACACAATGACACAGCCAATCAGGACACTCTCAATGGTGCTCCTGTAGAAAGTTGCTACAATGGGGACAGGGAGTCTTGCACACCTAGTCTCTTGAGAATGTGGAAATGCTACTGTGCCTTCTTGACTAATGAGGAGGTGCTGTGGGTAAGGTTAGATCATACATTATGTGCACACCAAGGAACGTTGTGCTCCTCACTCCGTCCACTGCAGAGCCATTGATGTGTAATGAAGAGTGGTTGACCAGTGCCTTTCTGAAGTCCAGAATCATTTCGCCAACCTGGTAGCCTCCAACCTGATTGCATGAACATTGATTTCTCTAACTTCCGTTAATGCCCCTGCTCCCCTTCTTATCCCATCCCTTATTTATTTTTATTCCACCCCCCTTTTTTTCTCTCTCTGTCCCTCTCACAATCACTCCTTGCCTGCTCTCCATCTTCCTCTGGGCTCTCCTCCCCCTTTCTTTCTCCCTAGGCCTCCCGTCCCATGATCCTTCTCGAACTCTGTACCCTTTTGCCAATCAACTTTCCAGCTCTTAGCTTCATCCTTCCCCTTCCTGTCTTCTCCTCTCATTTCTGATCTCCCCTCCCCCTCCCACTTTCAAATCTCTTACTATCTCTTTTTTCAGTTAGCTCTGACAAAGGGTCTCAGCCCGAAACGTCGACTGTACTTCTTCCTATAGATGCTGCCTGGCCTGCCGCGTTCCACCAGCATTTTGTGTGTGTTGCTTGAATTTCCAGCATCTGCAGATTTTCTCGTGTTTGCATTCAAGAATCATTTCTTTCGTCTTGTCCACATTGAGACTCTTGTTGTTGTTCTCACACCATTTGACAAGCCTCTCTACCTCCTCTCTGTATGCCGAATTATGACTTGCTGATGTTGTTAGAGCTGGATCTAGCAGTGTAGTCATGAGTGAGCAATGTGAGCATCAGCAGGCCCAGCATGCAACAGTGTTCAGCATGATGGAGCATAAGATAATGTTGCTGACTCAGATTGACTGAGGTCTTTCCACCATGATGTCTAAAATCCAGTTGCAGAGATTGGCATTGAGTCCCAATGAAGACAGTTTGCCCACCAGCCTGTGAGGGATGAATTTGATGAACGACATCCTGGCATATGAGGCATCGTTTTCTAGGTGGAACAGGATGGAGTGGAGGGCCAAAGCTTTGGCATCATCAGTGGGCTAGTTTGAGCAGTAGGCCAATTGGAAAGGGTCCAATTCAGCTGGAAGTTGGGATTTTATATAATCCATTACCAGCTGTTCAAAGCATTTTATGATTGTTGAGGTCAGTGGCATTAGGTGGTAATCACTTTGGCCAGTACCATCACTCCCTCGGATACCTGAATGATGGTGGCTGCTTTGAAGCCAGCAGGAACTATGGGTCATTGCAAAGAGTTGTTAAAGATGTCTGTTTTGACCTCTATTAGCTGGGCCTTATAATGGTTCAGCACCTCACCAGGTATGTTGTCTGGCCCTCTTTGCTGAGTTTTCCCTGGTTAGGATAGCCTTCACCTCAGTTGCAACTAGACAGGGTTCCTGTTCCTCATGGGGAGAGGGAGTTTTCCTTGATGTCACATCATTCATTGTATCAAATACTGCATAGAAGGCATTCACCTTATCAGGAAGGGAGACGTCACTGTCATTGACATGCAGGGCGGACAGGGTGAAGTGTAGGTCTTGGTTGGACCATGGGTGCTCAGGAGCTCACTAGCCTCTCCACCACCACAAGGTGATGATCCTTGGAGAGATATGAACAATGTAAGAATAGAATAAGGAGAAGGAATAAAAAAGAACGTTGACTGTTATTTCCCATTCATAGATGCTGCCTGACCTGCTGAGCTCATCCAGCTTATTGCGCATACAAGCTAGAAGAACAGGGTGGAGACTGGACATCCCGCAGTGATTGATTCACTGCCTGAAATTCCAAAACTTTTCCACCACCTGCAAGGCACAAGTCATAATGTAATCCAAGTTCAAAGTAAATTTATTATCAACATACATATATGTAACTGAGATTGATTTTCTGCAGGCATTCACAATAAAAAAACACAATAGAATCAGTGAAAGCCTACACCTAACAGGACAGACAGACGGCCAATGTGTAAAAGGTTGGAGCTGTGTTTAGCCTCAGAGTGTTAAGGATAAAGCGAGCAGAGCAGGAAGAACAGAGTTCTTGCCACTCACAAGAAATTCAACAATGCCCGGATATAGCAGTCCCATTGTTGGCATCCCATGGCCCACCTAAGCAGGCCATTTGGCTCATCACGTCCACACTGACATTTCTTCCCTCCACCAGTACTCTATGACTCTAAAATGAACTGAAGTTGTTGTTCCTGTGTACTCCAACATCACCTCTTA
This sequence comes from Mobula birostris, assembly GCF_030028105.1. Lineage (NCBI taxonomy): Eukaryota > Metazoa > Chordata > Chondrichthyes > Myliobatiformes > Myliobatidae > Mobula > Mobula birostris. The sequence goes on along the minus strand of NC_092383.1, from coordinate 50,288,592 downwards.
AACACTTGCCCTCTGCCATTAAGCATGATTCCAAAGAGGTGAAAACTGAAATGTTAATTGGCCACAGTGTATTGCCTCAGTTGAGGAGATGAGAGTTAGAATGTGGGGAAGTAGAAGAGAATGGGTGGTTGATGCTCAGTGTGGATATGGTGGACCAAATGGCCTGTTTTCCTGCTTTACTCTCTGTGACGATGATGAATGCTTGGGGCTTTATATTCTCTTACTGTTTCTGTTTATTAAGACCGCGTGGTCTTTAAAGTGGAAAAGGGTCAGGAGACTGAAAAGCCTGTGAATCTTTCCCTTCTGTAGTCCGGTGGGTCACAGCCAATCATTAGAGATGGCTTATTCTTGACTCTACACTTGCGTTTCTGGCTGGTGTCATCTGCCTTTGTACAGTCTTATTAAGCCATTGAATTATCAAAGAAAACCCATCCTGCCCACAAGAAGAACCCAGTAAGGTAGCCGTGCACATGATCACAAGCTCCAACCTCTATGTGTTTTTTTATATATTGCGAGAGGCTGTTTGATGCCTTGTTGCAGGTCTACCCCGACAGTGAGTTGCTCAATAGCGATGGAGCTGAACGTTTTGCATCCCTGGACTCATGATGCCAGCTGGACTTGATAGCGATGGAGCTGAACGTTTTGCATCCCTGGACTCGTGATGCCAGCTGGACTTGATAGCGATGGAGCTGAACATTTTGCACCCCAAGACTTGTGATGTCAGCTGGACTTGATAGCAATGGAGCTGAACGTTTTGCACCCCGAGACTCGTGATGCCAGCTGGGCTTGATAGCGATGGAGCTGAACGTTTTGCACCCCGAGACTCGTGATGCCAGCTGGACTTGATAGCGATGGAGCTGAACGTTTTGCACCCCGAGACTCGTGATGCCAGCTGGACTTGATAGCGATGGAGTTGAACATTTTGCATCCCTGGACTCGTGATGCCAGCTGGACTTGATAGCAATGGAGCTGAATATTTTGCATCCCTGGACTCGTGATGCCAGCTGGACTTGATAGCGATGGAGCTGAATATTTTGCATCCCTGGACTCGTGATGCCAGCTGGACTTGATAGCAATGGAGCTGAATATTTTGCATCCCTGGACTCGTGATGCCAGCTGGACTTGATAGCGATGGAGTTGAACATTTTGCATCCCTGGACTCGTGATGCCAGCTGGACTTGATAGCAATGGAGCTGAATATTTTGCATCCCTGGACTCGTGATGCCAGCTGGGCTTGATAGCGATGGAGCTGAACGTTTTGCACCCCGAGACTTGTGATGCCAGCTGGACTTGTTGCTTAATGTTGTTTTGCAAAGGAGGTGCAAGGTCCAAAAAAATGGTGCAAGTGATTGTCTTGGACATTTTTTATTGCAATTGCAAGATCCTATTGGATGTTAGTAATGTGGAACACTGCAAGTCCAGTTCACTGGTTCATTGGCAAGACCAACAGCAGGGGAGATGCTTTGCTTTGCTTGTTGTACGGACCAGACCCTCATGATGCAGTATCACCCGTTACAACCACCCAGAAGAGGAGGTGCCAGAGGTGGTGTGGAGAAAACAGAAGCCTCTGTGAACATGCTGAGATCCATACTGGTTTGGAGGCTGGCCCCTCTTGTCAATGATGCTCTCTAGTGTTCACTCAGTGGAAGACAAGCTGGGCAAAGGCAATAACATGGGCTATATTAGTTTTTGTTACTGCTTGTTTTTCTGCTATCATAACTATATGTCCTATGTGCTGTATGTTGTTGCTACTGTGTTTTGCGCCTTGGCCATGGAGCAGCACTGTTTCGTTTGACTGAACTCTTGTTTATGGTTGAATGACAATTAAACTTGAACTTGAGTTAATATTTCTAGGCCCAGTCGAGCTGACATTGCCGAAGTATTTACAACGGAAAATTCTGTGGAAATTAAATGGCGCATTACAATAGGGTTTTCAGGAATTGTATGGGAATGAGCATGACATTCCAGCTGTGGCTGGAGTAAAAAAAATGCATCTAGCCACTCGGCTGAGTTGCCTGTGGGACACGCCTGAACTCTGTGGCAAGTCTGCACCATACTGTACAGGTATGGGTTCCAAAACGTACGCCATGCAGCTCACAGGCGGTTCTTGTGCTGCAGATCTGATACAGTAAACTACAAATAGCTGCAAACAAACAACAACTCAGACGACATCACCATACAAAGCATCCTACCTTGAATCATCATTGCTGGGTACACAACTTCTTTGCTCGTGATGGCAGGAAACCGCTCTACTCTCTCTCTACACCCAGGACTGTGTGGCTAGGCACAGCTCAAATGCCATTTATAAATTTGCTGATGATACAACCATTGTTGGCAGAATCTCAGACAGTGACAAGAGAGTGTACAGGAGTGAAGTATACCAGCTAGTTGAGTGATGTCATAGCAACAACCTGGCACTCAACATCAGTAAGACCAAAGAACTGATTGTGGACTTCAGGCAGGGGTGGTGCTGGGGTGGTGCTAAGGTGGCGCTAGCTGGTGCTATAGCACCAACAGAAATTACAATAGCACCACCATAGCACCACCAAGAAATTAACTGAAATTTGTCCACTCTACACTTCTGCTTATTTGTTCATTGTCAATGCCTTGCCATTGCTGTCCTCAGATCAGTTAAGCTGATATAAGATCACTTACGGTGGTGATGTCACTCACTCGCACTCACGCAAGAGATTGATAGTATACATCCAGGCGCAGATCCATGGTCTCGCGAGACTAACGGATCACACACACACACACATCGTGCTTTTACAAGCTACCGTGGGCCTGGCACGTGCATTATTTGGCTGGCGTGAAAAATGGATCGGGTTTTAGCGAGAAAACAACCACATCCAGAGGAATCAGTGGTGTCTCAGATTGAGCCTGTCTTAATTGAAAGTGACATGCAGAAAGAAGTAAGTAGGGATGAGGATGACAGCAGTTCACTGAAGGAGTGTGAGGCGAAGTAGAGGAACAAGAAATGGAGCGGGATTCGGCAGAGAACGTGGATGAAGCTGCTCTTAGTGCTACTGGGAATACTGTTAGCAATGTTAGCCAACAGCCAGAGGAAGGACCCCGTCGGTCAGCATTGAGCAATTACCCTTTGCTGCTTGCAACAGCTTGGCAATCAGCAAAGGAGTTTTATTTATGGCTGGTTTGACTGGCTGGAATATTCGATCACGAAAGATACTACATTCTGCTTCACATGCAGATATTTCCTGTGTGGTGGACATGTGTTCCATTCTGAGTCTACCTTCACTGTCACCGGTTACCGCAAATGGCGGAAAGCTACAACAGCTTTCATAACCCATCATGTAAGTGCAGCTCATAAGTTTGCTATGGAGGCACGGGCCGAATTCAGATTGAGAAAACAAGACAGTTCGAGATTGGGAAATATGCTTGACAAAGTACATGCAAAGATTGTCCAGGAAAATCGTGAGTATATGAGAGCAGTGGTTGAGTCTCTATGCTATACTGCGTGCCAAGGCATTGCCCAGCGAGGACACCGGGAGGATGATGGATCTGGCAATAGGGGAAACTTTGTTGAGTTGCTCAGTGTAATTGGACAGTTTGATAAGACTGTAGCTAAAAAAAATAAAGGACTATACTGGAAATGCAAAAACCACCCATCACGATATCCAAAATGAAATTATGGGTATTATGGCAGATATGGTCAGACGTCAAATAAGTGCAGAAATCAAGGAGGCTGGACATTTTGCCATCATGGTGGATGAAAGTAAAGACTTGACTAAAAAGGAGCAAATATCAGTGGTAGTGTGGTATTTGAATAACGAAAGAGTGCTTGAAGAATTCCTGCACTTCTCTCCAGCAGAAGAGTTGGACGCGGAGTCGCTTTTTGAAAGCATTGAACAGACACTCGCTCAGTGTGTTATTGATATACACGTCAGTGTTATGACGGGGCGGCAGTGATGTCCGGGTGTAATAACGGGGTACAAGAGAGGTTCAGAAAAGAGGTCCCGCAGGCATTATATACACCCTGCCATGCTCACAGACTGAACCTTGTTTTAGTGGATGTTGTGAGCAATGCGGGTGAGTTTTTTGAAACTGTGCAGCTGCTTAACAACTTCTTTTCAAACTCTGTTGCCCACGATCTTTTCATGAAGAAACAGAGAGAACTGGAATCAACTGCACAGCCCGTGGAGTTGAAGAAATTGTCAGATACACGCTGGGCAAGGCAATATACAGCTTTGTGGGCTATAAGGAAGTCACTCCCTGCCATTCTAGCTACACTACAGGATATTATGGGTCAACCAAATGCACGGAGGAAAACGGAGACCAGAACTGTAAATGGACTGATTGAGGAGCAGTTTCCTTTGCTCCTCACTCTGTTTGAGAATTTATTCTGAGTCACCAAGTTCATGTCAGACCAGCTACAATCTCCCAGTTTGGAGCATTCATCCGCTGTGGACTTGGCTCAGTCCATTATGGATGCCCTCTCAGCAAAACGGGGAGCGGAACCATGGAGTGAAATTCAGGCAAGAGCTGGGGACCTGTGTGTCAAGGCCAGTATACAGAGCACACCACATGAAAGGAGACAGGCCCAGCCACCCCGCCGCCTACATGATTTTGTTGTTGAGGCCTAAACTGAACGTACACCTGTCACGTCCTCTGATGACCTTCACAAGCACTGTTTCGATCCAGTTATAGACAGACTTCTGACTGAAATGAAAAGACGGTTCTCAATTGAAACTGGAGGTGTTCTGACTGGAGTCTCAGCATTGAGTCCCAAACACAAGTTCTTCCTGGACAAGAATTGTCTTTGGCCAATGGCCCAATACTATGGAGTGACTGAAGTGAACCTGACTGCAGAGCTACATCAGGTTCGGAGTCTGCTGGAAACAAAACAAAAGCAAGGACAGACAGTGAATGACACAGTGGAATTTCTAGCTCTAATGAAACCATACCACAATGCACTTATAGATTTATACAAACTAATCTGCATATCACTGACTCTGCCTGTTACATCTGCCTCATGCGAACAGAGTTTCTCTTGCCTCAGATGCCTCAAAAACTACCTAAGGAACAGCAGCGGCGATGCTCGGAACAGCAGCTTGGCCCTGTTGGCCATAAACAGTCGGAGGACCAAAGCACTTGACATCCAGAAAATCATTGGTGCTTTCACCACCAATCACGACAACAGACGGACTGTGCTTTTCTGAAAACATCAATGGTGAGTGCAGTTGCTTTTTTTGTTAATTTGGGCCAAAACTAATACTGATTATTATTATCATTTTGTGGTGGATACCCCATAGTCCTTATGTTACCTGCAAATCCTAAAATATTACATTTACTGATATTAAGCCTATTGGTTCTGCTTAGACTTCCAAGCGGTGATTCTGTTGATTTTTGTTTTAAATTCAGTAGCCGAATTAATTGAGGTATTGCATGGTCAGAGTACGATTTGTGCAACTCCTGGTAAAGCCTTGCATCTGTTGTTTGCCTTATTTGACTTTAGTAATGGTGTATCTTTTGGCATTGTCTGTCTATGTAATGCGAATAGCAGTGGACAGTGAGGGAGGAGGTGTGGGGGCAGGTGTAGCACTTGTTCCGCTTGCAAGGATAAGTGCCGGGAGGGAAATCAGTGGGGAGGGACTAATTGCCAAGGGAGTTGTGTAGGGAGCAATCCCTGCAGAAAGTTGGGGGGAGGGAAGACGTGCTTGGTGGTGGGATCCTGTTTATGCAATACTTATTTAATATAACTAATTCACAACTTCATCAAGACCTGTGTGAATGAGTGTGTGCTTCTGAGAAAATACTGGATATACCCACACAAAAGCCGTGGATGAACCAGGAGACTCATAGTCTGCTAAAAGTAGATCTGTGACCTTCAAGACCAGTGATTCAGAACCATACAAGAAGTACTGGTACAACCTATGGAAGGCTACTTTAAGAGCAAAAAAATTCTATCTGAGGTGACAGAATCAAATGTACCTCAGCTCTGGCAGGGTTTGCACCATTATTTCCTACAAAGCGAAACCTAACATCGTGCACAGCTGTGACACTTCACACACAACTGAGCTCAACGCCTTGTATGCATGTTTTGAAAGGGAGAATAAAATTACACCTATGTGAATTCCGACAGCATCTGGTGACCCTGAGTTCTCTGTCTAGGAGGCCAATGACAGAACATCTTTCAAGAAGTTGAACCTATGCCAGGAAGTAAACCTGGCAGGACTCTGAAAATCTGTGCCAACCAATTAGCAGAATTGTTCAATGACACCTTCAACCTCTCACTGCTGCAGCTAGAGGTTCCCACCTGCTTCAGAAGGGTGATAATCGTAACAGTACTCAAGAAGAGCAATGTGAGCTGCCTCAATGACTATCGCCCACTGGCACTTGCATCTTCTGTGATGAAGTGTTTTGTGTGATTGGTCATGGAAAGTATCAACTCCTGCCCATGCAGGAACTTTGACCTGTTGCAATTTGCCTATCCCCACAATGGTCTACAGCAAATGCAATCTCACTGGCTCTCCAATTGGCATTGGACCACCTGGACAATAGTAATACCTATGTTTATTGACTACAGCTCAGTATTCAACACAACCTTACCCTCAGTAGTTCTAATCTACAAGCTCCAAAACCTGGGCCTCTGTACTATCTCTACAACCGGATCCTTGACTTCCTCATCGGGAGACCACAGTCACTGCAGAGCAGAAATAACATCTCCTCTTCACTGACAATCAGCACTGGCGCAGCTCAAGGATGCATGCATAGCCCACTGCTCTACTCACATTAGGGTACACTTCCATCTAAATATTTGCCAATGACACAATTATTACTGGTAGAATTTCAGATAGTGATGAGGAGGCATACAGGAGCAAATTAGATCAGCTGGTTGATCAGGTGGTGCTGCAGTAACAACCTTACACTCAATGTAGGTAAGACAAAGGAATTGATTGAGGACTTCAGGAATGGGAAGTTGAGGGTAGAATCTCAGCCAGATCCATCGTGAGTACTAGTCTCCCTGGTACCAGAACATCTTCAAAAGAAAATGCCTCAAAAGTGTGGCATTCATCATTAAGAATCCTCATCACCCAAGACATGCCCTCTTCTCATTGCTGCCTTCAAGGAGGTGGTACAGGAGCCAGAAGGCAAACTGGGCATTTCAGGAACAGCCTCTTCCCATGAACACTACCTTAGCATTCTTCCTCTTTTTTGCACTACTTGTTTTATATATATATTTCTTATTGTAGTCTATAGTTTTGTTATTATGTATTGCAATATACTGCTGTTGCAAAAAGAACAGATTTAACAATTTATGCCAATGATAGTAAACCTGATTCTAATTATGTGTTACTGATCCTCTCCACCACCAATACCCTCATGAGGACTGGCTGATGAGTGTCTGGCTTTATCCTCCTGTAGTCAATGATTTGGTTTATACTGACGTTGAGTGAGAGGCCATTGTTGTGGCATCGTTCAACTAGGTTTTCAACCTCCTTCCTATATGCTGATTCATCACCACCTTTGATCCGGCTAATAACAGTGTTGTTGTCAGCATATGTAAATATGGCATTGGAGCTGTACTTAACCACACAGTCATAAGTATAAAGCGAGTGAAGCAGGGGGGCTAAGCACACAGAGAGAAGCACATGGACAGAGAGAAGAGCCTGCAGAAGGAGAGGAGGCTTGTGTTTACATGATCAAAGGGTGCACCTGTGATGATGCTGTTGGGGATTGTGAAGGAGTTGGTGACTCGAGTCTAATAAAGGAAATCAAGGATCCAGTTGCACAAATAGGTGTTGAGGCCTAGTTCTTGAAGTTTATTAGTTTTGAGTGGATGGTAATGTTTAATCTTGAGTTGTAGTCTATCAAGAGAATCAAGAGAATCCTGATGTATTCACCGTCCAGGTATACCAGATATACCAGAGCTTATGAACAGGGACATAGGACAGCATTACATGAGAATCAAATACTGTTGCATGAAAGTTTGGCTGAAGGACATCCATGGGCATGGCATGAACAGAGAGAAGAGCCTGCAGAATGAGAGGAGGCTTGTGTTTACATGATCATGGAAGAGAGGATTTTTTTTTCTTTTGAGCAAAGGAGGATGAGAGGTGACTTGATAGAAGTGTATAAGAAGATAAGAGACATAGATGAAGTAGATAGCCAGAGTGAAAATGGCTAACACAAGGGAGCATAATTTTATGTGGATTGGAGGAAGGTATGGGGGAAAAATCAGACATAAGTTCTTTACACAGATTGGTGGGTGCATCGAATTCCCTGCCGGGGGTGGTGATAAAGGTAGGTACATTAGGGATGCTTAAGAAACTCTTAGATAAGCACACAGATGATATAAAAATGAAGTTCACGTTTATTGTCATTGAACTGTACACATGTATACAGCCAAACAAAACATCAATACTCCAGTTCAAGATGCACAATGCTGTACATATAACACCTAATAATATTACCACAAATAAATTAATAATAAAATATATCCCAGAAGATTGACATTTATCATAAGGTGCATTTATGACACCATTTAAAAAGTATACAGTGTTCACTACTGGCACGTCATCAGTAATAAGACTTGGGTGGTGGTAAGGAGCTCAATAGTCTCACAGTTAGGGAGAGAAGCTGTTTCCCATCCTAACAAATGAAGGGCTAAAAATGGCAGGCTACATATGTAGGAGGGAAGGGTTAGATTATCTTAGAGTAGGTTAAAAGGTCAGCACAACATCGTGGGATAAATGGCCTGTACTGTGCTGAAATGTCTTGTTTCTATGTCAAGCAACTTCAACACCACTCTGCCTCTGTTGGCACTTATTGAACTATGTACTTGTACCTCTTGGCCCCTCCATTCCACACTACTCCCTGGGGCTCAATTACTTACTGTACAACTCCTGCTGTCTTTAACTTCCCAAGGGTGTTGAATCTGTGGAATTCATTCCCACTGATGTCTGTGGAGGCCAAGTCAAAGGTTCAAAGGTACAATTTAATGTCAGAGAAATGTATACAATGTATACAAATGTATGTTTTTTCTTCACAACTACCCACGAAAACAGAGAACCCCAAAGCTCCCCCCCACCGCATAAGCCATCAATCCCCCCCTCCCCACTGGCAAAAACAAAGGAAGCATCGGCACTACCACTAAGCACTCAGTGTGAGCAAAGCAATAGCAAAGACACAGACTTGCAGTTACCCCAAAGACTTGGCATTTCACCTGGTGTTTGACATACTGCAGATTCTCTCTTTCCCTAGTAAGGGAGAAAGAGGTGTTTCCATTTTGCCAGCGAGCAGGGAGACATGACAAACAACTCACTGGTTTATGATGTTAAAAGTCCGTTATATCGCTTTTTTTGAGCTCTGTGCCTGAAGATTGCAAATATCCCAGGTCTCCAGGCACACAGCAGATATCCCGACACTCCTGACGGCACACGGGTCTCCTGTCGTGACATTGACCCTCGATCCACCCGTCTCCAGAGCCCCGAGATCCTAGGCTTCCGAATTCAAGCCAGACTCTTAGGCCGAGCCTTTGTGAAAATTAGAGATATTAAAGTTGGAAATAGAGCTGTTTCCAAAGAAGCAAGCGAAGGAATCGCCATTAGGTGCCATTAACTCTCCTAAGCTCCGCCTTCTTTGGAGTATATTTAAAGCAGAGGTTGATAGCTTCTTGATTAGTAAGGACCTCAAAGGTAACGGTAATAAGGAAGGGGAATGGGGTTGAGAGGAATAATAAATTAGTCATGATGTAACTGCGGAGCAGACTCTATAAGCCAAATGTTCCAATTCTGCTCCAATGTCAGAATAGGCTAATGCTGCACACTGGATCATTGGTATTCAATGCAACTTGCATTCTTGACCTTGCTTAGTAACTGCATTGCTAATTGTTCTGCTGTGCATATCTCCTTAGTTGAATGCAATGTCCGACTATCAGGTGAGATTATTATGGGGGGGGGCGGTGTGTGTGTGTGTGTGTGTGTGTGTGTGTGTGTGTGTGTGTGTGTGTGTGTGTGTGTATCTGTCAGTGTGTGTGTGTGTGTGTGTGTGTGTGTGTATCTGTCAGTGTGTGTGTGTATGGTTGAAGAGGTCATGTTTGCTCATAAATGCTGTTCAGACAAAACATCAAAATGGGGAAGAGATATGATCTAAGTGACTTTGATCATGGAATAATTGTTGCTGCCAGACGGAGTGGTTTGAGCATCTCAGAAGCTGCTAATTTCCTCAGATTTTCATGAACAACAGTGTCTAGAGTTTATAGAGAATGGTGTGAGAAACAAAAACACATTCAGTGAGCAGTAGTTCTATGGGTTAAAATGCTCGGTTAATGAGAGATATCAAAGGAGAATGGCCAGGCTGATTCAAGCTGATAGTAAGACCTACCCTGGTTGGTGCTACAGAAGTTGAACACCTTGCATTCATCCACCTTAAGTTCCATCTCCCATTTTTCAGTCCATTTTTCCAGATGGTTCAGATCCTACTGCAACCTCTGATAGTTGTCCTCGCTGTCCACTACACTCCAAATCTTGGTGTCATCTGCAAATTTCTGATCCAGTTAATCACATTAACATCCAGATCATTGATATGATGACAAACAACAGACCCAGCACTTATCCCTGTGGCACTCACTGTAGGACCTTATCAAATGCCTTACTAAAGTCCATGTAGACAACGTACACTGTCTTGCCTTCATCAACTTTCCTAATAACTTCCTCAACAAACTTTATAATATTGATTAGACAGCACCTACCATGCACAATGCTATGCTGACTATCTCTTCTCAATCCAGGTCTATTCCAAAACTCAAACAGTATATCCAGTCCCTTAGAATACCTTACAATAACTTTCCCACTACTGATGTCAGGCTCACAGGCCTATAATTTTCTGGTTTATTTTAGAGGCTTTCTTCTATCCTCCAATCCTCCAGTAACTCACCTGTCACTGAGGATGGTTTAAATAACTCTGCCAGGACCCCCGTAGTTTCTGCACCTGCCTCCTTCAGGGTCTGACAGAACACCTTGTCAGGCCCTAGGGATTTATCCACCCTAATTTGCCTCGACAGCAAACACATCTTCCACTAATCTGCATAGGTCCATGATCTCACTGCTGCTTTGCCTCACTTCTGTGGACTCTGTGTCTCCTTGGTGACACAGATGCAAAAAGATGCAAAAAGTTCATTTTAAGATTTCTCCATCTGTTTTGCTCCAGGCATGGATTACCATTCTGATCTTCCAGAGGACCAATTTTGTCCCTTGCAATCCTTTTGCTCTTAACATATCTGTGGAATGCCTTAGGACTCTCATTCACCTTGTCTTCTAGGGCAACCTCTTGCCTTCTTTAAGCCCTGTTGATTTCTTAGGTGTTCTTGTATATTTACTTGTGCCTCCCTGCCTGTCCCAATCAATCCATACTTGCCAGATCCTTTCTGATACTATCAAAATTGTATTTTTGTCCATACTTACTTTGAAACTAATGGCATTATGATCACGAGGTGCAAAGTGTTCCCTTACACAAACTTCTATCACCCATCTTGTCTTATTCCCTCATAGCAAATCCAGTATTGCCCACTCTGTCGTGTGGACTTCTATGTACTGATTAAGGAAGCTTTCCAGAATACATCTGACAAACTCTGTCCCATCTAGTCCTTTTACAGTATGGGAGTCCTAGTCAATATGTGGAAAGTTAAAATCACCTGCTATAACAATCTTGTGTTTCTTGCAACAGTATACAATCTCTCAACAGCTCTGTCCCTCTAAATCTCACAGACTGTTGGGTAGCCTATAATATATATTTATATTATATTATAATATATATTTTATGTTCTATTCTTGGTTGGTGCAGCTGTAATGAAACTCAATTTCCCTCGAGATCAATAAAGTATGTCTTTCTATCTATCTAGCCCAATTAACGTAGTCATATCTTTCTTTCTTTTTTTTGGCGTGTGCCTGCGTGTGTGCGAGTCTGTGCATGTGCGTTTCGCAGTAATAAATAAAGGCATCCATTAGTCTTGCAAGACCATGGATCTGCGCCTGGAAAGTCTTCACTCTCCAGGGCACAAGCCTGGGCAAGGTTGTATGGAAGACCAGCAGTTGCCCATGATGCAAGTCTCCCCTCTCCACGACACCAATGTTGTCCAAGGGAAGGGCATTAGGACCCATACAGCTTGGCACCAGTGTCGTCGCAGAGCACTGTGTGATTAAGTGCCTTGCTCAAGGACACAACACGTTCCCTTGGCTGGGGCTCGAACTCACGACCTTCAGGTAGCTAGTCCAATGCCTTAACCACTTGGCCACCTGCCCACACAGTATTTTTGCAGTATTTTCCCTTTATTTTACGAGGTCGAGTTGCGATCTCGACACTCAGCCCGGCACGGATGGAAATCGGGAACCTCCGCTCCCAGGTCTGGCGCCGATGTCGTTGTGCCACCAGCCGGCCCAGTCATATCCTTCTAATTCCTCAGTTCTACCTATAAAACCTCACTAGACAAGTTCTCCAGTCTGTCCTGACTGAGCACTGCCATGACATTTTCCCTGACTAGTAACGCCAGCCATTCCATTTAATCCCTCCCGCTGCATCGAGTTTAAAACAATTGAACCCCGGAATAATGATCTGCCAGTCCAGATACACACAGTTACAGCCCTTTCCAGCCAATGAGCTTGTTCTACCCAATTACACCCATGTGACAAATGAACCTGCTTCTCTGTACATCTGTGGAGTGTGGGAGGAATTTCAGTGGTCATGGGGAAAATGTGCACACTCCTTTCAGACAGTGAAGGACTTAAACACAGGTCACTGGCACCGTAACAGCACTGTGCAAACTGCAGCACCACCGTGCTTTTATGTGTAATACAGACTATGTGCCCATGTGTCATAGAGACTGGGAATTAATCTTATAAAGTAATGATTAAATTGTTACTGTTGTTTTCAGAACTTAAAGAGAAGTTTGAAGAATTAGGTAGGACTGAATTTCCTTCAATGTTATGCACCTAAGACCACAATGTTGTGAGGTGATAGAAGTCAGAAACCAGTTCACAGGCCCTGTTTCACCTTGACGATCTGCACTAAGGTTTGGGCACCACACTTGGATACTACTTGAAGGGGACCAGCTCTATCATGGGCCTTATCCCCCCCAGAATCAAGGACAGCTTCAAAGGGCAATGCCTCAAAAATGCAACTCCTATCACCAGGACATGCCCTCTTCTCACTGCAACCGGCAAGGAGTTGTTGAAGACATGCTCAACATTTCAGGAATAGCTTCTTCCCCCCCTTCTCCACCCCGCATCAGATTTCTGAATGGACAGTGAACCCATGAACACTTCCTCAGCATTTATTCCCTGTGTTTTTGCAGTAGTTATTTGACTTATTTTTTACATATGTACATACAGGTCGACCTTCATTACCTGTAATCTGGTTCCTTCGATAATCCGGCACTGATTATGCTTAATGTGATCCTTCTGTAATTCGGCATTTTCACTAATCCGGCGCTCCTCAGGTCCCAGTGGTGCCAGATTAGTGAAGGTCGACCTATACTTACTGTAATTATTGATTTTTATTATTATGTATTGCAATGTACTGCTGCTGCAAAGCAAAACATTTCACGACATTTTCCATTGATATTGAACCTGATTCTGGTTCTGGGGGGTTGTAGCAGAGAGCAAACAGAACACCAGAGGCGAGAGGAACAGATTGCGCAGTCTGCCTGATGTGCTTTTGCTATCAGAGGATGGCAGGCAGTATATCCAGTTCTTTAAAATTCATTTAAACAACTATTTTGTCTATTTTGGGGAGTAGTCGTTAAGTTACTGGACAGGAAATGCTGATGAGATCGTGTTTCACCATGCCAATTTAAGAGTCATGGAGTCCTAGGGGAATAAAACAATGAAATCGGCCCTTCAACCCAAATTGCCCTCGCTGACTACAGTGTCCACCAAGCTAATTTACCTGTGTTTGGCCCATGTCCCTTGAAGCCTCTCCAAATGTATTTTTAATATTAATATTATAATTGTCTCAATTGGTTTCTCTGGAAGTTCATTCCATATACACTGATCAAAAATTGTTCAGACCAAACATAAGAATGAGGAAGAAACGTGACCTCAATGATTGACCGTGGAATGATTGTTGGTACCAGACAGAATGGTTTCAATATCTCAAAAACTGCTGATCTCCTGGGAATTATCTCAGAACAGTCTCTAGACTTTACAGAAAATAGTGTGAAAAACATGTCATGAGTAGCATTTCTGTGGGTGAAAGCGTCTTGTTAATGAGAAAGGTATGAGAAGAGTAAGCCAGACTGGTTCAAACTGACAGGAAGGCAACAGTAACTCAAAGCACACATTACAACAGTGGTCTGTAGAAGAATATCTCTGAATGCACAACATATTGAACCTTGATTAGATGGGCTACAGCAACAGAGGACCACAAACATGCACTCAGTGGCCACTTTATTGCGGTAGAAGAGGTACCTAATAAAGTGGCCACTGATTATATGCACAACCTCTCTGCATGAAGAAGATTTCACTCAAGTCCCTTTTAAATCTTTTACCTTTCACCTGAAAACTGTGTCCTCTAATTTTTGGCTTGCCTTTTCCTGGGAAAAGGCAATGTATGTTCAGCTTATCTATCCCCCTCAAGATTTTAGAAACCGCGACAAAGTCACTCTCACTATCCTAAACTCTAAGAGATAAAGCTCTAGCAAGGCCAGCCTCTGCCTATAACCCAGACCTTGACCACAACTTGTGAATCTTCTCTTCTCTCTTTCCAGTTTAATGATTCAGAATCAGAATTATTTATCACAAATACATTCCTGTGCAAAAGTCTCAGATATTATATATATATATATAGATAGATAGATAGAAACATAGAAACCTATAGCACATTACAGGCCATTCAGTGCACAATGTTGTGCTGACCATGTAAATTACTCCAGAAATGCCTTGAATTTCCCTACCACACAACCCTCTATTTTACTAAGCTCCATGTACCTCTTAAGAGACCCTATTGTATCCGCTTCCACCACCACCGCCGGCAGTGCATTCCACGTACCCACCACTTTCTGTGTGAAAAACTTACCCTTGACATCCCCTCAGTACCTATTTCCAAGAACCTTAAAACTACACCCCCTCATGTTAGCCATTTCATCCCTGAGAAAAAACCTCTGGCTATCCACACAATCAATGCCTCTCATCATCTTATACACCCTTATCAGGTCACTGCCTCAAGGACAAAAGGCCAAGTTCACTCAACCTATCCTCATAAGGCACACTCTCCAATCCAGGCAACATCCTTGTAAATCTCCCCTGTGCTCTCTCTATAGTATCCACATCCTTCCTGTCATGAGGTGACCAGAACTGAACACAGTACTCCAAGTGGGGTCTAGTTAAGATCTTAAATAGCTGTAACATTACCTCAAGGCTCTTGAACTCAGTCCCATGGTTGATGAAGGCCAACACACCATATGCCTTCTTAACAACACTACCAACCTGCGCAACAGCTTTGAGTGTCCTATGGACATGGACCCCAAGATCTCACTGATCCTCCACAGTGCCAAGAGTCTTACCATTAAATTTGACCTACCGAAATGAACCACTTCACACTTATCTGGGTTGAACGCCATCGGCCACTTCTCAGCCCAGTTTTGCATCCCATCAATGTCCCACTGTAATCTC
This sequence comes from Mobula birostris, assembly GCF_030028105.1. Classification (NCBI taxonomy): domain Eukaryota; kingdom Metazoa; phylum Chordata; class Chondrichthyes; order Myliobatiformes; family Myliobatidae; genus Mobula; species Mobula birostris. The sequence continues at coordinate 50,272,966 of NC_092383.1, read as the reverse complement.
TGATAACCCTCCAGACTATTCACAACACCCTCAACCTTTGTGTCATCAGCAAACTTACTAACCCACCCTTCTACTTCCTCATCCAGGTCATCTATGAAAATCACAAAGAGGAGTTGTCCCAGAACAGATTACTGCGGAGCGCCACTGGTCACCGTCCTTCAGAATACGAACCATCCACAACCAGCCTTTGCCTTCTGTAGTCAAGCCAATTCTGGTTCCACAAAGCAAGGTCTCCATGGATCCCATGCCTCATTACTTTCTGAATGAGCCTCACATAGGGAACCCTATCAAATGCCTGACTGAAATTCATATACACTGCATCCACTGCTCTACCTTTATCAATGTGTCTTGTTACATCCTCAAAGAATTCAATCAGGTTTGCAAGGCACGACCTGACCTTGACAAAGCCATGCTGACTATCCTTAATCATATTATGCCTCTCCAAATGTTCATAAATCCTGCCTTTCAGGATCTTTTCCAACAACTTGCCCACCACTGAAGTAAGAATCACTGGTCTATAATTTTATGGGTTATTCCTACTCCCTTTCTTGAACAAAGGAATAACGTTTGCAACCGTCCAATCCTCTGGTCCTTCTCCCGTCCCTATTGATGATGCAAAGGTCATCACCAGAGACTCAGTAGCCTGGTGTATATCTCATCTGGTCCCGGTGACTTCTCTAACTTAGTTACTTTTCAAAAGCTCTAGCAAGTCCTCTTAATGTCTATACAATGAAGTGTTTCAGCCCGCTGTAAGTCATTCCTACAATTGCCAAGACCTTTTCACTGGTGAATACTGAAGCAAAGTATTCTTTAAGTACCTCTGCTACCTCCTCCAGCACCATGCACATGTTTCCACTCTCGCTCCTGATTGGTCCTATTCCCACACGGCTCATCCTCTTGCTCTTCATGTACTCGTAGAATGCCTTGGGATATTCCTTAATCCTGCTCACCAAGGCCTTCTCATTAGGAAACTAGCTCTCCTAATTTCATTCTTGACCTCCTTTCTGGCACCCTTGTAATTTTCTAGAGCTCTAGCATTACCTAGTTTCTTGAACCTTTCATAAGCTTTTCTTCTTCCTTTTTCAATATTTTTATTAATTTCTACATAGAAGAATACAGAGTACACAAAGATATATATTATAAGTCAAAAAAAGATCAAATAATACTAAATACATTATATTTGAGTCGCACTTGCAAATTCATTACCCTATATTCATGTAAATTAAATTAAATCGTAATATTGAAATGTGATAATTTTATTATACAAAAAAAAGAATCTAACCCCACTACCAAGATCAAAACTGTTTGGTAAAGAAAGAAAAAAAGAAAAAAAAATCCTTATCGTTTAGTGAAATATGTTATTAGCCAACATCTGTACTTTAACAGCAAATCAAAGGTTTTGAAAATAGTTCAAAAATGGTCCCCACAATGTGTGAAAGTCTTGGCCAGATTCAGAAATTGAACAGCGGATCTTCTCTAAATTTAAACATGACATAACATCATGTAACCATTGAGCATGAGTAGGCGGAACAACATCCTTCCATTTAAGCAAGGGCACCCTCCTAGCTATAAGAGAAGTAAAAGCCAAAATGTGCAAATTGGATATCTCCAAAATAATATCTTTTCCTCCAACAATACCGAATAAGGCAGTCAAAGGGTTAGGCTTAAAAATTACTTTGAAATACTTCCTTCCAGTATTTTTCAAGACTCGGACATGTCCAAAACATATGTATTAGTGAAGCTTCTCCATTGTTACATCTATCACAATAGGGGGACATATCTGAATAAAAATGAGATAGCTTATCCTTAGTCATGTTGGCCCTATGGACCACATTAAATTGTAGGAGGGAGTGGCGGGCACATAACAATGAAATGTTAACCTATTTAAAAATTTCATTCCAAGTTTCCTCAGAAATTGAAATCTTGTTCACAGAAATTTTTAATTTTGTTTAAAGGAGTATTTCTCTTTCCCAACAACATGCCATAAATATTATATATTGAACCATTATGAAAAGTTTTCAAATTAGAAATTACATCTAATAAGTCGTTATCAGGACTTTTAGGAAATGTATATAATTGACATCACAGAAAGTCTCTAATTTGTAGATATCCAAAAAAGTGGGTTTTTGGTAAGCTATATTTAGCTGACAATTGCTCAAATGAAAAGAGACTTCCTCCACAAGCAAATCCTGGAAGCATTAATACCCAATCTATCCCATTCTTTAAAAACTAGATCGGTCATAGAAGGTTTAAAAAAATAACTCGAAAAAATGGGACTTGAAAGAGAAAACCTCAATAAGACAAAGTATTTTATAAATTGTACCCAGATCCTCAAAGTATGTTTAACTACCAAATTGCCAGTTAATTTACTTAAAGATAAAGGAAGTGAAGATCCAAGAAGAGAAATGATAGAAAACTTATTAACAGAGTTAGCTTCTAAAGGAACCCATACTGGACAGTCCTCACGGTTAATATAATATGACCAAAACGTCAGATTTCGTATATCGACTGCCCAGTAATAAAACCTAAAATTTGGTGAAGCTAGACCTCCATTCTTTTTAGCTTTTTGCAGATGAACTTTATTTAGTCGAGAATATTTGTTTTTCCATATATAAGAAGATAGAATAGCATCAAGAGAATCAGAAAAGGATTTAGGAATGAAAACGGGTAAGGCCTGAAAAAGGTATATAAATTTAGGTAAAATATTCATCTTAATATAATTAATTTGGCCAATCAATGATAACGAAAGGGGCGACCAGTTTGATAGCGCCCTTATTACATAATTCAGTAGGGTAAGAAAATTTTCTTTAAATAGGTGTTTATAATTCTTAGTAATTGTTACACCCAAATAGCTAAATTGATTTCTTACAATTTTAAAAGGAAGGTTAGTATTAATTGATACCAAATTATTCAAAGGAAAAAGTTCACTCTTATGTAAATTCAGTTTATATCCTGACAACTGGCTGAAACAGGAAGGTAAAGAAAGCATAGGAAATAATGAAGTCTCGACTTTAGAAATAAAAAGCAATAGGTCATCAGCACAGGGCAAAACTTTGTAGGTAGTACCTTTCCTAAAATTACCAGTGATATCACTAGATTCTCAAAAGGCAATGGGTAAGGTTTCTAAGGCCAGATCAAAGAACAAAGAGCTCAAAGGACAGCCTTGTCTGGTTCCACATTGAAGTTTAAATGGTTTGGAATTCTGAAAATTAGTAAGAACCTGAGCAAAGGGAGATAAATAAAGTAATTTAATCCATTGAATGAAATCAGGCCCAAAATTAAATTACCAAAAGTAAAAGAAGCAATTATTCATGTAGCAAGATACTGAACAGTTAATTTTCTGGTTCTAAGAATTCCTGAGCTTCTGCAATAGAACGAAACCATTTCTTAGAGCCATCCCTCAGTATAATTCAGAGCCAAGCAGGATAACGAAGAGAAGGCTTGAAACCTTTGTTAAAAAGTTCCGACATAACCTTCTTGAACTTAGCACACTCATTCATGACCTCGGGTGAAAAATCTTCGACGATTCTAATCTTCTGGCCGTTATAATCAATCATTCCACTAAGCTTTTCTTAACTAGATTTTCTAAATCCTTTGTCCACCATGCTTCTTTTACCCTACCATCCTTTCCCTGCCTCAATGGAACATACTTATGCAGAACGCCATGTAAATGCTCCCTGACATTTGCCATGCATTTCCCTGAGAACATCTGCTCCCAATTTATGTTCCCAAGTTCCTTCCTAATAGCATCATATTTTCCTCTACCCCAATTAAATGCTTTCCCAAGTTGTCTGCTCCTATCTCTCTCCAGTGCTATGGTAAAGGAGATAGAGTTGTGATCACTGCCTCCAAAATGCTCTCCCACCGAGAGATCTGACACCTGACCAGGTTCATTTTCCAATACCAGATCAAGTACAGCCTCTCCTCTAGTTGGCTTTTCTACATATTGCATCAGGAAACCTTCCTGAATACACTCCACCCCATCTAAACCCTTGCTCTAAGGGGATCCCAGTTAATATTAGGAAAGTTAACATCACCCATCACAGCAACACTATTATTATTGCACTGTTCCAGAGTCTGCCTCCTGATCTGCTCCTCAATGTCTCTGTTACTATTGGGGAGTGTATAAAAACACCCACTAGAGATATTGCCCCGTTCCTGTTGCTGACTTCCACCTACAATGACTCGGTAGACAATCCCTCCATGACTTCCTCCTTTTCTGCAGCCGTAGTACTATCCCTGATCAGCAGTACCACTCCCACGCCTCCTCTGCCTCCCTCCCTGTCCTTTTTGAAACATCTAAAGCCAGAAACATTAGGCAAAGCCATTTGATTGTAAGCCATTGGTTTATTGATCATTACAGATTGTATCCCTCATCTCTTCCTTCTGCTTTTCCTGACCATGATTCCCCTTTCCCTGCCCCCTTCCACTCAGTCCGCAATAGAGACCCAGATCGGAAGCAGGCCTATCATCACTCACATATGTCATGACATTTATCTTTTTGTGCAGCAGCAGCTGTACAGTAAGTTAGTACAGTACTGTGCAAAAGTCTTAGGCACCCTATCTATTCTATATACCGTACATGTGCCTGTGGCTTTTGCACAGTATTGTAAATCGAAACATACAGTGAAATGCAACATTTACATGAACAACCAGATAAGGAAGTGCTAGGGGTAGCCCACAAGTGTCTCATACATTCCGGTGCCAACACAGCACACCCACAATGCTCAGCAGAACAACACTGGACATGACAAAACAGAATACAAGCAATAAAACTGCTATAACAAAACAAACACTTTCATCCCTCCCACTCACACACAAGGGTAGTCCTCCAACTCTAAGGCAGAAGCTGAAGCTGAGACAATAATTAGATGAGGAATGGTTAAAAGGCGGAGCATTCTTGAAGAGAAACATTCATATTTCTACTTGTGTTTATGATTTCTTTTTCAAATCTCTTGTACCTTTTTATTGCAGCTGACTGCACGAGCAACACTAAAGCTACAGGTAAGATCTCAGTCACTGGACCTCTGGCTACAGCTCTTAAATGGGCTTCCACAAGAAGAATTCTGAATTTCCTATGGTAATTTCAAGCACTGGCACTATATAGACATAAGGTGGCGTTAGAGGTCAGGATTAAGCATGGGTTGATGGCTCTGTGAGGTAACAGTTCTGAAATTCAAGATCAAGTTCCAGTTTGTCATTCAGTTGTTCACATGTACGCTCCCAAACAAAACAACGTTCCTCCAGACTAGTGTACACAGCACAACTCACACACATGACACAAGTATAACTACAAATAAATTAATAATAGGTGCATATATGATACAAGTTAAAAAGTAAACAGTATAACGATACTGACACTTCGTACGTGATGAGACCTGGATGTGGCAGGCAGATCAATAGTCTCATGTCTGGGGGAAGAAGGTGTTAGCCATCCTAACAGTCCGTACCCTAATGATTGGAGGTGGAGGGAGGGAATCAAAGAAATAGTTGGATGGATGGAAGGGATCACTGACACTGCTAATGGTCTTGCGTATGTAGTGCTCCTGTTAAATATCTGTAATGGGTGGAAGAGGGACCCCAATAATCCTCCCAGCAGTCCATGCAATACTTTGTAGGGACTTACAGTTAGACGATGATACAGGTCAGGACACTCTTGATAATGCTTCTGTAAAATTGGTTAAAATAGGGAGGTTGGGGGGGAGCCTCAACAGCTACTCAGCTGTGCTAACCATCTTTGTATCATTTTCTGGCAATTAGGAACCCCTGCTGCAAAGCTGAGAAAAAACATTGACATAGGCTTGTTTATCCCATACATTTTGTATAGAAATCACTGATGATAAGTTGCCACATAGCATGGATTTACGGAGGGCTGTCATAAGTTGTAGGAAGGACATTGACAGGATGCAGGGCTGGACTGAGAAGTGGCAGATGGAGTTCAGTCCAGAGAAGTGTGAAGTGATTCACAATGGAAGGCCAAATTTTAAGACAGAATAATGGAAAGATTCTTGGCAGTGTAGATGAACAGAGCACTCTTGGGATCCACATCAAATTTCTACGCAAGTTGATTGGGTTATTAAGAAGGTATATGATATGCTGACCTTCATTAGTCAGAGGATTGTGTTCAAGAGCCATAAGGTAATGTTGCAGCTCTATAAAACTCTGGTTAGACCACACTTGGAACATAGTGTTCAATTCTCATTGGCTCATTTTAGTAGATAGGATATGGAAGCTTTAGAGTGGGTGCAGAGGAGATTTACCAGGATGATGCCTGCATTAGAGAATGGGTCTAATGAGAAAGGGCTGAGTAAAGTAAGGCTTTTCACTTTGGAACAAAAAAGGATGAGAGGTGACCTGATAGATGTGTACAAGATGGTGAGGCATAGATTGAATGGATAACCAGAGACTTTATCCCAGAGCTGAAATAGCTAATGCAAGGGAACATAATCTTAAGGTGATAGGGAAAAGTAACATAGAAACATAGAAACAAAGAAAACCAACAGCACAATACAGGCCCTTCAGCCCACAGAGTTGTGCCAAACATGTCCTTACCTTAGAAATTACTAGGCTTACCTATAGCCCTCTATTTTACTAAGGTCCGTGTACCTATCTAAAAGTCTCTTAAGGGACTATCGTATCTGCTTCCACCACCGTTGCCAGGAGCCCATTCCACGTATTCACCACTCTCTGAGTAAAAAACTTACCCCTGACATCTCCTCTGTACCTACTCCCCTGCACCTTAAGCCTGTGTCCTCTTGCAGCAACCATTCCAGCCCTGTGAAAGAGCCTCTGACTATCCACACGATCAATGCCTCTCATCACCTTATACACCTCTATCAGGTCACCTCTCATCCTCTGTCGTTCCAAGGAAAAAAGGCTGAGTTTAACCTATTCTCATAAGGCATGCTCCCCAATCCAGGCAACATCCTTGTACATCTCCTCTCCACACTTTCTAAGGCTTCCACATCCTTCCTGTAGTGAGGTGATCAGAACTGAGCATAGTACTCCAAGTGGGGTCTGACCAGGGTCCTATATAATTGCAACATTACCTTTTGGCTCCAAATTTCAATTCCACGATTGATGTCGGCCAATACACCGTACGCCTTTTTAACCACAGAGTCAACCTGCGCAGCTGCTTTGAGTGTCCTATGGACTCGGACCCCAAGGTCCCTCTGACCCTCCACACTGCCAAGAGTCTTACCATTAATACAAAAGTCTGCCATCATATTTCACCTACCAAAATGAACCACTTCACATTTATCTGAGTTGAACTCCATCTGCCACTTCTCAGCTCAGTTTTGCATCCTATCAATGTCCCGCTGTAACTTCTGACAGCCCTCCACACTATTCACAACACCTCCAACCTTTGTGTCATCAGTAAACCTACTAACCCATCCCTCTACTTCCTCATCCAGGTCATTTATAAAAATCACGAAGAGTAAAGGTCCCAGAACAGATCCCTGAGGCACCCCACTGGTGACCGACCTCCATGCAGAATATGACCCATCTACAACTACTCTTTACCTTCTGTGGGCAAGCCAGTTCTGGATCCAAAAAGCAATGTCCCCTTGGATCCCATGCTTCCTTACTTTCTCAATAAGCCTTGCATGCGGTACCTTATCAAATGCCTTGCTGAAATCCACATACACTACATCTACTGCTCTTCCTTCATCAATGTGTTTCGTCACATCCTCAAAAAATTCAATCAGGCTCATAAGGCATGACCTGCCCTTGACAAAGCCATGCTGACTACTCCTAATCATATTATACCTTTCCAAATGTTCATAATTCCTGCCTATCAGGATCCTCTCCAACAACTTACCAACCACTGAGGTAAGACTCACTGGTCTATAATTTCCTGGGCTATTTCTACTCCCTTTCTTGAATAAAGGAACAACATCTGCAACCCTCCAATCCTCCGGAACCTCTCCCATCCCCATTGATGATGCAAAGATCACCGCCAGAGGCTCAGCAAGTATAGGGGGACGCCAGAGCTAAGTTCTTTACAAAGAGTAGTGGCTGGAAGGAATACATTGCCACAGGTGGTGTTAGACAGATACTGTACATTCACGGTATTTAACAAAAAATATATAGGTACATAGATGATAGAAAAATGGTGAAATATGTAGGAGGGAAGGGTTAGATTGATCTTCCTCTTCTTAAGTCCCCATCACCCCAAACGGTGCATAGACCGCTTCCAGCAGCCGCCAGACCCCTATGTCCTGAACCACTCTGGTGGTGGCCCTGTGGCCTCCTCAGACTTTCGGCCTTCACCACATAGCTTCATACACCTTCTAAGCGAAGATCTTTCCTCGCCCAGGGATGAGGTTGTTGGAGCTTCTATTGGTATTTCAGGAGCTCTCGGTTTTTAAACAGGATGGAGTTGCTAGCCCCACAGCTCCTCCTTTCACAGACAGGCTTGGGACTATCCATGGTGGAAGTTATTATACTGATCATAGAGTAGGTTAAAAGGTCAGCACAATATTATGGGCCAAAGGGCCTGTACTGTGCTGTACTGTTCTATGTTCACATCTGTGCGGTGTCTTCTTTGGCAGTCCAGGTCAGTAAAGCATGCAGAAGAGTAGGATCACAGTTGCTCAGTGGATCATAAGTTTTAGGAGTTCATTGTGAAACACATTTATCATTAGGTGCCTCGAGGCTGTCCTAGGACACAGGATGTTTCCTCATTATTGCACTCACTGAGACTTGTGTCCAGAGATATAGGATATACTCGGTATTTTTCAGGGAAATATTGTGGACTGGGTTAACCAGTTGGATTGGTTTGATTAAGGCCCTTCAATTTTGTTGATGTTTAAGTGCAAAGTCCATTCTACCTTGGAGCACTAGGTAGTCAGATTCATTCCTAACCTCCAGTGCTGTCTGCATGGAGTTTCGCATTCTTGGTTTCCCTTGGGTGGTCCAGTTTCTTTCTATATCCTAAATACATGCAAGTTGGCAGAATACTTGGTCTCTAATTTATAAACACAAGAGATTCTGCAGATGCTGGAAATCCAGAGAAACACACAAAATTCTGGAGGAACTCAGCAAATGAACAGTCGATATTTTGGGCAAAATTCCTTCCTCAGAACTGGACAGGAAGGGGAAAACAACAGAATAAAAAGGTGAGGGGAGGGGGAGGAGGACCAGCTAGAAGTGATAGGTGAAGCCAGATGGGTGGGAAAGGTAAAGGACTGGAGAAGAAGGAGTCTGATAGGAAAGGAGAGTGGACGGTGGGAGAAAAGGAAAGAGGAGGGACATCAGGGGGAGGTGATAAGCAGCTGAGAAGAGTTAAGAGGCCAGAGTGAGGAATAGAAGAGAAGAGAGGAGAGAGGAAGAAAATAAAATTAACAGAAGGAGAAATCAATGTTCATACCATCAGGTTGGAGATGCTTTTTTGCGCACCTCCGCTCCATACCCCAAAAGCATAATTTCCCAGTACTCTACCATTTTAATTCCTATCTCTATTCCCATTCTGGCAGGTCAGTCCATGGCCTCCTCTTTTGCCATGAGGCCATGCTCAGGGTTGAGGAGCAACATCTCGCATTCCTTCCAGGTAGCCTTCAACCTGATGGCTGAACTTTGTATCCTTCCAGTAATATTTTCCCTCCCCTCTGTAAATTGCCACTTTTGTGATGGTGAGGCATAAAATCTGGGGCTGGGGGTATTAATAATGTTAAAAGATTAAAGATTAGTTTTCTTAGTCACATACATTCCTTTGTCAAAACATACAATGAAATGTATTATTTGTGTCAACATCTAGCACGGTCCAAGGGTGTGCTGGGGGCAGCCCACAAGTGTCGCCACACTTCTGGATCCAACATAGCAGGCCCACAACTTACTATCCAAAGCACCTTTAAAATGAGGAAGGAAATCGGAGCACCTGGAGGAAACCCATGCAGTCAGACAAACTCATTACAGACAGTGAACCCCAATCACTGATGCTGTAGTAATGTTATGGTAATTGTTATATGCTATATGTAGAAAGTAAAGAATGTGGATTAAGATAGGATAATATAAATAGAAACATAGAAACATAGAAAATAGGTGCAGGAGTAGGCCATTCGGCCCTTCGAGCCTGCACCGCCATTTATTATGATCATGGCTGATCATCCAAATCAGAACCCTGCACCAGCCTTCCCTCCACACCCCCTGACCCCCGTAGCCACAAGGGCCATATCTAACTCCCTCTTAAATATAGCCAATGAACTGGCCTCAACTGTTTCCTGTGGCAGAGAATTCCACAGATTCACCACTCTCTGTGTGAAGAAGTTTTTCCTAATCTCAGTCCTAAAAGGCTTCCCCTTTATCCTCAAACTGTGACCCCTCTTTCCGGACTTCCCCAACATCGGGAACAATCTTCCTGCATCTAGCCTGTCCAATCCCTTTAGGATTTTATACATTTCAATCAGATCCCCCCTCAATCTTCTAAATTCCAACGAGTACAAGCCCAGTTCATCCAGTCTTTCTTCATATGAAAGTCCTGCCATCCCAGGAATCAATCTGGTGAACCTTCTTTGTACTCCGTCTATGGCAAGGATGTCTTTACTCAGATTAGGGGACCAAAACTGCACACAATACTCCAGGTGTGGTCTCACCAAGGCCTTGTACAACTGCAGTAGTACCTCCCTGCTCCTGTACTCGAACCCTCTCGCTATAAATGCCAGCATACCATTCGCCTTTTTCACCGCCTGCTGTACCTGCATGCCCACTTTCAATGACTGGTGTATAATGACACCCAGGTCTCGTTGCACCTCCCCTTTTCCTATTCGGCCACCATTCAGATAATAATCTGTTTTCCTATTTTTGCCATCAAAGTGGATAACTTCACATTTATCCACATTAGGTTGGTGATTGTTAACACAGTCTCAATGGGATGAAACACCTCTCTTCATGAGTCTTTCTATAATTCTTTGTGTCTTTCTCTGACTGACTTTCATGCCTATTGCCACTAATCTAAATTAATCCTGATTATTACAGAGTAATACACACAAAATTCTGTAGGAACTCAACATGTCAGGCAGCATCAATGGAAAGGAATAAACAGTTGATGTTTAAGAATGTCTTGATGAAGAGTCTCAGCCTGAAAAATCAACACTATTTCTTTCCCTAGATGCTGCCTGACCCGCTGAGTTCTTCAAGATCAAGTTCAAGTTTATTGTCATTCTGTCGTATGCCAGCAACGAGAACAACATTCCTCTGTTCCATGTAAATCATACACAACACAAAGTAATATTACCACAAGTAACAAATCAGGTACATTTACAACACAAGTTAAAACAAACAGTATAACGCTACTGGGACTTCTTTCATGACGAGACCTATGTGGTAAGAGGGGATTCAGTAATCTTTTGCCCTCGGGGATAAAAGTTGTTTCCTCCTGCATTTTGTGTGTACTAGCATCTGCAGAATCTCTTGTGTTTTGATAACTAAAGATGTGTGAAGACAATTGTCAGGGAATCTAAACTCTTAGATATCACTCAAACAGGAGGAATTCTGCAGATGCTAGAAATTCAAGCAACACACATCAAAGTTGCTGGTGAACACAGCAGGCCAGGCAGCATCTCTAGGAAGAGGTACAGTGGACGTTTCGGGCTGAGACCCTTCGTCAGGACTAACTGAAGGAAGAGCTAGTAAGAGATTTGAAAGTGGGAGGGGGAGGGGGAGATCCAAAATGATAGGAGAAGACAGGACGGGGAGGGATGGAGCCAAGAGCTGGACAGTTGATTGACAAAAGGGATATGAGAGGATCATGGGACAGAAGGCCCAGGGAGAAAGAAAAGGGGGAGGGGGGAAAAAACCCAGTTGGTGGGCAAGGGGTATAGTGAGAGGGACAGAGGGAGAAAAAGGAGAGGGAGAGAAAGAATGTGTGTATATAAATAAATAACGGATGGGGTATGAGGGGGAGGTGGAGCATTAGCGGAAGTTTGAGAAGTCAATGTTCATGCCATCAGGTTGGAGGCTACCCAGACTCTCTTGTCCATTCGTCCCCTCCATCCCTCCCCACTGATCTCCCTCCTGGCACTTATCCTTGTAAGCGGAACAAATGCTACACCTGCCCTTACACTTCCTCCCTTACCACCATTCAGGGCCCCAAACAGTCCTTCCAGGTGAGGCGACACTTCACCTGTGAGTCGGCTGGGGTGATATACCGCGTCTGGTGCTCCCGATGTGGCCTCCTATATATTGGCAAGACCCGACGCAGACTGGGAAATTGTTTCGCTGAACACCTACGCTCTTTCCGCCACAGAAAGCAGGATCTCCCAGTGGCCACACATTTTAATTCCACGTCCCATTCCCATTCTGACATGTCTATCCACGGCCTCCTCTACTGTAAATATGAAGCCACACTCAGGTTGGAGGAACAACACCTCATATTCCGTCTGGGTAGCCTCCAACCTGATGGCATGAACATTGACTTCTCAAACTTCCGCTAATGCCCCACCTCCCCCTCATACCCCATCCGTTATTTATTTATATACACACATTCTTTCTCTCTGTCTCCTTTTTCTCCCTCTGTCCCTCTCACTATACCCCTTGCCCACCAACTGGGTTTTTTCCCCCCTCCCGCTTTTCTTTCTCCCTGGGCCTCCTGTCCCATGATCCTCTCATATCCCTTTTGCCAATCAACTGTCCAGCTCCTGGCTCCATCCCTGCCCCTCCTGTCTTCTCCTATCATTTCAGATCTCCCCCTCCCCCTCCCACTTAGAAATCTCTTACTATCTCTTCTTTCAGTTAGTCCTGACGAAGAGTCCCAGCCTGAAACGTCGACTGTACCTCTTCCTAGAGATGCTGCCTGGCCTGCTGCGTTCACCAGCAACTTTGATGTGTGTTTCTTAGATATCACTCTTCCTTTTGTCTCTCTCAAAGACATTCTATTCCCATTTCTCACTGCCCTTTGGAATTTCTACCCAACAAATCCATGTCTGATATTGGCTCAGTTTTTCTTCTCCCTAAGTTCTGGTGGCCTCATTATTGGAAGAATGAGGAAGCTTTTGAGGGGTTGCAGAGGAGATTTACCAGGATACTGCCAGGACTAGAGAACACGTCTTAAGGATAGGCCAGGGTTTTTCTCCTTGGAGCGAAGAATGGTGAAAGGTGACTTGATAGAGGTGTACAAGGTGATAAGAGGCATAGACAGAGTGGACAATCAAATACATTTTCCCAGGGTGGAAATTACTAATGCCAGGGAATAATTTTAAGTTAATTGAAGGAAAGTATGATGGTGATGATGTCAGAAGTAACTTCTTTACACGGAGAGGGGTGGGTTCATGGAACAGTGGTAGGGTGGTAGAGGCAAATATACTTGGGGCATTTAGAAAACACAGGCACATGGATGAAAGAGAAATGGAGGGCTATGTCGGAGGGAAGGATTAGATTGATCTTTGAGTAGGTTAAAAGGCTAGCACAACATCATAGGCCAACGGGCCTGTACTTTTCTATGCTTTATTTTCAATTGGGTATGACCCTCAGCCCTATCTTAACAACAAATAACACTTACAATGAAGCTTAGCTTCTTCCATTCACCCATAAAACTTGCACTTACCATTTCAGAGATATTCCCTTTATCCTCTCTTTACCTCATGCCAGTTTACTGCAACTTAAATTCATTTTTAATCTCATTCCCAGGGTCTTGGACCTAAAATATTAACTTTGTTTCTCTTTCCACAAATGCTGTCTGGCTTGTTGGATATCTCCAGCATTTTCCGATTTTATTTCAAGTTTTTGTTACCTTTTTTCACTTGGTGTTGAACATCCTACCTCAATTCCTTTCGGCCTTGACGTCAAATACAAGTTCACCCCCAATTCAATGTACTGCCAGACCAACAGAGCGTTTCCAGCTTCAGTATGCAACCGTCTCATGAGTGAGGTCAGAAACCTCTGCGTTTCCTTCCCTTTCACAGGGGATTAAGATTGTGTCCTGCAGCTTCAGAAGCTGTTCGTGTAGCACTGACCAAAAAAAAAATTAACTATCTCTCAACTTTATTTTCAGAATGGAAGAAAATCATCAGATGCAAAGGTGAAATACTCAAAATCAAAAGGAAAATCACTTGAAATTCACTTCTCTAATGTTGTTCCATCTGTTGTGGGCCCTGTTGACTATCATCAACTGATCTAGGTTAGAACATTCACTACACAACTCCTAATTATCAAAGCTTGCACTTTATTCTCTCTGTACAAAGATAACTCAACTACGTTGACGCTGGGCCAACAACTTAAAACATGAATTCTACTGTTCCCTCTTTACCAATGCTCACGCAGACCACTTCTCCCATTTATAATACCGAAATAGAGGGTCTTCCAAACTGGGAGATCGTTCTTCTCCCAGCCCCTGGGATGGGGATGCCTTCTTTGCAATAGTTAGTCTCCAGAGTTTCTGCTGCTTTGCATTTGAACCTCCTCATTTTATACACTTCTCATCATTTCATGTGTGTGTTTCAATTCTGTTAGCCTGCCGTATCTGACTGACATGCATCAGTTTTCCATTGGCTCTGGTCCAAGCCAGCATCATTTTATTGCCATTCTTTGACTTGTAATTACTGTTTCTTTGTTCTGAAAGAGAGCAGACAGGTAGTTGCTAGGCTGGAGTTACACACATCAGACACAGACTCCCTTATTCATAAACCGACATGTTCTGTGGTACCAAAGAACATCTCACAATTAACTTCTTTGGCAATTATCTGTAGTTCAGCAGATTATCAGGTGTGACACTGAGTTCACTTTAACACACTTTGATACAGCTATTACTGAGCAAAACCAGTTCACAAGACAGCTCACAAAATTGGAGCTCATGGGTAGAGCTACAAGGGTGCTATACAGTGACCTCTTCAAGCTCATCTGCAGAAACATCTGAATTTCTACATTTAATGTCTCTTTTTCCACGCCACTGGCCAAGCTGTTCCAGTACAGCTACAACATCAGCATCTACCCGGCAATGTGGAAAATTGCCCAGGTATGTCCTGTACACAAGAAACAGGACAAGTCCAACCCAGCCAATTACTGCCCTATCAGCCTACTCTCAATCATCAAAGTAATGGAAGGGGTCATCAACACTGATATCATGCAGCACCTACTGGGCAATAACCTGCTTACAGATGCCCAGTTTGGGTTCTGTCAAGGCCACTCAGCTTCTGACCTCATCACCTCCCTTGTCCAAACATGGATCAAAGAGCTAAATACCAGAGGTGAGGTGAGATTGATAGCCCTCGACATTATGGCAGCATTAGACTGAGTATGCTACCAAGGTGCCCTAGCTAAAATGGAGTCAATGGAAATTAGGGGAAAACCCTCTGCTGGTTGGAATCATACCTGACACAAAGGAAGATGGTTGTGGTGGTTGGAGGTGAATCATCTCATCCTCTGCAGGAGTTCCTTAGGGGAGTGTCCTAGGACCAACCACCTTCAGCTGCTTCAATGACCTTCCTTCTGTCATAAAGTCAGAAGTAGGATGTTCGCAGATGACTGAGCAATGTTCTACACCATTCGTGACTCCTCAGATAGTGAAGCAGTCCATACCCAAATGCAACATGACCTGGTCAATATCCAGGCTTGGGCTGACAAGTTCCAGGCAATGACCACCCCCAACAAGAGAAGCTCTGACCATCATCCCTTGACATTCAGTGGCATCACCATCACTGAATCCCCTATTATCAACATCCTGGGGTTATTATTGACAGGAAACTGAACTAGTCTAGCCATATAAACACTGTGGCTACTAGAACAGGTCAAAGGCTAAGACTCCTGTGGCATGTAACTCACCTCCTGTCTCCCCAAAGCCTGTCCATCTACAAGGCTCAGGTCAGGAGTGTATTGGAATACTCACCACTCACCTGGATGAGTGCAGCTCCATCAACACTAAAGAAGCTTGTCAAAGCAGCCCACTTGATTGGTACCCCTTCCATAAGCATCCAATGCCTCCACCATTGACGAACAGTTGCAGCACTGCGTACTATCTACAAGATGCACTGTGGTGCCTAAGGTAGCATCTTCCAGACCCATGACCACTACCATCTAGAAGGATGAGAACAACAGATACCTAGGAACATCCCTCTCTAAGTCCCTCACCATGCTGACTTCGAACCATATCGCCGTTCCTTCATTGTTGCTGGGTCAAATCATGGAATTCTCTCCCTAACAGCACTGTGGGTGTACCTGCACTTCAGGGACTGTAGCAGTTCAAGAAACAGCTCATCACCACCTTCTCAAGGGCAACGGGTGATGGGCAATAAATGCTGGCTTAGCTGGTGACATGCACATCCCGTAAATGAATAATTAAAAAAAAGGATGGAAGTTACAGAGCTGACAACCTCCATTTCTTCAGGCCTATCAGACCCCACCTTCTCCAGCCCTGTATGCTTCATCAATCAATTTCCCAGCTCTTTACTTCATCCCTCCCCCTTCTGGGTTCACCTATCACCTTGTGTTTCCCTCTCCCCTCTCCCATCATTTAAGTATGCTCCTCATCTTATGCCGAAGGGTCTCAACCCAAAAAATTTACTGTACTTTTTTCCATAAATGCTGCCTGACCTGCTGAGTTCCTCCAGCATTTTGTATGTGTTGCTTGGATTTCAAGAGTCTGCAGATTTTTCTCTCGTTTGCAGTTCTCCTTTGTCTATCTTGATTGTTATTTCTTCAAAGAACTCCAACAGATTTGTCAGGCAAGATTTTCTCAAGGAAACCATGCTGGACTATGACCTATTTTTTCATGTGCCTCCAAGTACCCCAAAACTACATCCTTAACAGTCAACTCCAACATCTTCCCAAAGACTGAGGTCAGACTAACTGGCCTATAATTTCTGTCCTATTGCCTCTCTCCCTTAACGAGTGGAGTAAAGTTGGCAATTTTCCAGTCTTCTGAAACCATTCCAGAATTATCACTAATGCCTCTACAATCTCTTCAGCCACCTCTTTCAAAACCCTGGGGTGTACACCATCTGGTCCAGATGACTTATCTACCTTCAGACCTTTCAGTTTCCCAAGAGCCTTCTTCCTAGTAATGGTAACTTCACACTCCATGACCCGACACCTGAAACTTCCACTATACTGCTGGTGTCATCCACAGTGAAGACTGTTGTAAAATTCTTGTTGAGTTTGTCCACCCTTTCCTTGTTCCCCATTACTACTTCTCCAACATTGGTTTCCAGTGGCTGATATCCACTCTCGTCTCTCTTTTACAGTATGTAAAATTGAAGAAACTTTTGATATCCTCTTTAATTGCTGGCTAGCTTACTTTCATATTCCACCTTTACCTTTTAATGACGTTTTAATTTCCTTTTGTTAGAATTTAAAAGCTTCCAATCCTCTAACTTCCCACTAATTTTTGCTCTATTATATGCCCTCTCATTGGCTTTTATGTTGGCTTTGGCTTCTCTTGTTAGCCGTGGTTGTGCATTCTTGCTTTTCGAATACTTATTCCACAGGCATATCCTTTTCCTCTGAATTGTTTCCAGACATTCCAGCCATTATTGCTCTGCCATCATCCCTGCCAGTTTTCTTTTCCAATCAATCTGGCCAACTCCTCTTTCATGCCTCTAATTCCCTTTACTCCACGATAATACTGATGCATCTAGTTCTGGCTTAGAAACATAGAAACATAGAAAACCTACAGCACAATACAGACCCTTCAGCCCACAAAGTTGTGCTGAACATGTCTCTACCTTAGAAATTACTAGGATTACCCATAACCCTCTATTTTTCTAAGCTCCATGCACCTATCCAAAAGTCTTTTAAAAGACCCTATCGTATCCGCCTCCACCACTGTTGCTGGCAGCTCATTCCACGCACTCACCACTCTCTGCATAAAAAACTTACCCTTGACATCTCCTCTGTACCTACTCCCCAGAACCTTAAACCTGTGCCCTCTTGTGGCAACCATTTCAGCCCTGTGAAAAAGCCTGACTATTGACATGTTGGTACCAATGACATAGATAGGACAAATGAGGAGGTCCTGAAGAGAAATTTCCAGGAGTTAGGAAGGAAGCTGAGAAGCAGGACCTCCAGGGTAGTAATCTTGGGATTGCTACCTATGCCACGTGCTAGCGAGGGCAAGAATAGTCGGATCAGGCAGATGAACGCGTGGCTGAGAGACAGGTGTAGGGGGCAGGGCTTCAGATTCTTGGATAATTGGGATCTCTTCTGGGGGAAGTATGACCATTCAAAAAGGACAGGTTATACCTGAACCCGAAGGGGACCAATATCCTGGCGGGAAAGTTTAATAGAGCTGTTAGGGAGGGTTTAAACTAATTTGGCAGGGGGATGGGAACTGGAATGACAGAGCGGAGGAAGAGGAAAACAGAAATAAATCTAAGATAGTGAGCAGTAAAGATGTCAGGAAAGACAGGCAGGTGATGGGGCAAATTTGTAGCCATTGGGTTGAGTTGCAGTGCAATAAAGTTGCAGTGAAATCAAATCAAAAAAAGTATCAAATACTGGTCTTAAGGTGTTGTACTTAAATGCACGCAGCAAAGGGAATAAGGTGGATGATCTTGTCGTACAGCTACAGATTGGCAGGTATGACATTGTGGCCATCACTGAGACCTGGCTAAAGGATGCATGTCTCTGGGAACAACAGGAATTCTGCAGATGCTGGAAATTCAAGCAACACACATAAAAGTTGCTGGTGAACGCAGCAGGCCAGGCAGCATCTGTAGGAAGAGGTGCAGTCGACGTTTCAGGCCGAGACCCTTCGTCAGGACTAACTGAAGGAAGAGTGAGTAAGGGATTTGAAAGTTGGAGGGGGAGGGATGGAGCCAAAAGCTGGACAGGTGATAGGCAAAAGGGATACGAGAGGATCATGGGACAGGAGGTCCGGGAAGAAAGACAAGGGGTGGGGGGGACCCAAAGGATGGGCAAGGGGTATATTCAGAGGGACAGAGGGAGAAAAAGGAGAGTGAGAGAAAGAATGTGTGTATAAAAATAAATAAAGGATGGGGTACGAGGGGGAGGTGGGGCATTAGCGGAAGTTAGAGAAGTCGATGTTCATGCCATCAGGTTGGAGGCTACCCAGACGGAATATAAGGTGTTGTTCCTCCAACCTGAGTGTGGCTTCATCTTTACAGTAGAGGAGGCCGTGGATAGACATGTCAGAATGGGAATGGGATGTGGAATTAAAATGTGTGGCCACTGGGAGATCCTGCTTTCTCTGGCAGACAGAGCGTAGGTGTTCAGCAAA
The DNA here is from genome assembly GCF_030028105.1 of Mobula birostris. Taxonomy (NCBI): domain Eukaryota; kingdom Metazoa; phylum Chordata; class Chondrichthyes; order Myliobatiformes; family Myliobatidae; genus Mobula; species Mobula birostris. The sequence goes on along the minus strand of NC_092383.1, from coordinate 50,253,798 downwards.
GCAGTCTCCCAGTCTGCATCGGGTCTCGCCATTATATAAAAGGCCACATCGGGAGCACCGGACACAGTATATCACCCCGGCCGACTCACAGGTGAAGTGTTGCCTCACCTGGAAGGACTGTTTGGGGCCCTGAATGGTGGTTAGGGAGGAAGTGTAAGGGCATGTGTAGCACTTGTTCCGCTTACACGGATAAGTGCCAGGAGGGAGATCAGTGGGGACGGATGGGGGGGACGAATGGACAAGGGAGTCGCGTAGGGAGCCATCCCTGCGGAATGCAGAGCGGGGGGGAGGGAAAGATGTGCTTAGTGGTGGAATCCCATTGGAGGTGGCGGAAGTTACGGAGAATAATATGTTGGACCCGGAGGCTGGTGGGGTGGTAGGTGAGGACCAGGGGAACCCTATTCCTAGTGGGGTGGCGGGAGGATGGAGTGAGAGCAGATGTACGTGAAATGTGGGAGATGCGTTTAAGAGCAGAGTTGATAGTGGAGGAAGGGAAGCCCCTTTCTTTAAAAAAGGAAGACATCTCCCTTGTCCTAGAATGAAAAGCCTCATCCTGAGAGTAGATGTGGCGGAGACGGAGGAATTGCGAGAAGGGGATGGCGTTTTTGCAAGAGACAGGGTGAGAAGAGGAATAGTCCAGATAGCTGTGAGAGTCAGTAGGCTTATAGTAGACATCAGTGGATAAGCTGTCTCCAGAGACAGAGACAGAAAGATCTAGAAAGGGGAGGGAGATGTCGGAAATGGACCAGGTAAACTTGAGGGCAGGGTGAAAGTTGGAGGCAAAGTTAATAAAGTCAACGAGCTCTGCATACGTACAGGAAGCAGCGCCAATGTAGTCGTCGATGTAGCGAAGGAAAAGTGGGGGACAGATACCAGAATAGGCACGGAACATAGATTGTTCCACAAAGCCAACAAAAAGGCAGGCATAGCTAGGACCCATACGGGTGCCCATAGCTACACCTTTAGTTTGGAGGAAGTGGGAGGAGCCAAAGGAGAAATTATTAAGAGTAAGGACTAATTCCGCTAGACTGAGCAGAGTGGTGGTAGAGGGGAACTGATTAGGTCTGGAATCCAAAAACAAGCGTAGAGCTTTGAGACCTTCCTGATGGGGGATGGAAGTATATAGGGACTGGACATTCATGGTGAAAATAAAGCGGTGGGGGCCAGGGAACTTAAAATCATCGAAAAGTTCAAGAGCGTGAGAAGTGTCACGAACATAGGTAGGAAGGGATTGAACAAGGGGGGATAAAACCGTGTCGAAGTATGCAGAAACGAGTTCGGTGGGGCAAGAGCAAGCTGAGACAATAGGTCTGCCAGGACAGGCAGGTTTGTGGATCTTGGGTAGGAGGTAGAAACGGGAAGTGCGAGGTGTGTGAACTATAAGGTTGGTAGCAGTGCATGGGAGATCCCCTGAGTGGATAAAGTCGGTGATGTTGTGGGAGACTCCTTCTCCCATCTTCAACCCTCCTCTTCTTCATGAAGACCCCTTCTCCCGTCTTCAACCCTCCTCTTCTTCATGGACACCCCACTCTGGTCTTCTGCCTGCTCCGGATCTCTTTATCGTTAACTGCCGACGAGACATCAACCATATCGACTTCACCGCACCTTGTCCCCATTCCAACCTCACTCCTTCGGAACGCTCTGCTCTCTACTCCCTCCGCACTAATCCTAACCTTATTATTAAACCCGCCGATAAGGGGGGTGCTGTTGTAGTCTGGCGTACTGACCTCTACCTTGCCGAGGCACAGCGACAACTCGCGGATACCTCCTCTTATTTACCCCTCGATCGTGACCCCACTAAGGAGCACCAGGCTATTGTCTCCCACACCACCACCGACTTTATCCGCTCAGGGGATCTCCCATCCACTGTTACCAACCTTATAGTTCACACACATCGCACTTCCCGTTTCTACCTCCTACCCAAGATCCACAAACCTGCCTGTCCTGGCAGACCTATTGTCTCAGCTTGCTCCTGCCCCACCGAACTCGTTTCTGCATACCTCGACATGGTTTTATCCCCCCTTGTTCAATCCCTTCCTACCTATGTTCGTGTTCCTACCTATGTTCGTGACACTTCTCATGCTCTTGAACTTTTCAATGATTTTAAGTTCCCTGGCTCCCACCGCTTTATTTTCACCATGGATGTCCAGTCCCTATATACTTCCATCCCCCATCAGGAAGGTCTCAAAGCTCTACGCTTCTTTTTGGATTTCAGACCTAAACAGTTCCCCTCTACCACCACTCTGCTCTGTCTAGTGGAATTAGCCCTTACTCTTAATAATTTCTCCTTTGGCTTCTCCCACTTCCTCCAAACTAAAGGTGTAGCTATGGGCACCCATATGGGTCCTAGCTATGCCTGCCTTTTTGTTGGCTTTGTGGAACAATCTATGTTCCGTGCCTATACTGGTATCTGTCCCCCACTTTTCCTTCGCTACATCGACGACTGCATTGGCGCTGCTTCCTGCATGCATGCAGAGCTCATTGACTTTATTAACATTTCCTCCAACTTTCACCCTGCCCTCAAGTTTACCTGGTCCATTTCCGACACCTCCCTTCCCTTTCTAGATCTTTCTGTCTCTGTCTCTGGAGACAGCTTATCCACTGATGTCTATTATAAACCTACTGACTCTCACAGCTATCTGGACTATTCCTCTTCTCACCCTGCCTCTTGCAAAAACGCCATCCCCTTCTCGCAATTCCTCCGTCTCTGCCGCATCTGTTCTCAGGATGAAGCTTTTCATTCTAGGACGAGGGAGATGTCTTCTTTTTTTAAAGAAAGGGGCTTCCCTTCCTCCACTATCAACTCTGCTCTTAAACGCATCTCCCCCATTTCACGTACATCTGCTCTCACTCCATCCTCCCGCCACCCCACTAGGAATAGGGTTCCCCTGGTCCTCACCTACCACCCCACCAGCCTCCAGGTCCAACATATTATTCTCCGTAACTTCCGCCACCTCCAACGGGATCCCACAACTAAGCACATCTTTCCCTCACCCCCTCTCTCTGCATTCCGCAGGCATCGCTCCTTACGCGACTCCCTTGTCCATTCGTCCCCCCCATCCCTCCCCACTGATCTCCCTCCTGGCACTTATCCGTGTAAGCGGAACAAGTGCTACACGTGCCCTTACACTTCCTCCTTTACCACCATTCAGGGCCCCAAACAGTCCTTCCAGGTGAGGCAACACTTCACCTGTGAGTCGGCTGGGGTGATATACTGCGTCCGGTGCTCCCGATATGGCCTTTTATATATTGGCGAGACCCGACGCAGACTGGGAGACTGCTTTGCTGAACATCTACGCTCTGTCCGCCAGAGAAAGCAGGATCTCCCAGTGGCCACACATTTTAATTCCACATCCCATTCCCATTCTGACATGTCTATCCACGGCCTCCTCTACTGTCAAGATGAAGCCACACTCAGGTTGGAGGAACAACACCTTATATTCCGTCTGGGTAGCCTCCAACCTGATGGCATGAACATCGACTTCTCTAACTTCGGCTAATGCCCCAGCTCCCCCTCATACCCCATCTGTAACTTATTTTTATACACACATTCTTTCTCTCACTCTCCTTTTTCTCCCTCTGTCCCTCTGAATATTCCCCTTGCCCATCCTCTGGGTGCCCCCCCACCGTCTTTCTTCCTGGACCTCCTGTCCCATGATCCTCTCGTATCCCTTTTGCCTATCATCTGTCCAGCTTTTGTCTCCATCCCTCCACCTCCTGTCTTCTCCTATCATTTTGGATCTCCCCCTCCCCCTCCAACTTTCAAATCCCTTACTCACCCTTCCTTCAGTTAGTCCTGATGAAGGGTCTCGGCCTGAAACGTCGACTGTACCTCTTCCTAGAGATGCTGCCTGGCCTGCTGCGTTCACCAGCAACTTTTATGCATGTCTCTGGGAGCTGAACGTCCAAGGATACACGGTGTATCGGAAGGATAGGAAGGTAGGCAGAGGGGGAGGCGTGGCTTTATTGGTAAGAAATGATATTAAATCATTAGAAAGAGGTGATATAGGATCGGAACGTGCAGAATCTTTATGGGTTGAGCTAAGGAATAGCAGGGGTAAAAGGACCCTGATGGCAGTTATTTATAGGCCTCCAAACAGCTGCAGGGATGTGGACTACAAATTACAACTGGAAATAGAAAAGGCTTGTCAGAAGGGCAGTGTTATGATAATTGTGGGGGATTTTAACATGCGAGTGGATTGAGAAAATCAGGTCGGCACTGTATCTCAAGAGAGAGAATTTGTGGAATGTCTGCGAAATGCCTTTTCAGAACAGCTTGTTGTTGAGCCCACTAGGGGATCGGCTGTACTGGATTGGGTATTGTGTAATGAACCGGAGGTGATTAGAGAGATTGAGGTGAAGGAACCCTTTGGAGACAGTGATCATAACATGATTGAGTTCACTGTGAAATTAGAAAAAGAGAAGCCGAAATCTGATGTGTCGGTATTTCAGTGGAGTAAAGGAAATTACAGTGGCATGAGAGAGGAACTGGCCAAAGTTGACTGGAAAGGGACACTGGCGGGAAAGACAGCAGAGCAGCAGTGGCTGAAGTTTATGCGAGAAATGAGGAAGGTGCAAGACAGCTATATTCCAAAAAAGAAGAAATTTTCGAGTGGAAAAAGGATGCAACCGTGGTTGACAAGAGAAGTCAAAGCCAAAGTTAAAGCAAAGGAGAGGGCATACAAGGAAGCAAATATTAGTGGGAAGACAGAGGACTGGGAAGTTTTTAAAACCTTACAAAAGGAAACCAAGAAGGTCATTATGAGGGAAAAGGTTAACTATGAAAGGAAGCTAGCAAATAATATCAAAGAGGATACTAAAAGCTTTTTCAAGTATATAAAGAGTAAAAGACAGGTGAGAGCAGATATAGAACCGATAGAAAATGATGCTAGAGAAATTGTAATGGGAGATAAGGAGATGGCAGAGGAACTGAACGAGTATTTTGCATCAGTCTTCACTGAGGAAGACATCAGCAGTATACCGGACACTCAGGGGTGGCAGGGAAGAGAAGTGTGCGCAGTCACAATTACGACAGAGAAAGTACTCAGGAAGCTGAATAGTCTAAAGGTAGATATATCTCCTGGACCAGATGGAATGCACCCGCGCGTTCTGAAGGAAGTAGCTGTGGAGATTGCGGAGGCATTAGCGATGATCTTTCAAAAGTCGATAGATTCTGGCATGGTTCCGGAGGACTGGAAGATTGCAAATGTCACTCTGCTGTTTAAGAAGGGGGCAAGGAAGCAAAAAGGAAATTATAGACCTGTTAGCTTGACATCGGTGGTTGGGAAGTTGTTGGAGTCGATTGTCAAGGGTGAGGTTACAGAGTACCTGGAGGCATATGACAAGATCGGCAGAACTCAGCATGGATTCCTTAAAGGAAAATTCTGCCTGACAAACCTATTACAATTTTTTGAGGAAATTACCAGTAGGCTAGACAAGGGAGTTGCTGTGGATGTTGTATATTTGGATTTTCAGAAGGCGTTTGACAAGGTACCACATGTGAGGCTACTTAACAAGATAAGAGCTCATGGAATTATGGGAAGTTACATACGTGGATGGAGCGTTGGCTGATTGGCAGGAAACGGAGAGTGGGAATAAAGGGATCCTATTCTGGTTGGCTGCTGGTTACCAGTGGTGTTCCACAGGGGTCCGTGTTGGGGCCATTTCTTTTTACATTGTACATCAACGATTTGGATTATGGAATAGGTGGCTTTGTGGCTAAGTTTGCTGATGATACGAAGATAGGTGGAGAGGCCGGTAGTGCTGAGGAAACGGAGAGTCTGCAGAGAGACTTGGATAGATTGGAAGAATGGGCAGAGAAGTGGCAAATGAAGTGCAATGTTGGAAAGTGTATGGTTATGCACTTTGGCAGAAAAAATAAACGGGCAGACTATTATTTAAATAGGGAAAGAATTCAAAGTTCTGAGATGAACGGGACTTGGGAGTCCTCGTACAGGATACCCTTAAAGTTAACTTCCAGGTTGAGTCAGTAAATGAAGAAGGCGAATGCAATGTTAGCATTCATTTCTAGAGGAATAGAGTATAGGAGCAGGGATGTGATGTTAAGGTGCTGGTGAGACCTCACTTGGAGTACTGTGGGCAGTTTTGGTCTCCTTATTTAAGAAAGGATGTGCTGACGTTGGAGAGGGTACAGAGAAGATTCACGAGAATGATTCCGGGAATGAGAAGGTTAACATATGAGGAACATTTGTCCGCTCTTGGACTGTATTCCTTGGAGTTTAGAAGAATGAGGGGAGACCTCATAGAAACATTTCGAATGTTGAAAGGCATGGACAGAGTGGATGTGGCAAAGTTGTTTCCCGTGATGGGGGAGTCTAGTACGAGAGGGCATGACTGAAGGATTGAAGGGCGCCCATTCAGAACAGAAATGCAAAGAAATTTTTTTAGTCAGAGGGTGGTGAATCTATGGAATTTGTTGCCACGGGCAGCAGTGGAGGCCAAGTCATTGGGTGTATTTAAGGCAGAGATGGATATGTATCTGAGTAGCCAGGGCATCAAAGGTTATGGTGAGAAGGCGGGGGAGTGGGACTAAATAGGAGAGTGGATCAGCTCATGGTAAAATGGCGGAGCGGACTCGATGGGCCGAATGGCCGACTTCTGCTCCTTTGTCTTATGGTCTTATGGTGTTATGGTCAATGTCTCTCATCATCTTATACACCTGTATCAGGTCACCTCTCATCCTCCGTCGCTCCAAGGGGAAAAGGCCGAGTTCACTCTTAAGGTATACTCCCCAATCCAGGCAACATCCTTGTAAATCTCCTCTGCACTCTTTCTATAGCTTCCACATCCTTCCTGTAGGGAGGCAACCAGAACTGAGCACAGTTCTCTAAGTGGGGTCTGACCAGGGTCCTATATAGCTGCTACATTACCTCTCGGCTCCTAAATTCAATTCCACGATTAATGAAGGCCAATACACCATTTGCCTTCTTAACCATGAAGTCAATCTGCGCAGCTGCTTTGAGTGTCCTATGGACTCAGACCCCAAGATCCCTCTGACCCTCCACACTGCCAAGAGTCTTACCATTAATACTATATTCTGCTTCTCAAATTTCAGGGTGAATTCAATCATATGACCACTTGCCCCGAAGAGTTCTTTTACCTTAAGCTCTCTAATCAAATCTGGTTCATTGCACAACACCCAATCTAGAATAGCTGATCCTCTAGCAGGCTCAATTATGAGTTGTTCTTAACAGGCATCTTGTAGGCTCTCTAGAAATTCCCAACTCCTGGAATCCAGCACCAACCTGATTTTTGCATGCTACCTACATAATGAAATTCCCCATGACTATTGTAACATTTCCCTTTTGGCCTGCATTTTCTATCTCCCATTGTAATTTGTAGACCACATCCTTACTACTTTTCAGGGGTCTCTATTCAACTTCCATCAGGGTCTTTTTATCCTTGCGGTTTCTTTGCTCTATCCACAATGATTGAATATCTTCCAATTCTATGTCACCTCTTTCTAACGATTTGATTTCAGTTTTTACTAACAGGGCAATGCCACCCCTCCCCCCACCTTCCTGCCTGTTCTTTCAATACAATGTGTATTCTTGGACATTAAGTTCCCAACTGTGATCTTTCAGCCATTATTCAGTGATGCCTACATCACACTTGCCAATCTCTAGCTGTGCTGCATCTACCTTATTATATTTATAGGCATCCGTTAGTCTCGTGAGACCATGGATTTGCACCTTGGAAGGTTTCCAGGGTGCAGGCTTGGGCAAGGCTGTATGGAAGACCGGCAGTTGCCCATGCTGCAAGTCTTCCCTCTCCACACCACCGATGTTGTCCAAGGGAAGAGCATTAGGATCACAGTGATCCTTAAATCTTAATCCCTGTACCCTGCATCGGTTCCTCAGTAATGTATTCACCTGCCAAATCATCCTATTCTTAACCTCACTGGCACATGGCACAGGCAGCAATCCAGAGGTTACGACCATGGAGGTCCTATTTCTCAGCTTTCTACCTAGCTCCCTAAAATCTTTCAGGACCTCTTCACCCTGTCTACCTACATATGTCACTGGTACCAAGACTTCTGGTTGCTCACCCTTACCCTTGAGAATGCCATGGACCCAATCTGAGACATCCCTGATCCTGGCACCAGGGAGGCAACATACCAACCGGGGATCTCTATCACCTTGTCTGTTTCTCTGACAGAGTATGAGACCTTCACTGGTCAGAACTGACCATGGATATTGCATCCTAGATGCCTAGATACAAAGCCTGAGCAGTATGATATGGGGAACAGGCTGTAGCAAGCTCCCCCTCTCCATGCATCTGATGAACCCAAAGGAACAGCAGAGACCTCGGTACAGTTTGGTACCAGCAGCGTCACAGGAGTTCCAGTCAACATTAATCTCAATGTAAGACTGCCATAGGGACTCCAGCTCTGCACTTTTCCCTCGGGGTTTACTCCCGAAGCCTTCCCCATAAGTGGGTATAGCCGCAAGTCAGCAGAGGTTTAGGATCAGAGCTTATCTTCTCCTAGATGAGCTGCCAGCCATGGCTGAAGCAGCTGACTTTAAGACGGCAGTAACCCAACTTTGCCCCTTCTCCTGTCGGTAGAAATGGTTCTGCCGGGCTTAGTAGCTAAGCCACATGTGAAAGCCAGGAGCTGGACAGTTATCAGAAGCTATTTGAGGCGCACACCATTGGGAGCATTTAACAGGTAGTGGGAGCTCGTTCCCATTACTACCCCCAGCTATAACAACCTTAAGGAATCTCTTATCAACACTGCACTCCTCTTCACCTCCCTGTTCTTCTGAGCTCAGCACCAGACTTGGTGTCGGAGACCTGGTCTCTACAGCTCTCCCCAGTAGGTCATTTCCCCCAATGGGATTTGAAGGTGCATATTTATTATCGAGGGGAAAGGCCACAGGTGTACTCTGCAGTGACTGCGCACTTCCCCTCCTTCTCCTAACACTCACCCAGTTTCCTGTCTCTTGCAACCTAGGGGTGACTACCTCCCTGTATTTCCTGTCTATCACCTCCTCATGCTCCTGTATGAGCTGAAAGTCATCGAGCTTAATACATTCGCTCAGGAGCTGTAACTTGATGCATCTGGTACAGATGTGTTTATCTAGGAGCTGTGTACATACATCTATTGATGCTTCTGGACACATCTTCAGTGATGTTCCTGGAATCATCGGGAGTTTCCGGTCTTTCAACATCATACAACCTCCTCCAGGTAACCCAGCCGGGGCTGATCAGACCCCAGCTTGCGTCCAGATGGCGAGCTACTTATGACTCCATGGCTCCCCTCTTTTGAGCCACAGCCATTTTGAGGCCCTCTCTGCTGCATCGGTGGTACTGAGGATGGCTCTCCTCTTCCTCTCTCCCTCGATGCCCAAAATGCTGAAGGCTCTAACTAAGGAACGGGCTACGAATCCCCTACAACCAGCCTCCATTGGGAGACACCTCGCTCTCGATCCAGCCTGCTGACAGTTGCTGACCAGTCCTGCGTACTTGGAGAGCTTCCTTTCAAAGGCCTCCTCCAAGCTATCTTCCCATAGGACTGTCAGATCCAGCAGCACCACTTGCTTAGTAGACTCAGACACTAGGACAACATCTGGTCGCAGGGTGGTGGCTGCGATATGGTTGGGGAACTTCAGCTGCCCTTCGAGGTCCACCAACAGCTGCCAGTCCCTTGCAGAAGTCAGAATGCCTGCAGATGTTCTTTTGGCAGGTATTGGCTGCTCCCCAGCTCTGACAAAGGCAATGGTCTGCTTGGAGGGTTGGGACCGCTTCGCCCACTCAACTCCTGCGCTGACGGCTTCAGCGATGGTCTTCAGGACCTGATCATGCCTCTACCTGTACCGTCCCTCACCAAGTGCCCTTGAGCTGAGGATGTGCTCCAGGGTTCCTCGCTTGGAGCACAGTGGGCACGCAGATAACTCTGCCTTGCCCCATGTGTGCAGGTTTGATGGGCTTGGAAGCACATCGTACACTATCTGGATCAGAAATTGGATGCGGTGTGGTTCAGCTTTCCAAAGGTCAGCCAAGGTCACTTTCCCCTCAACCGCATTCTCCCATCTTGTCCAAGCTCCCTGTTGCTTCATTCCCACTGCCTTGCAGGCTCTCATCTCCTCCACTACTGCTCTCACCTCCTCCTGAACTAGACGATGCCTTTCCTTCCCTCTGGTGTCCATTTGGAGAGTTGGAAAGGATCCTAGCCCAGCTCGGCCTTGTGTGACCACTCCCACCAGCCTCCTGAACAGCTTCCTCTGCCCTCCACTTCCTGCCAGTACTTACTTGGATCCCTGCTCTAGCCACCTTTGGGTCACTTGAGTCCCTATACTGTGGCACCTCTCTGGCTCTTGTTACCTTGAATTCTTCCTCCAAGGAGAATGGAGGTCTCCCAGTCTTCCCACATCCCACACAGAGTACAAAACACTGCCCTGGAGGCATTCTCACTAAACTACTATGCCCTAACAGATGAGGAATGAACAAATAAAAATAGAGTAACTTACAAGACAATTTACCTCACAAAGCCTCATCTTGTCTAAGCCTGATGAGCCAAAGCCACTCTAAACACTGGCACACTCCAAAGGAATGGCCACTCTGGTTGCACTTGAGTTATTTTTATTGACCTTTCTGACGAATTCTTCCTGCTGATTTGTCACTCCTCAACTCAGAGACACAGCTGCAAAACTCTGCCTATGAAATCTTCATCTTCGTCCTGATTAGATGGTAGCTCTTTTTTCACAACTCAGAATCCTCTAACGGGGATTGTACAACTCAGAGAAAACTGGCAGAAAGCTCTGCTTTTTAAACCTTGAATGCAAACCTGACTGAAAGGTAGCAATTTTTATGCACCGCCTCTTGCTGATTGGTCGCTCCTCAACTCAGAGAAACTGCCACAAAACTCTGCCTTTAAAATCTCAATCGTCATCCTGATTAAAAGTTAGCTCACTTTATGAACACCAGACATGGATTATCCAACTATGTACATCGTCTGTATTACGTTTTTTTATTTCCTGCACAACTTGTCCTCTCCGCACATTGGATGGTTGTCAGTCTTTGCTGTGTGTCGTTATTCGTGGATTCTTTTGTATTTCTTTGTGGGTGCCTGCAAGAAGAAGGACCTCATACATACGTAGTTAAATTTACTTTGAACTTTCAAGAACAAGACTAATGCTTGATTTCCACCTTGATTTTTGCAGTGACGGTGCTATTGGACAGATACGCAACTGACCCGTGCTTCACCCTGTCCAAAGATTCAACCAGGGTTCTCTGGGACAAGGATGTGGAGGATGATCCCGTCTCCTGGAAGAAGAACTCTAATACATGGACTGTGTGGGGGTCAGAGGGATTCACAGGTGGTTGTAAATACTGGGAAGTGGCTGTGAGCCCGGGCACTGTGTGGAGCATAGGTCTGGCCCAGCAACATATGGCCACAGGCCGCTGGAACAGGCTACAGACAAAGGATGGTTGCTGGACCCTGATGCTATGGAACAGAAAGTCACCGGGACGTCAAATCCGCACCCTGGGAACATCTATCATAACAGCAAAGCTGTATAAGGTGGGGGTTTATCTGGACTATGAGGGAGGAAAAGTCTCCTTCTATAACCTGGAAAACTTCTCCCACCTCTACACTCATAATGACAAATTCACTACCCCACTCTTCCCCATCTTCAAGCTTTGGGTTGGCACCTTCAAAGACTCTCGCTTAACTGTTTCCTAGATGGACCCCACTCTGTTAACAGCCAGGCAGACTCCACCAAGCAAAACCTTTAGTTCTCAAATTAATCTGTAAATTGCACCTTTTAATTGACGTGGAACTGTCACCTGACCCATCTGTAGTCAGCAGATGGACTATATTGTCCTCAATACAGAGAGTAGATGCTTCAAGGTCTCTCCATGACCATAGTTCCATCTCCCTCAGCCTCTCTGCTACCTCCGCCATTCATCTGTTGCTCTCCCTCTTTCTCTATCCCTTCGTATCCAGCTTTCTCTACAGCTCTTAACCTCTTTCACCTAACACCGCCCAGTTTCTCCCTTTCAGAATCAGGATCAAATTGAATATCATTGGCATATGTTGTGAATTTTTTTTGTTTTGCAGCGGCAGTACATTGCAATCCATGTAATGAAAAAGCTATAATTTACCATGAGAAATATATTTAAAAATTAACCTAAATAAGTTGTGTAAAAAGAGAGCAAAATGAAAATAAAGTAGTGAGGAGGGTACAGGGGTTCATTGTCCATTCAGAAATCTGATGATGGAGGGGAAGAAGCTGTTCCATTGAGTGTGTGACTTCAGGCTCCTCTAACTCCTCCTTGATGGTAGCAATGAGAAGAGGGCATGTCTTGGGTGATTGAGGTCTTTAACGACAGATGCCTCATTTTTGAGGTATCACCTTTTGAAGGTGTCCTCAATGCTGGAGAGACCAGTGCCCATGATGGAGCTGGCTGAGCCTGCAGTTTTTTCCAAACCTGTGCAGTCACCCCTCCTTACCAGATGGTGATGCCACAAGTTAGAATTCGCTCCCTGGTACATCTGTAGAAATTTATGACAGTCTTTCATGATACACCAAGTCTGCTCAAAAGTCTCCTGATGAAATATTGCCAATATCGTATCCACATTGTATTGTATCAATTTATTGGGACCGGTATAGAACTTCGGAGGTGTTGACACTCAGGAACATGAAACTGCTCATCCTTTCTACTGCTGATCTCTCAATGAAGACTATTCCTTCAACTTCCCTCAGAGTTCCTTCGACTTCTACTTCCTGAAGTCCACAATCAATTCTTTGTTCTTACTAACATTGGGTGCAAGGTTGTTGAGGCACCAATTAACCAGCTGATTCATCTCACTCCTCTATGCCTCCTCGTCACCATCTGAAATTCTGCCAATAGCTGTGCCATCGGCAAAGTTATTGATGGTATTTGAGCCGTGCCTAGCTATACAGTCATGAGTGTAGAGAGAACAGTGGGATAAGCACACATCCTTGAGGTGCAGCATTGTTGATTATCAGTAAGGAGGAGATATTATTTTTGATCTGTACTGACTGTGGTCTCCTGGTGAGGAAGTCAAGGATCCAGCTGCAGAGGGAGGTACAGAGTCCCAGGTTTTGGAGCTTGTTGATTAGCACTGAGGTTACTAATTTTACCTTTCCCACCCACGTACCTCCCCCCTCATATGGCTTCTTTTCCCTCTTCCTTTCCAGTCCTGATTAAAGGTCTTGGCCTGAAATGTCAACTGTTTATTCACCTCCATAGATGCTACCTGATGTGCTGAGTTCCTCCAACATTTATGTGTGTTACTCTGGATTTTCAGCATCTGCAGAATCTCCTGTGTTCATGTCTCTTTCTGTCTGTTTAATCTTTACAACATTCTTCCTGGACCTTTGCCTGTTACTTCTATTTAATTGTGCCATTATCTTACTTACACTGTTTTGTTTCCATTCTCTCTCTCTTTCTCACATCATGGAATTTATTTTCTTAATCTTCTTTCTTTCATTCCTTCTACTCCACTCTATCTACTCTGGTTTGAACTTTTCCATTCATTAATGGAGTGCCATGTTAGTGTAGCAATTAGCACAATGCTATTACAACTGAATCAGAGTTTAAAGTCCAATTTCATCATCCTCCACAAGCAACTTTATATGTTCCTTCCTCTGTGTGTGTGTGTGGGGGGGGTACTTCCTCTGGGTGTTTCAGTTTCATCACACAGTCCAAAGACATTCCAGTTAGTAGGTTAATTGGTTATTGTAAACTGTCCCGTGTTTAGGCTGATGTTAAATTGGTGGATTGCTGGACGGTGCCGTTCAAAGGGCTGGAAAAGCCTGTTCTGCACTGTATCGCGAAATAAAATAAATCAATCAATCTCTTGCCCTCTCTCCTTTCCTCAGCCTGTTTCACCTTTCCCTCGGCCTGTATTTTCTGATCTACCCAAGTTGTGCTTCAGGTCATCCCCCTGTCAGTTGGCTAATCTCCTCCAGCTCTGCTAATATCTCTGCTCCTCCAACCTGGCCTTGAATTAGAAATATTCACATCTTCAACTTCCAATGCTTAAAATTGGGAATTTCTTCTGTATACTTTGAGGATTCAACAACAGAATCACAATCAGGTTTAATATCACTGGCATATGTCGTGAAATTTGTTGTTTTGCAGAAGCAGTATACTGTAGTACATAAAATAATTATGAATTTCAATTAGTATATATAAGTAAGTTAAATAAGTAGTGCTAAAAGATATTTTTAAAAAGTAGTTAGCTAGAGTTCATGAGTTCAATGTTCATTCAGAATTCTGATGGAGGAGGGGGAAAGGCTGTTCCTGAAATGTTGACTGTGTCTCCAAGATTTAAGATTGTTTAACATCATTTCCTGTACACAAATGGAAAGAAGAATTAAATAATTGCTACTCCTGATCTGATGCAGCACATAAAACACAATGAGATATAGAATGCGATAATTTAAAAACCACAATAAATATAAATACGCAAGATAGCTTGTGTACATTGATTGTTGGTCCATGGGATGATGCTAGGGACAGGAGTGTTTACATAACATGACTGACAGGAAATGGTAAGTTGTAGTGGTTGGGGTGGAGGTGTTGATCAGCTTTGCTGCTTGGGGAAAGTCATTGCTTTTGACCTCAGTGCTCCTACCAGTGCTTCAATTTTCTTTCCCGCTTCAGTGCAAATTTTCATCAACTTATTGTCTCGATGTCCCATGTTTTCCTCAACTGCCTTAGGACATAGTAAATTAATAGTAAGGAGTTACAATTATAAGCATGTTTTATTAATAGTTTTCTGCTGAACCCCAAGAAATCATGAGATCATAACACTTAGGAGCTGAACTGGACCATTTGGCCCATCGAGTCTGCTTCGTCATTCCATTTTGGCTGATATATTATCCCGCTCAACTCTAATCTCCTGCCTTCTTGCCAAAACCTTTGACATCCTTACTAATCAAGAAGCTATCAACATCTGCTTTAAAAATACCCAATGACCTGCCCTCCACAGCCGCTTGTGGCAATGATTTCCAGAGATTTGCCACCCTCTGGCTAAAGAAATTCCTCCTCATCTTTATTCCTTAGATTTTTGATTGCTCAGGGCATAAAGGGATATGGGGAGATGGCAGGAGACTGGGGCTGAGAGGAAAGTTGGATTAGCCATGGTGAAATGACAGCAGACTCGACGGGCTGAATGGCCTGATTCTGCTCCTTATCTTAAGGTCATCTCTGTTCTAAAGAAATATTCTGAGGCTGTGCCTTCTTGTCATAGACTCCACAACTATAGGAAACATCCTCTCCAACTCTGCTCTATCTAGGCCTTTCAACAGTCGATAGGTTTCACTGAGATCCCCCCTCATTCTTCCAACCTGCAATGAATACATGCCCAGAGCCACCAAATAGTCCTCAGACATTAACTCTTTCATTCCTGGAATCATTCTCCTGAACCTCATCTGGATCCTCTCCAATGTCAGTGCATCCTTTCTTAAATTAAACCCATTTGTTTCTTACCAGTACCACAGACTATATCAGTCACCTGCACATCTTTGGGATGTTGGAGTAAACTAGAACACTCGGTGGAAAACCCACACAGTGACGGAAAGAACTTGCAAACTCCTTACAAAAAGCACCAGAAATCAGAATCAAACCCACAACTCTGGAGCTATGAGTAGTGCCTCTCACAATCTTTTTCTCCAACAATTCCTGCTAGAACCATATGCACTCAGTAGCCACTTTATTAAGTACTTTCTGTACCTGATAATGAGGGCTATATGTGTATGTTCGTGGTCTTCTGCTGCTGTAGCCCATCACTTAAAGTTTTGACGTGTATTCAGAGATGCTCTTTTGCACACCACTGTTCTAACGCGTGGTTATTGAGTTACTGTCGCCTTCCGATCAGCTTGCACCAGTCTGGCCATTTTCCTTTGACCTCTCTCTTTAACAACATATTTATGCCCACAAAATTGCCATTCACTGCATGTTTTATTTTTGCTTTCACACCATTCTCTGTAAACTCTAGAGACTGTTGTGTGTGAAAATCCAAAGAGATCAGCAGTTTCTGAGATACTCAAACCATCCCGTCTGGCACCAATAATCATCCATGGTCAAAGTCACTTGGATCACATTTCTTCCCCCATCCTGATCTGAACAGCAACTAAAACTCTTGACAATGTCTGCATGCTTTTATGCATTGAGTCGTTGCCACATGAATGGCTGGCTACATATTTGCATTAACGAGCAGATGTATAGGTGTACCTAATAAAGTGACACTGAGTGTATTCATTTAAGTCATTGTTGTTACCTCACTTCTGGATGTAACTCTTTGAATGCCACTGGAATGGAAACAGACTGGAGGTATGCAAAGTGTCTATATTCTATTTCCACCTGAATTATAAAATTGAGCATAGTTTCAAACTAGCTTATCAATTGTTGATAATATTTAAAGTCAATCATTTGATGGAGGGAGTTTAAGCTCTGAGAGGAAATGGTGCTGATAATGAGAGAAGCAATAGCAAATCGCATAGTAACTCTTCATAAACCATTGTAATTGAGTCTTCATAAACTATTAGTAAAATTATATCAATACAACACTTCAGTGAAAATGGTAATGCATTGGTCATGCCACAGGAGAAATTCAATAAATTTCAGCTATAAAAGATGGGTTACGGTTTTCGTATAAACAGAGACATTCAGTATATATATCAACATACCTGTATACAAGCCTGAAATTTTTTTGTTGCCATTCACAATAAATACAAAGAAACAATAAAATAAACAGAAAAAACAGCAAAATAATAATAAATAAATAATCAATGACTATCAAGAACACAAGATTAGATTAGATTACATGACACTCAGTCCTCGTTTATTGTCATTTAGAAATGCATACAACGTTCCTCCAGAATGATATCACTAGAAAACACAGGACAAACCAAGACTAAAACTGACAAAACTACATAATTATAACATATAGTTACAACAATGCAAAGCAATACCATAGTTTGATAAAGAGCAGACCATGACACAGTAAAAAAAAGTCTCAAAGTCCCGATAGACTCATCATCTCACACAGGCGGCAGAAGGGAGAAACTCTCCTGCCATGAACTTCCAAGCACCGCCAACTTGCCGATGCAGCACCATTGGAAGCACCCGACCACAGCGGACTCTGAATCCATCCAAGAACTTCGATCCTGCGACCAGCCACTCTGATACAGCCTCTCCGAGCACCATCCTCTGCCAAGCGCTTCGACCCCGCCCCCCCGGCCGCCGAGCAACAAGCAAAGCCAAGGACTCGGGGCCTTCTCCTCCAGAGATTCTGGACCACATGGTAGCAGTAGCAGTGAAGGAGGCATTTCAGAAGTTTCACCAGATGTTCCTCCATGCTGTCACGTCCGCCTCCATCAAATCAGGATTGTGCACGGCACCCTACTTGACAAATAACAGACATCACCACCGGAGTGGCCGCTGCGAGCTGCCTTGATGAAGAGTCCTTGAAAGTAGACAATAGGTTGTGGGATCATTTCAGTGTTGGGGTGAATGAAGTTAGGTGAAGTTATCCTCTCTGCTTCAACAGCCTTAAAACTTCTGGCTTATTCACCTCCAGAGATGCTACCTGAGTCCTCCAGCACTTATTTGTGTTACTCTAGATTTGCAACATCTGTGACTTCTGGCTGGTGGCTAATGAAACACTGAAAACAACTAAATACTCTGTTAATCACACTTCTGACAAACCATCACTGTAAGTACTGCAATTGTTTGTAACTTTCCTTTGGACTTGAAGGCAATTCAATGTGGCAGATCTGAGGCAAAGCAAGGCAGCAAGCCCATTGCTGAGAGCGAGGAGGACCTGAGGTTTCATCATTTTAAGCGCCATGTCGAATCAGAAAGGTTGGTTACAGGACAAATCGAGCCAATAGATTCTAGACACTAGAGCATACCGATTCGACTGATGGAGGCTTAAGCACACGGCCGAGTTGAAAAGGTCAGTTACAGGCCGAATTGAGACAGTGGGATCCTGGCCTCAGAGTGTATCGAGGCAATTGAACCTGAAGTTTAGACAATGATTTAGACACTGGGCCGAATTGAAAAGGTCAGGGTTTTGGGACCCAAAATGAAGGATGGGTCAGTTCAGATCACTGCTCCATGACTCAGCTCTGTGCTAAACTACAGGTATTTGTGGCCTGATCACTATTCCGGTTCAGAACGCTATTTGCTTGTGGTTACTGTTTCCATGATGTGCTTTTTTCTCTGCATTGGGTTTCAACAATTTTTTTACGGGTTCTTTTTATATGGGGATGATGTGTTTCTTTTCTCTGAATATTGGGTGTTCGATGATCTTTTTTATATGTGTTCATTTGAGTTTATTTATTTCGTGGCTGTCTGTTAGGAGACGAATCTCAAGGTTGTAAACAGATTTTGATGATAAATGTACTTTGATAGCTGGAAGGTAATATGTTCCTGAACCCAGTGGTGTATGACTTGAGGGTCCTGAACCTCCTTCCTGATGACAGCCGCCAGAAGAGAACATGACCTGGATAGTGGATGATGCTTTCCTACGACAGCACTCCGTATAGATGTGCGCAATGGTGTGGGGGGCTTTACCCATGATGGACTAGACCGTACTACTTTGTGTAGAATTTTCTGTTCAAGGCCATTGATGTTTCCATACCAGGCCGTAATGCAGCCAGTTAGTATGCACTCTCCACCACACATCTCTAGAAGTTTGTCAAAGTTTTAGATGACATGCTGAGTCTTCATCCCATCAAGTCCATTCTAGCTGGCAACCAATAATTTCAAGTTATATAGTTGCATTACACAGAAACAGCCCGTTGGCTCAACTCATCCATACCAAATGCAAAACCTATCTACAGTAATTCCAGTTGCCTGCCTCAGGGCCTTAACCCTCTATTCATTTATAGAACATAGAACACAGAACATAGAATAGTACAGCACAGTACAGGTCCTTCGGCCCACAATGTTGTGCCAACCCTCAAACCCTGCCTCCCATATAAGCCCCCACCTTAGATTCCTCCATATACCTGTCTAGTAGTCTCTTAAACTTCACTAGTGTATCTGCCTCCACCACTGACTCAGGCAGTGCATTCCACACACCAACCACTCTCTGAGTAAAAAACCTTCCTCTAACATCCCCCTTGAACTTCCCACCCCTTACCTTAAAGCCATGTCCTCTTGTATTGGGCAGTTGTGCCCTGGGGAAGAGGCGCTGGCTATCCACTCTATCTATTCCTCTTATTATCTTGTACACCTCTTATTCCTCTTATTATCTTATTTCTAATAGAAGTACTATCAAATTCAGATTTATCTATCACATGTACATTGAAACATAAAGAAAATTGTATAATTTGCCTCAACAACTGGGGGTAGCCCGCAAGTGTCCCCCACATTCCGGTGCCAACATGATATGCCCACAATGCTCGGCAGAACAATACAGAAGACAATAAAAGAGGACCCAACAACAGCAAAAGAAGCTCCTTTGTTCCTTGTCCCACCCACACACACACAAAGGCATTCCTCCAACTTCACAACAGGACACAGGGCCTCCAGGCTTTGGTAATCAGGCTTCGACCTCTAGGTTTCTGATTGAGGTGTGGGCTCTGATCTTTGATATCAGACCCCGGACACCAGCCTCAAACTCTGTGCTCGTTGACCAGCCATCTCCTCATGTGGACTCCTGGTCACCAGTGGAGCAAAGGCCTGGACTATGCATGTCCTTCATCACCTGTCTATATCGCTGACATGTCCAAGTGTGTTTCAGCATTGTAATTGTATCTGCATTAATACTGTGGGTTATCCCATTTTAGAGATGCTGTACATGCATCAGAAAAACTGTGATATTTCCTCGGAGTAGGCTTCAAAAATCTGCCTTGATATATGTGTCTAAACCCTTCAATGGCTTGACAGAAGTAAACTCCCCCTCACCTCCTCCACCCCACCCCTTGTTATGGTGAAGCTCTTTGTGACTTCTTGATATCCCAAGAGTCACCCATAGCAATAAGGTCAAGGGAAAGAGCAATCCAGCCAAGACCTAAGAGGTGGAGCTGCTAGAAGATGACATCACATCAGAACAGCAGCGAAGGCTGCAGCCTCCATAGCTGTCTGTGGCAGTGATTCACCACCCTCTGGCTAAAGAAATTCCTCCTCATCTCTGTCCTGAAGGGACTTCTTTTTATTCTGAGGCTGCGCTATCTGGCCCTAGACTCCATCACTATATTCTCTCCACATCCACTCTATCTTTCCCCTTTGATAGGGCTTCAATGAGAACCCACCTCATTCTTCTCAATCTCACTGAGTAGAGGCCCAGAGCCAGCAAATGTCCCTCATATGTGTGATGGCAATCCTTACATCATTAAACAAGGTCACACACAGGCATTCTTCATTAAGAGAATCCATGCCAATATCCTGGACACAATCCCTTAGGAGAACATCAAACTCATTAGCAGCGGACCAGTCCATTCAAAGAGAGAGAGAGCTTCGCACATGTCAAGGAGAAGTGTTTAAAAAAGGAGCCTTTTGCGGAGGTTTGGCACATTAACGGCGCACCAATTAATTCAGAAAGCGAGAGAGAGCTTCACACAGGTTGGGAAGAAAAGCTTAAACAAAAGGAGTCTTTCATGGGGCTCAGCACATTAGCGGTGGACCAATCGATTTGCAATTCATTAGCAGGAGAAAATAAAAGTAAAGCAGGGTCATAACCGAATGACCATTGTGTGAGTGGACCAGTGTAGGAGTGGAAACTTGAGGCTTTGGCAAGGGGGCTTTTGTGGTTGAATAAAAGAATCACTAAATTACAGCTAATTAAATAAAGGGTCAATTGATCTGCTGTAGCTGCATGATGTGGGGCCTGGTGGACCCCATTATGGTTCCTGGTGACCACATCTGCAGCAAGTGTTGGCTGCTCGAGGAACTCAGGCTCAAAGATGATGACCTGGAATCTGAGCTTCAAACACTGCGGCACATCAGGGAGGGGGAGAGTTATCTGGATTCTCTGTGTCAGGAGGTAGTCACACCCATTAGTTTAACTGCCTCAAATTTGGTCTGTGGTCAGGGACAAGAGGATGTGACTGTGAGTGAGGTGGGTAGGCGGATCCAAGAGACAGTGCTGGAGGAGCCTCAGCCCTTGAGCTTGTCCAACAGGTCTGAGATTTTTGCTCCCTGTGTGGATGAGATTGGGGACTGTAGGAAGGATAAGCAACCTAACTGTGGCACCGTGGTTCAGGGGCCATTCAAAAGGAGGGAGAGAAG
Organism: Mobula birostris; assembly: GCF_030028105.1. Classification (NCBI taxonomy): domain Eukaryota; kingdom Metazoa; phylum Chordata; class Chondrichthyes; order Myliobatiformes; family Myliobatidae; genus Mobula; species Mobula birostris. Next base: position 50,232,561 of record NC_092383.1, on the reverse strand, counting down.
AGAAATGTAGTGGTAGTTGGGGATAATATAGTCAGGGGAATGGACAGAATTCTCTGTCACGAGGATAAAGCATCCTGAAGGCTGTGTTGCCTGCCTGGTGCCCAGGTTCAGGATATCTTATCTGACCTGCAGAGGCATTTGCAGTGGGAGGGGAAAGATCCAGTTCTCGTTGTCCACGTGGGTATCAACCACATAGGTAGAATGACGAAAGAGGTTCTGCTGAGCAAATTTCAGCATCTTGGGACTAAATTAAAAAACAGAACCAAAAAGGTAGCAATCTTTGGATTATTACCTGAGTCACGTGCAAATTGGCATAGGGCCAAGAAGATTAGAGAGTTAAATACATGGCTCAAGGATTGGCGCAGAACATAGAACATAGAATAATACAGCACAGTACAGTCCCTTCGGCCTACAATGTTGTGCCGACCCTCAAACCCTGCCTCCCATATAAGCCCCCACCTTAAATTCCTCCATATACCTGTCTAGTAGTTTCTTAAACTTCACTAGTGTATCTGCCTCCACCGCTGACTCAGGCAGTGTATTCCATGCACCCTCTAATATCCCCCTTGAACTTCCCACCCCTTATCTTAAAGCCATGTCCTTTTGTATTAAGCAGTGGTGCCCTGGGGAAGAGGCGTTGGCTATCCACTCTATCTATTCCTCTTATTATCTTGTACACCGCTATCATGTCTCCTCTCATCCTCCTTCTCTCCAAAGAGTAAAGCCCTAGCTCCTTTAATCTCTGATCATAATCCATACTCTCTAAACCAGGCAGCAGCCTGGTAAATCTCCTCTGTACCCTTTCCAATGCTTCCACATCCTTCCTATAGTGAGGTGACCAGAACTGGACACAGTACTCCAAGTGTGGCCTAACCAGAGTTTTATAGAGCTGCATCATTACATCACGACTCTTAAACTCTATCCCTCGACTTATGAAAGCTAAAACCCCATAAGCTTTCTTAACTACCCTATCCACCTGTGAGGCAACTTTCAGGGATCTGTGGACATGTACCCCGAGATCCCTCTGCTCCTCCACACTACCAAGTATCCTGCCATTTACTTTGTACTCTGCCTTGGAGTTTGTCCTTCTAAAGTGTACCACCTCACACTTCTCCGGGTTGAACTCCATCTGCCACTTCTCAGCCCACTCCTGCATCCTATCAATGTCTCTCTGCAATCTTTGACAATCCTCTACACTATCTACAACGCCACCAACCTTTGTGACATCTGCAAACTTGCCAACCCACCCTTCTAGCCCAACATCCAGGTCGTTAATAAAAATCACGAAAAGTAGAGGTCCCAGAATAGATCCTTGTGGGACACCACTAGTCACAATCCTCCAATCTGAATGTACTCCCTCCACCACCACCCTCTGCTTTCTGCAGGCAAGCCAATTCTGAATCCACCTGGCCAAACTTCCCTGGATCCCATGCCTTCTAACTTTCTGAATAAACCTACCGTGTGGAACCTTGTCAAATGCTTTACTAAAATCCATATAGATCACATCCACTGCACTACCCTCATCTATATGCCTGGTCACCTCCTCAAAGAACTCTATCAGGCTTGTTAGACACAATCTGCCCTTCACAAAGCCATGCTGATCAGACCATGATTCTCTAAATGCCTATAGATCCTATCTCTAAGAATCTTTTCCAACAGCTTTCCCACCACAGACATAAGGCTCACTGGTCTATAATTACCCGGACTATCCCTACAACCTTTTTTGAACAAGGGGACAAGATTCGCCTCCCTCCAATCCTCCAATACCATTCCCCTGCACAACGAGGACCTAAAGATCCTAGCCAGAGGCTCAGCAATCTCTTCTCTTGCCTCATGGAGCAGCCTGGGGAATATTCCGTCAGGCCCCGGGGACTTATCTGTCCTAATGTTTTTTAACAACACCAACACCTCCTCTCCCTTAATATCAACATGCTCCAGAACATCAACCTCACTCATATTGTCCTCACCATCATCAAGTTCCCTCTCATTGGTGAATACCGAAGAGAAGTATTCATTGAGGACCTCGCTCACTTCCACATCCACCAGGTACATCTTCCCACCTTTATCTCTAATCGGTCCTACCTTCACTCCTGTCATCCTTTTTTTCTTCACATAATTGAAGAATGCCTTGGGGTTTTCCTTTACCCTTTTCACCAAGGCCTTCTCATGCCCCCTTCTTGCTCTTCTCAGCCCCTTCTTAAGCTCCTTTCTTGCTTCCCTATATTCCTCAATAGACCCATCTGATCCTTGCTTCCTAAACCTCATGTATGCTGCCTTCTTCCACCTGACTAGATTTTCCACCTCACTTGTCACCCATGGTTCCTTCACCCTACCATTCTTTATCTTCCTCACCGGGACAAATTTATCCCTAACATCCCGCAAGATATCCCTGAACATCGACCACATGTCCATAGTACATTTCCCTTCAAAAACATCATCCCAATTCACACCTGCAAGTTCTAGCCTTATAGCCTCATAATTTGCCTTTCCCCAATTAAAAGTTTTCCTGTCCTCTTTGAGTCTATCCTTTTCCATGATAAGGCTAAAGGCCAGGGAGCGGTGGTCACTGTCCCCCAGATGCTCACCCACTGAGAGATCTGTGACCTGACCCGGTTCATTACCTAGTACTAGATCTAGTATGGCATTCCCCCTGGTCGGCCTGTCCATATACTGTGACAGGAATCCATCCTGGACACACTTAACAAACTCTGCCCCATCTAAACCCTTGGAACTAATCAGGTGCCAATCAATATTAGGGAAGTTAAAGTCACCCATGATAACAACCCTGTTATTTTTGCACCTTTCCAAAATCTGCCTCCCAATCTGCTCCTCTGTATCTCTGCTGCTACCAGGGGGCCTATAGAATACCCCCAGTAGAGTAACTGCTCCCTTCCTGTTCCTGACTTCCACCCATATTGACTCAAAGGAAGATCCTGCTACATTACCCATCCTTTCTGTAGCTGTAATAGTATCCCTGATCAGTAATGCCACCCCTCCTCCCCTTTTTCCGCCCTCTCTATCCCTTTTAAAGCACTGAGATCCGGGAATATTGAGAATCCATTCCTGCCCTGGTGCCAGCCAAGTCTCTGTAATGGCCACTACATCATAATTCCATGTATGTATCCAAGCTCTCAGTTCATCACCTTTGTTCCTGATGCTTCTTGCATTGAGGTACACACATTTCAGCCCTTCTACCTTACTGTCTTTACACCGTTTATTCTGCTTCTCTTTCCTCAAAGCCTCTCTGTATGTTAGATCTGGCTTTACTCCATGCACTTCTTTCACTGCTCTATCACTCTGGGTCCCATCCCCCTCACAAATTAGATTAAACCCTCCCAAACCATGCTAGCAAACCTACCTGCAAGGAAATTGCTCCCCCTCGAGTTCAGGTGCAACCCATCCAATCTGTACAAGTCCCATCTTCCCCAGAAGAGATCCCAATGATCCAGAAATCTAAAGCCCTGCTCCCTGCATCAACTCCTCAGCCACGCATTCAACTGCCATCTCCTCCAATTCTTACCATCACTGTCACGTAGCACTGGCAGCAATCCTGAGAACACCACCCTTGAGGTCCTGTTCTTCAGCCTTCTTCCTAGTTCCCGAAACTCACACTTCAGGACCTCATCCCTCTTCCTGCCTATGTTGTTGGTCCCAACATGTATCACGACTTCTGGTTGCTTTCCCTCTCGTACCAGGATGCCGTGCACCCAGTCAGAGACATCCCGGACCCTGGCAGCCGGGAGGCAACAAACCACGTGGGTGTCCTTCTCACGTCCACAATATCTCCTGTCTGCTCCCCTGACTATAGAGTCTCCAATGACAACAGATCTCCTCTTCTCCGTCCCACCCTTCTGCACCACCGGGTCAGACTCAGTGCCGGAGGCCCTGCCACCGTGGCTCACACCTGGTCGGTCGTCCCCGCCAACAGTATCCAGGACGGTAAACTTATTATTCAGGGGAATGGCTACAGGGGTGCTCTGCACTACCTGTCTGCTCACCTTCGCTTTCCCCCCTCTGACTGTCACCCAACGACCTGCTTCCGACAGCCTAGGTGTGACTACCTCCCTGTAGCTCTCATCTATGACTGCCTCATTCTCCCTTATGAGTCGAAGGTCATCCAGCTGCTGCTCCAGATTCCTTACATGGTCTTCCAGATCACCCAGCCATATGCACTTCTGGCAGATATGACTCTGCGGGAGAGGGGAGTTCCCCCAAAACTGCCACATCTCACATGAGAGGCACATCACCGTCTCAGGAGACATTGTGAAAACTAACTGCGAGCTAGCTTGTCCTCCGCCTCTTCTCGTCGAAGACTCTCAAGTCGAAGCCTCAAAGCTCCACTCCTTCACTGGCCCACTCACGCACTGTGGGAGAAGTCGGTTTGAATTCATGGGAAATTGCCACCAGTACTGGGTAAGAAGGGAGCTGTTCCAATGGGACGGACTGCACCTGAACCATGATGGGACCTGGATGCTAGTGATTTGCATAACTGGGGCTGTGGATAGGGCTTTCAACTAAATAGTAGTGGGGTGGGTTCAATAGATTGAAGAAGTATTTATAAAGTTAAAAAGAAAAGTGTGGATAAAGATAAAAAAACAAAAGATAAAAAAGAGAAAAGTAAAAGTGGAATGAAGAAAAGTCAAGTGCAAAAGAGTTAAAGATTACAAGATTTAAAAAAAAATGAGTGTGAGGGCACTTGGTTGCAGGGTGGAGAGGATTGGGAATTAAATATCCAAGGATATTAGGTAATACTGAAGGATAGGCAGGAAGGTAAGGGAGACAGGGTAGAGCTCTTGATTAAAGATGAGATCAGGGCGATAGTGAGAAACAATATAAGATCTAAAGAACAGAATGCTGAATCTATTTGGGTAGAGATTAGGAAAAGAAAAAAGTCACTGGTGGGAGTTGTATATCAGTCACCAAATAATAACATTACAGTTGCACAAGCAATAAACAGAGAAATATCTGAGGCATGTAAGAATGGAACAGCAGTTACTATGGAGGACTTTAACTTGCACATAGATTGGGTGAATCAAGTTGTTCGAGGCAGTCTTGAGGAGGACTTCATAGAATGCATCCATGATGGCTTTCTTGAACAACATGTTACTGAACCTACAAGGGAACGTGTTATCTTAGATCTGGTCCTGTGCAATGAGACAGGCAAAATTAGTGATCTTGTAGTTAGAGATCCTCTTCGAAAAAGTAATCACAGTACGATTGAATTTCTCATACAAATAGAAGGTGCAATTGTTCAATCTAAAACCAGTGTATTATGCCTAAACAATGGAGATTATAATGAGATGAGAGAGGATTTGGCTAGTGTATACTGGGAGCACAGTCTATGTGATGGGACAGTTGAGGAACAGTGGAATACAAACATACTGGAATTCTTTGAGGATATAACGAGTGCAGTGGATAGAAGGGAACAGATGGATGTTATTTATTTGGATTTCCAGAAGGCGTTTGATAAGGTGCCACATAAAAGATTTATCTTATGGATTAAGGACGCATAGAGATGGGGTGATGTATTAGCATGGATAGAGGATTGGTTAACTAATAGAAAGCAGAGAGTTGGGATACATGGGTGTTTCTCTGGTTGGCAATCAGTGGTGAGTGGTGTGCCACAGGGGTCGGTGCTGGGCCGCAAATGTTCATGATATACGTTAACAATCTGGAAGAGGAAACTGTGTATAGTGTATCTAAGTTTCAAAGGTTCAAAGGTCCGATTTAATGTCAGAGAAAAGTATACAATATACATCCTGAAATTCTTTTGCTTCGCAAACTTCCACGAAAACAGAGAAGTGCCCCAAAGAATGAACGACAGTTAAACGAAAGAACCCCAAATTCCCCCCATCTCCCCCCTCCCTCGCGTAAGCGGCAGCAAGCAATGATCACCCCTCACCCCAACAAAAAAAAACGCACCCACTACCGAGCACAAGCATGAGCCGCAATAGCTAAGACACAGACCTTGCAGTTACCCCAAAGACTATCGCATTTCATCCAGCATTCGACAAAACACTGGTTCTCTGTTTGCTGATGATACTAAATTGAATGGAAAAGCAAATTGTGCAGAAGATATGGAGGGTCTGCAGAGAGGTATAAATAGGTTGAGGAAGGATATACTGGCTTTGGAAGTTCACCAGGTTGCTTCCAGAGATGAGGGGGTTAGACTATGAGGAGAGATTGAGTTGCCTGGGTCTGTACTCGCTGGAATTCAGAAGAATGAGAGGAGATCTTATTGAAACAAACAGAGTTATGAAAGGGATAGATAAGACAGAGGCAGAAAAGTTGTTTCCACTGATAGGTGAGATTAGACTAGGTGATATAGTCTTAAGATTCAGGGGAGAGGATTTAGGATGGAGATGAGGAGGAACTGCTTTTCCCAAAGAGTGTTGAATCTGTGGCATTCTTTGCTGAATAAAGCAGTGGAGTAAACATATTTAAGACAAATTTGGATAGATTTTTGTGTAGGGTTTTGAAAAAAAGGCGGGTAAGTGGAGATGAGTCCATGGTCAGATCAGCCGTGATCTTATTGAATGGCACAGCAGGTTTGACAGACCAGATGGCCGACTCCTGCTCCTATTTCTTATGTTCTAATGTCCTGTTCAACTAGATTGATTGCATTGATTGATTGTGTGCTTGAAAAATCTGACACTACACAATTCTCAGTGTAGGTGTCTGCCCTCCCACTGGCCAAAGATACATTGTTCAAGATCCAGCAAGAACAGCAAATCAGCCTCACTGGTCAGAAGCAGATCTTGTCAAGGTTAAACATCCCATTACAGTTGTTCTCAGAACAGATACCAGCCATACCATGGCTGAGAAAAGAAACCCAACTGGATTTTAACTAAGAAATGATATCACAATGTAATTCATTAAGGATTAATAGTCCATATCACACAGTTCAAAACATTGATGTGGCTTATAATGTTATGATTTATGAGAATGTTGTCAAGATTTGAAGGGTGAGTAAAATGGCAAGATTGGCAATCTAGGCAATGCTCCTTGGAGAGAAACAAGCTGAGGTTTCAACTTAAACTCAGTAGCCATTTTGTTAAGTACAGGAGAAAGAATTAAAGACATAGGAGCAGAATTAGGCCATTCAGCCCATCAAGTCTGCTCTGCCATTCCATCATGACTGAATCCGGATCCCACTCAAACCCATACACCTGCCTTCTCGCCATATCCTTTATCAGGTTAGACCAAATAAAATGGCTACAAGAATGAAACACATTGTGGTCTTCTCCTGCTGTAGCCCATCCATTTCAATGGTGAGATATTCCTCTGCACACCAGTGTTGTAACATGCGATTATTTGAGTTATTGTCGCCTTCCTCTCAGCTTGAACCAGTCTGGCCATTCTCCTCTGACCTCTCTCATTAACGAGGAATTTTCAACCACAGAAATGCTGCTCACTGGAGTTTTTTTGTTTCTTTTTTTGTGCCATTCTCTGTAACTCTAGAGACTGTGTGCATGAAAATCCCAGGAGATCAGCAGTTTCCGAGATACTCAAATCACCCCATCTGGCACCAACAATCATTCCACAGTCAGGGTGACACTCCTTCCCAATTTTGATGTTTGGAATGAACAACACTGAACCTGCTGACCATGTCTGCATGCTTTTATGTGTCAAATTGTTGGCACATGATTGGCTGGTTAGATATTTGTATTAATGAACAGGAGTATATGTAGATGTACATTTAAAAAAGAAGTTGAAATAGCTGTGTCAATGGAAACAGCAGACAGACACAATTTAGTTGCAGTCAGAAATGAAACTGTGCATGACAAGATTGCGACATCAAATCCAAAAACTGGCCTGGCAGAACAAATTGTGTTACTGTTGTGGCAGGGGCTCCCATCAATCAGACCAATGCAGGTTTAAGGGTGAAATTTACAGAAAATTCAACAACGTAGGACACATACAAAGAGCATGTCACACAGACAAAAGTCAATGGACTGCACAGGAAAGAGAAAAGGATCAGAAGTTAAGTTGCAGTTTCAAAATGAGCATTAATCTGCATTCTGTTGTTTTGTTCTGTACATTTGATAATAATAAGAGTAAAACAGGACTGGCTATCCTTGAGTTTTAAAATGTGGAAACTAACCAGAAGCAAGCAGCATAGCCTCTGCCAGAAGTGAATGGCAAACTAATTAAAATGGAATTGGACACTGGCTCAGTCATTTCAGTCATTGCACAAAATGAGTTTGAAAGATATTTCAAAGATACTGAACTGAAGTCTGCAGACAACTGACTAAGAACTTATACTGGAGAAAAGATACCTCCTGTGGGAATGACATTTGTAACAGTGAAACACAACAACCAACAAGCCATATTGGACTTGTACACAATTTGCATGTCACATACCCTGCAACAGAGGAAACTGAAAGTGAATTAAGAAAGATAATGAAAATGGCCACATCAGTGTTCAAGGATGAGACTAGAAAACTGAATCATATCAACAGTAAAATAGTGCTAGATGAAAATGCCACACTCAAGTTTTGCAAAGCCCATCCAGTTCCTTATACCATTCATGATAAAGTAGCCAGTGAGCTCGATCGCATGGAGGCTGAAGTAATGTTTTCCAAGGCTGAGTTGAAGCAAAGGTCCCAATAGCCAGGCAGAATGGGTCGGTCTGGATCATGATTATATTAAGGTCACCATTAACCCAGTACTGAAAGTAGATCAGTATCTTCTGCCCAGGATATCTTTGCAAACTTTTCTGGAGGAAAACACTTCAGCAAAGTGGACTTAGCTGAGACCTACCTACAGATGGTGATGCAAGAATAGTACAAATACACTCACAAAGAGCTTTATCACTATAATAGGCTTATTTCTTGAGTAGCAGCTGCACCTGCACTTTGGCAGAAAGCGATAGACCAGGTGTTGCAAGGCTGCCCAGGCACTCAGTGGTACCAGCAATACGTGGTGCAGAGGGAAAGAGAAAGATGAGGAATGTGGTAGTTATAGGGGATTCCACAGTGAGGGGAATAGACAGGAGGTTCTGTCAGCCTGATAGAGATACCCACATGGAGTATTGCCCCCCAAGTGCCAGGGTACGGGATCTCTCAGATCGGGTGCGGAGTATTCTGAAGGAAGAGGGTGAACAGCCAGAAGTCTTGATACACATTGGTACCAATGACATAAGAAGACAAAGGGAAGAGGTCCTGATGGGAGAATTCAGGGAGTTAGGTAGGAAGCTGAAAAGCAGGACCTCTAGGGTAGTAGTCTCAGGATTGCTGCCTGCGCTACGTGCTAGCGAGTGCAAGGATAGCATGATCAGGCGTATTAATGTGTGGCTGAGAGACTGGTGTAGGGGGCAGGGCTTCAGATTCCTGGATCATTGGGGCCTCTTCTGGGGGCGGTACGACCGGTACAAAAAAGACGGGTCACACCTGAACCCAAAGGAGTCCAATATCCTAGTGGGCACATTTAATAGAGCTATTAGGAAGGATTTAAACTAATTTGGCAAGAGGAGGGGAACCGGAGTGATAGGGCTGAGGAAGGGGAAAACAGAAATAAATCAAAGATAGCATGCAACAAAGATTATAGAAAGGACAGGCAGGAGATGAGGCTTAATCACAGCCAGTGGCTTGAGTTACAGGGCAATAGAGCTGTGGTGCAGTTAAAACAGAAAGCAACAAATACTGGAGTGAATGCATGCAGCATAAGAAATACAATGGACGATCTTGAAATTCAGCTACAGATTGGCAAATATGACGTTGTGGCCATCTCTGAATCTTGGCTAAAGGATGGCTGCCAAAACTTGGAGCTGAGTGTCCAAGGATATACGATATATCAGAAAAGATAGGTTAGTAAGCAGAGAGGGTGGTGTGGTGCTGTGTATAAGAAATAATATTAAATCATTAGAAAGAGATGACATAGAATTGGAAGGTGTAGGGTCTCTATGGGTCAAGTTATGAAATGGCAAGGGTAAAAGGACCCTAATGGCAGTTGTATACAGGTCTCCAAACAGCAGCCAGGATGTGGATTACAAATTACAACAGGACATAGAAAAGGCATGTCATGATAATCATAGGGAACTTTAACATGAAAGTGATTAGGAAAACCAGGTCAGTACTGAACCTCAAGAAAGAGTATTTGTAGAATGTCTAAGGGCTTGCTTTTTAGAACAGCTTGTTGTTGAGCCCACTAGGGGATCGGCTGTGCTGGATTGGATGTAGTGCAATGATCCAGAGGTAATAAGAGAGCTTAAGGTTAAGGAACCCTTAGGGAAAAGTGATCATAATATGATCGAGTTCATATTGAAGTTTGACAGGGAAAGAATAAAATCCAATGTGTCGGTATTTCAGTGGAATAAAGGAAATTACAATGGCATGAGAGGGGAACTGGCTGAAGCTGACTGGAAAGGGACATTTGCAGGAAGGACAGCAGAGCAGCAATGGCTGGAGTTTCTGCGAAAAATGAGGGAAGTGCAAGAAAGATAAATTCCAAATAAGAAGAAATTTTCAAAGGGAAGAAGGACACTACCATGGCTGACAAGTGAAGTCAGAGCCAAAGTAAAAGCAAAAGAGAGGGCATACAAGGAAGCCGGCGCTAGTGGGAAGATAGAGGATTGGAAGCTTTTAAAAACTTGCAGGAGGAAACTAAGAAGATCATTAGGAAGAAAAAGATGAATTATGAAAGGAAGCTGGCAACTAATATCAAAGAAGATACTAAAAGCTTTTTTAAGTATATAAAAGGTAAAAGAGAGTCAAGGGTAGATATAGGACCAATACAAAATGACGCTGGAGATATTGTAATGCGAGATGCAGAGATGGCAGAGGAACTGATTGCGTATTTTGCATCAGTCTTCACAGTGGAAGGCATCTACAGTATACCGGACATTCAAGAATGTCAGGGAAGTGAAGTATGTGCTGTGAATATTACGACTGAGAGTGTGCTCAGGAAGCTTAATGGTCTGAGGGTGGAAAAATCTCCTGGACCTGATGGAATGCACCCTCAGGTTCTGAAGGAAGTAGCTGGAGAGATTGTAGAGGCATTAACGATGATCTTTCAAGAATCGATAGATTCTGGTATTGTACTGGATGACTGGAAAACTGCAAATGTTACTGTGTTATTTAAGAAGGGTGGGAGGCAGCAGAAAGGGAACTATAGACCTGTTAGACTGACACCTGTGGGTGGGAAGTTGGTGAAATTGATTGTTAGGGATGAGATTACGGAGTACCTGGAGGCACATGACAAGAAGGCCAAAGCCAGCATGGTTTCCTGAAAGGAAAATCCTGCCTAACAAACCTACTGCAATTCTTTGAGGAAATTACAAGCAGGGCAGACAAAGAAGATGCAGTAGATGTGGTGTACTTGCATTTTCAGAAGGCCTTTGACAAGGTGCCACACATGATCCTGCTTAGCAAGATAAGAGCCCATGGAATTACAGGGAGGTTACTAGCATGGGTGGAACATTGGCTGATCAGCAGAAAACAAAGTGGGAATAAAGGGATTCTATTCTGGCTGGCTGCTGGTTACCAGTGGAGTTCCACAGGAGTCGATGTTGGGACCGCTGCTTTTTACGATGTATGTCAATGATTCGTACTACGATATCAATGGATTTGTGCCTAAATTTGCCGATGATACAAAGATAGGTGGAGGAGCAGGTAGGGTTGAGGAACCAGAGAGCCTGCAGAGAGACTCAGATAGTTTAGGGGAATGGGCAAAGAAGTGGCAAATGAAATGCAATGTTGGAAAGTGTATGGACATGCACTTTGGTGGGAGATATAAATGGGCAGTCTATGATTTAGATGGGGAGAGAATTCAAAGTGTAGACTGGAAGAATTGGATCAGCCCATGATTGAATGGCGGAACAGACTCGATGGACCGAACGGCCTACTTCTGCTCCTCTATCTTATGGCCTTATGGACATCATTGTTACAGGTAAGGATGGCAAAGAACATCTCTAAAACAGTTGATGATAAAATTCAAGCACTGGTGGATGCCCCAAGTCCAAAGGATGTGTCACAGTTGTGGTCTTTTTTGATTTGTATGGTATAGGTGAAGTCAGGCCACATGTTACGACTGATGAAAGTGAACACCCCATAGCCTTTACATCATATTCCCTGACCGCTGGAGAGAAAAATTACACACAGGTTGATAGGGGGGCCTTGAGTCTGATTTGGGGTGTAAAATGTTTCAACCAGTATTTGTACAGGAGAGAGTTTACCCTCACTACTGATCATCAACCACTGTTGTCCATTTTCAGTCCACAGAAGGGTGCTCCACTAACAACAGCAGCACAAATGAAGAGATGGGCTCAGATTCTTGGAAATCACAATTACAAAATTGAATTCAAGAAACATAGAAACATAGAAACGTGTTACAGAAAAGGACACTCCACTTGACGTATGCTCCCTAACACGAGTCAACAGTCTCCCTATTACATCAAAGATGATCCAAAGGGAAGCAAGAAAAGACCCCAGACTGTCTCAGGTCTCTATAAAATGTCTGGAATGTACAGCAGAGATCCCAGTTCCCCACTTTTACCAGCACCACGATGAACTTGCCCTTGACAGAGGTTGCATTATATAGAACAAAGAAATCTACTCCACATCACAGGCCCTTCGGTCCACAATGTTGGGCTGACCATGTAACCTACTCCAGAAACTGACTAGAATTTCCCTATCGTATCGCCTTCAATTTTTCTAAGCTCCATTTAAGAGTCTCTTAAAAGACCTTAGTGTATCTGCCTCTACCACCTTCACGCACCTACCACCATCTGTGTGAAAAACTTACATCCTCCTTTTACCTACTTCCAAGCACCTTAAAGCTATGCACCCTCATGTTAGCCTTTTCAGCCCTGGGTAAAAGCCTCTGGCTATCCACACGATCAATGCCTCTCATCACCTTGTACACCTCGATCAGGTCACCTCTCATCCTCTATCGCTCCAAGGAGAAAAGGCCAAGTTCTCTCAACCTATTCTCATAAGGCATGCTCCCCAATCCAGGCAACATCCTTGTAAATCTCCTCTGCACCCTTTCTATAGTTTCCACATCCTCCCTGTAGTGAGGCGACCAGAACTGAGCACAGTACTCCAAGTGGGGTCTAACTAGCTGTAACTATAAGCTGTAAGCTGTAATTATGTGGGAATAGAGAGTCTTTGTACCAGATGAAATGTGTCCAGAGCTGTCAGAACTACCTCCTGCAGAGCCAGAGTCAACCCCTACAGTGACCACAGAGGAGGCCTCAGAACATGAGATTGTTTCATAGCCACAAGTCTTACCTGATAAGCAGAGAGATCTCGCTCACCCCCAAGGAAAGACGTTATCTCATAAGAGTAAGAAATCCTCCACAGCTATTAAATCTGTAGGCCAGTGTGTCTGTGTATGTTGAGATGCATTATATATTGATAAGCAAGTAGGACTGTTACATATTTAACACTCAGTAATATCGTAAATACATTGATGAAGCATTCTTTGTTGTTTACATAATTCATTAACGGTTGTATGAATGGTATATGTCATCATGCCACCACATCATTCATGCGCACATCCCTTAAAGTAAAACTGAAATGAATTCCTGGCTCCATCTCTCTTTCCAATTAGTTTTATGTTTTAGAGTTACAAAACATAACAAGGGGAGTTATCCCTGCTGGTTCAAGAGTCTGATGGTTGAGGGGTAATAACTGTTCCTGAACCTGGTGGTGAGTCCTAAGGCACCTGTACCTTCTTCCAGATGACAGCAGTGAGAAGGAGCATGGCCTGGGCAGTGGGGTCCCAGATGATCGATGCTGCTTTCCTGCAACAGTGCTCCGTGTAGATGTGCTCAATGGTGGTGAGGACTTTACCCCTGCTGGACTGGGTTGTATCTGCTTATTTTGCAGGATTTTCTGTTCAAGGGCATTGGTGTTCCCGTACCAGGCCATGAATTTTCCGCCACGCTTATATAGAGGTTTGCTAAAGTTTTAGATGTCATGCCAAGTCTTCACAAGCTTCAAAGAAAATGTTGCAATGCTTTTTTTTTGTAATTGCCCTTACATGCTGGGTCCAGCACAGATCCTCTGATATGATAACACTGAGGAATTTAAAATTGCTGACCTTCTCCTGGCAATCCAGCCAGGCAAAACTTCTTATCAGAACCTCAGACTACTTCCAGTAACCTTTTATATACAACAGCTTTGGTGCAGGTATTGGCACTGTCCTCAACAAGGATAACTTCCCAGAAGAAATGTGGCTCATTGTGTGTGAGCACTGCATCCTTTAAAAGTAAAACATTGCACGGGTATCATGTGTTATTCCAGCTCAAAAATTTCATTCCATAGTAGCTCATCTCAGTATCTTGCCAGTTATTGCCTTCCTCAGGGTCTCACCCCAATACGTCAACTGTTTATTCCCTGCCTCAGATGCTGCCTGACCTGGTGAGACCCTCTAACATCTTGTACAAATGTCTGGCTGCATTCAAGTTTAAAATGGAACCAAGAGTGAACCAACATTAGGCGAAATCTACTTGACCTCATCCTTGCCGATCTCTCAATGACTGCTTTGGTGGAGTATCATACAGTCCTCGGGGAGGTAAAATTCCATCTATCCATTGCAGGCATATTTCCATTGTCTATGAGGAACTCCAGTGTGGCATGCTGTGATTACTCTCAGGACTGAACTGGCACTAGAAACAGGATATTCACTGCCTCCACACCGTTTCCTGCTGCTAGTTCGTTCCTGAGAAATGTAAACCAGCGCAATCTACCTGCATTGCATTTCCTCTGTAACTGTAACAATGTTCTGTATTCTGTTTCTGTTCCCCCTTGTAAGACCCTGGTGCACCAATTGTATGGATGACAAGAAAAACAAAGTTTTTCCCTGTACCTTCGTACATGAGACAAAAATAAACCAATTTACCAATTTAGCATTTAGCCTTTCTTGAAAGCATCATCTTGGGCCCGGGAGACGCTTCAGGCTTGATATGAGCTTTCATTCACAGGTCTCTGAACCTTTAGAGTTGTAGATCCAGGCAGATGGAGATGCTCATGTGAAAAATTGAGAAATCGCCCATTTGACTGAAAGCTATGAAAAGTGTAATTTATCTGCACAGAGAGAGATCTGAGAACTCAGTTAAACAGGCAGACTTGGAGGGCCTAGTATATGATCAACAGGTTTACTATACATAAGACCATAAGACCATAAGACAAAAGAGCAGAAGCAGGCCATTCGGCCCATTGAGTCTGCTCCGCCATTTTATCATGAGCTGATCCATTCTCCTATTTAGTCCCACTCCTCTTCCTTCTCACCATAACCTTTGATGCCCTGGCTACTCAGATACCTATCAATCTCTGCCTTAAATACACCCAATGACTTGGCCTCCACTGCTGCCCGTGGCAACAAATTCCATAGACTCACCACCCACTGACTAAAAAAATTTCTTCGCATTTCTGTTCTGAATGGGCGCCCTTCAATCCTTAAGTCATGCCCTCTTGTACTAGACTCCCCCATCATGGGAAACAACTTTGCCATATCCACTCTGTCCATGCCTTTCAACATTCGAAATGTTTCTAAGAGGTCTCCCCTCATTCTTCTAAACTCCAAGGAATACAGTCCAAGAGCGGACAAGCATTCCTCATATTCCCGGAATCATTCTCGTGAATCTTCTCTGTACCCTCTCCAACGTCAGCACATCCTTTCTTAAATAAGGAGACCAAAACTGCCCACAGTACTCCAAGTGAGGTCTCACCAGCGCCTTATAGAGCCTCAACATCACATCCCTGCTCCTATACTCTATTCCTCTAGAAATGAATGCCAACATTGCATTCGCCTTCTTCACTACTGACTCAACCTGGAGGTTAACTTTAAGGGTATCGTGTACGAGGACTCCCAAGTCCCATTGCATCTCAGAACTTTGAATTCTTTCCCCATTTAAATAATAGTCTGCCCGTTTATTTCTTCTGCCAAAGTGCATAACCATACACTTTCCAACATTGTACTTCATTTGCCACTTCTCTTCCCATTCTTCCAATCTATCCAAGTCTCTCTGCAGACTCTCCGTTTCCTCAGCACTACCGGCCCCTCCACCTATCTTCGTATCGTCAGCAAACTTAGCCACAAAGCCATCTATTCCATAATCCAAATCGTTGATGTACAATGTAAAAAGAAGTGGCCCCAACACTGACCCCTGTGGAACACCACTGGTAACCGGCAGCCAACCAGAATAGGATCCCTTTATTCCCACTCTCTGTTTCCTGCCAATCAGCCAACACTCTATCCACGTATATAACTTTCCCGTAATTCCATGGGCTCTTATCTTGTTAAGTAGCCTCATGTGTGGCACCTTGTCTAAGGCCTTCTGAAAATCTAAATATACAACATCCACTGCATCTCCCTTGTCTAGCCTACTGGTAATTTCCTCAAAAAATTGTAATAGGTTTGTCAGGCAGGATTTTCCTTTAAGGAATCCATGCTGAGTTCTGCCTATCTTGTCATACGCCTCCAGGTACTCTGTAACCTCATCCTTGACAATCGACTCCAACAACTTCCCAACCACCGATGTTAAGCTAACAGGTCTATAATTTCCTTTTTGCTTCCTTGCCCCTTTCTTAAATAGCGGAGTGATATTTGCAATCTTCCAGTCTTTCGGAATCAACTTTTGAAAGATCATCACTAATGTCTCCGTAATCTCCACAGCTACTTCCTTCAGAACACGAGGGTGCATTCCATCTGGTCCAGGAGATTTAGGATAGGATAGACCTATAAAGTCTCTCAAAAACAGAGATGGAAGAGTATGCATCATGATCAACTCTTCTTGGTGCACAAATATATCAGTGCGTCCCAATTCTGCTCACCAGACACGAGGAATTCTGCAGATGCTGGAAATTCAAGCAACACACATCAAAGTTGCTCTGCTCACCCGACCTGGAATATTGAGCAGTTAAGTATCGTCCTTTTTACTTACCACGGGAGTTCTCCAGGATCATTTTGGTAGCAGATTACATTCCACCTCAGACCAACGCCAATCAGGCTTTAGATAATCTGAACAATGGGATCAACATGCACAAAACAGCGCATCTTAACGGCTTCACCATTGTTTTGGGAGATTTTAAGCAGGACAGTCTGAAAAAATCACTAAGCAAATACCACCAACAGATCACTTGCAATACCGGAGGAAACAACACACTGGACCATTGCTACACCACCATCAAGAATGCCTGCCATGCTATTCCACGCCCTCACTTTGGGAAGTCTGATCACCTGGCTGGCTGTACTTCTACTCCCTGAGTATAGGCAAAGACTGAAGACAGCAGCACCAGTAGTGAGGACCAAGAAGGTATGGACAAGGGAAGCACAGGAGTGCCTACAGGACTGCTTTGAATGGGTGGACTGGACTGTATTCTGGGACTCATCTTTGAATCTGCATGAATATGCTGCAGATGTTACCGACTTCATTAAAACCTGTGTGGATCAGTGTGTGCCAACAAAGACGTACTGTACATTCCCAAACCAAAAGCCATGGATGAACCAGGAGGTACGTCATCTGCTGAAGGCTAGATCTGTGGCATTCAAGTCTGGCGACCCAGGCCTGTACCAGAAAACTAAGTATGATTTGCGGAGGGCTATTTCAAGGGAGAAGAGACAATTTTGAATGAGTTTGGAGGTGACATTGGATGTGTGACAACTCTGGTAGGAGTTGAAAGACATTACTTCCTACAAAAGTGAAACCAAATTGCATGAATGGCAGCGATGCTTCACTAACAGATGAACTCAATACCTTCTCTGCATGTTTTGAAAGGGAGAACACAACTACAGCTGTGAAGATCCCTGCTGCACCTGATGATCCTGTGATATCTGTCTCAGAAACCGCTGTTAGGCTGCCTTTAAAGAGAGTGAACCCTCGCAAGGCAGAAGGTCCCGATGGGGTGCCTGGTAAGGCTCTGAAAACCTGTGCCAACCAACTGGCGGAAGTACTCGAGGACATTTTCAGCCTCTCACTGCGACGGGCAGAAGTTCCCACTTGCTTCAAAAAGGCAACAATTATACCAGTGCCTAAGAAGAATAATGTGGGCTGCCTTAATGACTATCACCCGGTAGCACTCACATCGACAATGATGAAATGCTTTGAGAGGTTGGTCATGACTAGACTGAACTCCTGCCTTAGCAAGGACCTGAGCCCATTGCAATTTGCCTATCACCACAATCAGTCAACGGCAGGTGCAATCTCGATGGCTCTCCACATGACTTTAGACCACCTGGACAACAAACACCTACGTCAGGATGCTGTTCATCGACTATAGCTCAGCATTTAATACCATCATTCCCACAATCCTGATTGAGAAGTTACAGAACCTGGGCCTCTGTACCTCCCTCTGCAACTGAATCCTCAACTTCCTAACCAGAAGACCACAACCTGTGTGGATTGGTGATAACATCTCCTCGCTGATGATCAACACTGGCGCACCTCATGGGTGTGCGCTTAGCCCACTGCTGTACTCTCTCTATATCCATGACTGGGTAGGCATAGCTCAAATACCATCTATAAATTTGCTGATGATACAACCATTGTTAGTAGAATCTCGGGTTGTGATATGAGGCCATACAGGAGTGAGATATGCCAACTAGTGGAGTGGTGTCACAGCAGCAAACTAGCAGTGTCTATACTTCATTAGGAGTTTGAAGAGATTTGGTATGTCACAAATACATTCATAAACTTCTGTAGATGTACCATGGAGAGCATTCTGACAGGCTGCATCACTGTCTGGTATGGGGGAGCTAGTGCACAGGACCAAAAGAAGCTGCAGAGGGTCATAAATTTAGTTGGCTCCATCTTGGGTACTAGCCTACAAAGGACATCTTCAAGGAGCAGTATCTCAGAAAGGCAGTGTCCATTATTAAGGACCTCCAGCACCCAGGGCATTCCCTCTTCTCACTGAAACCATCAGGTAGGAGGTACAATTATTTTTCTCTTCTGTATTATCTACTGCATTGAACTGTTGCTGCTCAGTTAACAAATTTCACGTCACATGCCGGTGATAATAAACCTGATTCTGATTCTGATTTCCCAAAGTGGCAAGTATCAATATTCAAAGTAAGTGTATCATTGAAGTACACATATGTCTCCTAAGATTAATTTCCTTGCAGGCATTCACAGTAAATACAAATGAAATCCGCACACAAGATGGACAATAACCAATGTGCAGAAGACAACGGACTAAATACAAAAAAAGAAAAGTAATAACAATAATAAATAAATAACCAATAAACATTAAGAGCATGAAATGAAGAGCCCTTGAAAGTGAATTTGTGGGTTGTGGGTACAGTTCAGTGATGGTGTGAGTGAAGTTTTCCCCTCTGGTTCAAGGGCCTGATGGTTGAGGGTTAAAAACTGTTCCTGAACCTGGTAGCATGGGTCCTGAGGCTCCTGTACCTCCTTCCTGCTGGCAGCAGTGAGAAGAGAGCATGTCCTGGATGGTGGGGGTCTTTATGATGGTTGTTGTTTTCCCGTAACAGCACTCATTGTAAATGTGCAAGAGGACAGTGCTGGGGAGAGCTTTAATCATGAATATAGCAGGCAATGAGAAAAAACTAAAAGGATGCTGAAATTTGAAAGTAGGAAAACTGAACCCAGAAGTAGGGACTCAAACCTCACTTAGAGTGTCGTCGATTCATGTTGTGGAAACAGTCCCCTCGTCGCATTGATTAAGCATCAGTTCAGAATCAGGTTTATTGTTAATAACAAATGGCACAATATGTGGTGTTCAGTGGCATCCGTACAATGCGCTAACATAAAACTACAATAAATTACAGAATAGCTAAATAGTGCATAAAAGGGATAATGAAGTTGTGTTCACGATCTGTTTTCCTAATATCACTGACAAGTATATGAAATGTGTTGTTTTGCAGCAGCAGTACAGTGCAATAGAGGAAAACTATAAATTACAATAAGAAATACGTATAATGAAAAGTTGAAATAAATAAGCAGTGCAAACAGAGAGAAAAATAGTGAGATAGTATTCATGGGTTCACTGTCAAGGACTCTTCATCTCATGTTCCCGATATTTATTGCTTATCTATTATTATCTCTTTTTTTCTTTCTTTTTGTATTTGGACAGTGTGTTATCTTTTACACACTGGTTGTCCACCCTGTTGGTGTGGCCCTTCATTGATTCTATAACGTTTATTGGATTTATTGAGTGCATCTGTAGAAATTTGCGAATCTTTGGTGACAAAACCAAATCTCCTCAAACTCCTAATGAAGTTTAACCGTTGCCATACCCACTTTGTAATTACATCAACATATTGGACCCATGATGAACTTTAAGAGATGTTGACACTCAGGAACTTGACACTGCTCACACTTGCTACTGCCGATCCCTCAAAGAGGACTGCTGGGTGTGCATCTGACTTCCCGTTGCTGAAGTCCACAATCAATACCTTGGTCTTACTGATGTTGAATGCACCAGCTCTCTCACCAGCTTGTCATCATCTGCCTGATATTCTGCAAACATCCGTATATGTCCGTCTCTGTGAGTGGGTGAACATAACATCACTCACTACTACTGTGTGAATGTAGGAATTATTCTGAATCTGACCATCTGTGGTAATTCTGTGTCGGTATGTGTCTGTTATCATGACAGTGTGGAACTTAAGTTTCAAGGATCGATTTTATTCACCATCAGCAACAGTTGGGTGCATAAAGGGATGACGGGAGGGTGAAGACAGGGCCCTGCTGGAGGACTTGTCAAATGGTGCAAGCTGATTCATCTGCAGCTCAACATTAGTAAGACAAAGGAGATGGTGATGTACTTTAGGAAGACTAAGCCTGCACTGCTTCATGTTACTATTAATGGTGAGGACCTACAAGTATCTAGGCGTGCACTTGGATGACAGACTTGAGTGGAGCACTAACACAGAGGTTGTGTACAAGAAGTCGCCTCTACTTCCTGAGGAGACTGAGGTCCGTTCACGTATGTAGGCCTCTCCTTCACATGTTCCGCCAATCTCCTATGCGGTGCTGTGCTGGGGCACTGGCATCAACACAGGTGATGCCACAGACTCGATAAACTGATTAGAAAGGCCGACTCTATTATAGGAGTCAAACTGGGGACACTTGAGACTGTAGTAGAGCAAAGGACCCTATGGAAAATCCTGGCAATTCTGGACAATGTCTCTCACCCTCCACATGCCACCTTAGTAATAGACAACTGCGCTGCTCCAAAGAGCGATTTAAAAGGACATTCTTAACCTTGGCCATTAGGCTCTATAGTGAGTCAACCTATCGCCAGGGAAGTGATGACCCCCTCCTGTTAGACTGTTTGTGGTAACTTATTTTTATTCTTTCTACTTCTCTTCTAATATTTATATCTGTGTACTTGTAATGCTACTGTTACACTGTAATTTCCTTTGGGATCAATAAAGTATCTGTCTATCCACCTATCTATCTATTTACATATACAGTGAGTTCCCATTAACTGGGACACATCGGGACCAGTAAATTCTGGTCCAGTTAAGTGGCTGACCCAATTAGCCAAAGTTTCATGGAAATAGTTAAAAAGGTATAAAATTGACAAACTATCATTTAACTGTGTAAAAAATTACATATTTAAATAAAATATTAGAACACGTCTAATACTACTACAGTGCCATAAAAATGTGAATTAGTTCCTGATAGCTATCGAAGGAGGAATTCATTCAGTGAACACTGCCATGTTTTCTTAATTGACTACAATTGAACAAAATCAACTCAGACACCAAAAATTATCAAAAATAATTGATAACACAACACAAGCAAATACAACTGATGCTATTTAAAAGTGTTCGCTCTAAGCACAGTGTAGTTTGTAACGGCCACACAAGTGCACGTGGCTGACGCTAGTTGGAAATTGTTGGGCAATGATCTCCTGCTCCCATTAAACAGCACGGTGTCCCAATAAACAAAGGGAATCCTGGCTATTTTCTCAATTCATATTTGTTCTTTAACACTTGTTCCAAATAAGCAGCTGCCCCGATTAACAGAAAGCCCATTTAACTGGAATCCTCTATATTAAGAATGTGCTAGAAACATAGAAACATAGAAAATAGGTGCCGGACTAGGCCATTCGGCCCTTCAAGCCTGCACTGCCATTCAGTATGATCATGGCTGATCATCCAACTCAGAACCCTGTACCTGCCTTCTCTCCATACCCCTGATCCCTTTAGCCACAAGGGCCATATCTAACTCCCTCTTAAGTATAGCCAATGAACTGGCCTCAACTGTTTCCTGTGGCAGAGAATTCCACAGATTCACCACTCTCTGCGTGAAGAAGTTTTTCCTCATCTTGGTCCTAAAAGGCTTCCTCTTTATTCTCAAACTGTGACCCCTCGTTCTAGACTTTCCCAACATCGGGAACAATCTTCCTGCATCTAGCCTGTCCAATCCCTTTAGAATTTTATACGTTTCAATAAAATCCTCCCTCAATCTTCTAAATTCCAGAGAATATAAGCCTAGTCGATCCAGTCTTTCATCATATGCAAGTCCTGCCATCCCAGGAATCAATCTGATGAACCTTCTTTGTACTCTCTCTATTGCAAGAATGTTTTTCCTCAGATTAGGGGACCAAAACTGCACACAATACTCCAGGAAGCACACATCAAAGTTGCTGGTGAACGCAGCAGGCCAGGCAGCATCTCTAGGAAGAGGTACAGTTGATGTTTCGGGCCGAGACCCTTTGTCAGTCCTGCCTGGCCTGCTGCGTTCACCAGCAACTTTGACGTGCGTTGCTTGAATTTCCAGCATCTGCAGAATTCCTCGTGTTTGCACAATACTCCAGGTGTGGTCTCACCAAGGCCTTGTACAACTGCAGTAGAACCTCCCTGCTCCTGTACTCGAATCTCTTGCTATGAATGCCAGCATACCATTCACTATGGTGCTATGGTGTGTTTGCGCATCATGCAATGAAAATAGCATTCACAATTATAAGAATAAATAAATCAGATGGAAAATAAACTTAAAGAATGGGTGTGGAATAGAATGTGCACAAATACTGGCATGTAGTTACAGTATTATAAAAAGTGTTCATAGTCTATATGTAAAGCCTTTCTACTGTGTGAAGGTAAATATGCTCTGGTGAATTTTATTTGCCATATACACTTACGTGTGTTTCAAGTTCATAGAAACCATAGAAACCATAGAAACTACAGCACAGAAACAGGCCTTTTGGCCCTTCTTGGCTGTGCCGAACCATTTTCTGCCTAGTCCCACTGACCTGCATACGGACCATATCCCTCCATACACCTCCCATCCATGTATCTGTCCAATTTATTCCTAAATGTTAAAAAAGAACCCGCATTTACCACCTCGTCTGGCAGCTCATTCCATACTCCCGCCACTCTCTGTGTGAAGAAGCCCCCGCTAATGTTCCCTTTAAACTTTTCCCCCCTCACCCTAAAACCATGTCCTCTCGTTTTTTTCTCCCCTTGCCTCAGTGGAAAAAGCCTGCTTGCATTCATTCTATCTATACCCATCATAATTTTATATACCTCTATCAAATCTCCCCTCATTCTTCTACGCTCCAGGGAATAAAGTCCCAACATGTTAAACCTTTCTCTGTAACTGAGTTTCTCAAGTCCCGGCAACATCCTTGTAAACCTTCTCTGCACTCTTTCAACCTTATTTATATCCTTCCTGTAATTTGGTGACCAAAACTGAACACAATACTCCAGATTCGGCCTCACCAATGCCTTATACAACCTCATCATAACATTCCAGCTCTTATACTCAATACTTTGATTAATAAAGGCCAATGTACCAAAAGCTCTCTTTACGACCCTATCTACCTGTGACACCACTTTTAGGGAATTTTGTATCTGTATTCCCAGATCCCTCTGTTCCACTGCACTCCTCAGTGCCTTACCATTAACCCTGTATGTTCTACGTTGGTTTGTCCTTCTAACGTGCAATACCTCACACTTGTCAGTATTAAACTCCATCTGCCATTTTTTAGCCCATTTTTCCAGCTGGTCCAAGTCCCTCTGCAGGCTCTGAAAACCTTCCTCACTGTCCACTACACCTCCAATCTTTGTATCATCAGCAAACTTGCTGATCCAATTTACCACATTATCATCCAGATCATTGATATAGATGACAAGTAACAATGGACCCAGCACTGATCCCTGTGGCACACCACTAGTCACAGGCCTCCACTCAGAGAAGCAATTCTCTACCACCACTCTCTGGCTTCTTCCATCGAGCCAATGTTTAATCCAATTTACCACCTCTCCATGTATACATAGCGACTGAATTTTCCTAACTAACCTCCCATGGGGGACCTTGTCAAAGGCTTTACTGAAGTCCATGAAGTCCAAGTTCACTATGGTGTGTTGGTCTAGGTGCAACATCATTCAACAAATATCAAGAATAAAGAACATATACAAAAATATACCTGAAGTCACTCCAAGCCCTTGGTTGGTCACGATTGACCATGGATATTGCATTCTAGCTGTCTAGACATACAAGCCAGGGCAGTTTGAGATGGAGAGCAAGCTGTTGCCCGTGTAGCAGACTCCCCACCTTGGGCAGTACGAGAAGGAGAGCACACTCCCCCTCCCAGGGCAGTACGATATGGAAAGCAGGTTGTTGCCCGTGTAGCAGACTCCCCTTCCCCAAGCAGCTGATGAATCCAGAGGAACAGCTGAGACTAATACACTTTGGCACCAGTGACATTGCAGGAGTTATCAGTCAGCATTAATCTCAATGCAGGAATGCCTTAGCAACTCCAGCTCTGGATTTTTAATTCAGAGTATTCTTATATTCATATTCATATTCCAAAGCTTCTCTATGAGTGGGTATAGCCGCAAGACAGTAGAGATTTGAGATGAGAGTTTTCTTTCTCCGAAATGAGCTGTCAACCACGGCTGACGAGCCCTACCTGCTAGAAGCAATTGGTTTTAGGGTGCCAGTAACCCACCTTTGCCTTTTCTCCTGTCAGTAGAAATGGTTACGTTGAGCTTAGTAACTAAGCCACAGTTGAAGGCCAGGAGGTGGACGGTTGTCAGAGGCTATTTGACATGCATGTCAATGGGAGCATTTAATAGGTAGTGAGAGCTTATCCCTGCTATCACCCTGGCTATGAAACACTTAAGGAACCAGAGATTGAAATACAGATAATGGAATAAGATGTGCATTAATACATAAAAACATTATAAAAAGAGGTCATTGTCAATCTGTGCAGCCTTCACTACTGTACAAAGGTAATTCTGCTCTGCTGAATTTCTTGTTAGTCCATTTTTATCCAACAATTTCCATCACTGTTATTTTGCATCTGTGAGCTGAGATACTGGGTAAAATAGATTAGTCAGCATCAATCCAGTTGTTTTGCCTTCATGAGAGGCTGCAAAACAAAATGGTACCTCTCGATCTCTGCCGCACTGTTTCAGCGTGAGACCAACCAGCACATCTACGGCACGATGTCAAACAGGAACTAATTCTCTGGATAAAATGAGACTGTGTTTTATATTTTTCAATCCCTGTTTCTGTATGAGCGTTTCTGATCTTAGTGAACATTTTGACTGCATTTTATATCAAATTCAAGTTCAAGTTTAATCATCATTCAACCATAGCCATGAATACAACTAAACAAAACTGGGTTCCTGTGGGGACAAGGTATAAATCACAGAACCAACAGTCACACACAGCACATATGAAAGCAGAAGAAAGATACAATTTAAAACATTATAGAATATAAAAAATTGACAACATATCACAAGTTCCTGGGTGTCATGACCTGTCAACTGATGGTGCATGGATGTTATCCTGGAGCAGATTGTGCCTGCAGCGGTTCCTCATGTCACATAGTGCAGCTGCAGTCAAACACAATCCAGATCGTCTTCCAGCGAGCGAACACTGGAGGGGCAGCACCAACAGGAGGGGCAGCCTCCAGCCCAGCCCAGCCCAGACTCCAGCGGCACAACGCCAGTTCTGCAGGCAGCTGCCACAGGTGACTCCGAGGCATGAGAGGGGGCCTGGTCCGCACCACAACTGCTGTTGTTCCTGGATGTTCACAGTTCCTGACTACGAATTCCTGATCTCCATGAACATTTTGAAAGTAGAATCATGTCAGAAATGTGGGTCTCAGGTTCTCTGTAGGACAGCAGGATGAGCTCAGAAACTAAGAGTCACTCTAGTATATGTGCATGGAATTAATCTGCATGTAACAGTTTCTCATCTTGTGTGAGTGCAGTATTACCCTGCCAACTGTGAGATCTGGGACAGGGTGAGGAAGTACAATCGGTGATCCATCTGTCAGTCTATTGCTTTGTGTGATGTGGTAGGTACAACCCGTGATCCATCTGTCAATCTACTGCTTTATGTGACGTGGTAGGTACAATCAGTGATCCATCTGTCAGTCTATTGCTTTGTGTGTCGTGGTAGGTACAATCGGTGATCCATCTATAACCATATAACCATATAACAATTACAGCATGGAAATAGGCCATCTCGGCCCTCCCAGTCTGTGCCGCACTCTTACTCTCACCTAGTCCCACTGACCTGCACTCAGTCCATAACCCTCCATTCCTTTCATGTCCATATATCTATCCAATTTAACTTTAAACGACAACATCGAACCTGCCTCAGCCACTTCTGCTGGAAACTCGTTCCACACAGCTACCACTCTCTGAGTAAAGAAGTTCCCCTTCATGTTACATCTAAACTTCTGTCCTTTAACTCTCAACTCATGTCTTCTTGTTCGAATCTCCCCCACTCTCAATGGAAAAAGCCTATCCACGTCAAATCCATCAAACCCCCTCATAATGTTAAACACCTCTGTAAAGCCCCCCCCCAACCTTCTACGCTCCAAAGAATAAAGACCTAATCTGTTCAACCCTTCTCTGTAACTTAGGAGATGAAACCCAGGCAACATTTTAGTAAACCTCCTTTGTACTCGCTCAATTTTATTGACATTTTTCCTATAATTCCGTGACCAGAACTGCACACAATACTCCAAATTAGGCCTTACCAATGGCTTATACCATTTCAACATTACATCCCAACTCCTATCCTCAATGCTCTGATTTATAAAGGCCAGCATACTAAAAGCTTTCTTCACCACCCTATCCACATGAGATCCCACCTTCAGGGAACTATGCACCATTATTCCTAGATCCCTCTGTTCTACAGCATTCTTCAATGCCCTACCATTTACCATGTATGTCCTATTTTGATTAGTCCTACCAAAATGTAGCACCTCACATTTTTCAGCATTAAACTCCATCTGCCATCTTTCCGCCCACTCTTCTAACTGGCCTGAATCTCTCTGCAAGCTTTGAAAACCTACTTCATCATCCAAAACGCCACCTATCTTAGTATCATCTGCGTACTTACTTATCCAATTTACCACCCCATCATCCAGATCATTAAAATATGTGACAAACAACATTGGACCCAGTACAGATCCCTGAGGCACACCGCTACACACCATCCTCCAATCTGATACACAGTTATCCACCACTACCCTCTGGCGTCTCCCATCCAGCCACTGCTGAATCCATTTTACTACTTCGATATTAATGCCTAATGATTGAACCTTCCTAACTAACCTTCCGTGTGGAACCTTGTCAAAGGCCTTACTGAAGTCCATATAGATAACATCCACCGCTTTACCGTTGTCAGCTTTCTTAATAACCTCATTAAAAAATTCAATAAGAATTGTCAAACATGACCTTCCACGCACAAATCGATGTTGACTGTTCCTAATCAGACCATGTCTATCCAGATAATTATATATACCATCTCTAAGAATACTTTCCATCAATTTACCCACCACTGACGTCAAACTCACAGGCCAATAATTGCCAGGTTTACTCTTAGAACCCTTTTTAAACAATGGAACCACATAAGCGATATGCCAATCCTCTGGCACCATTCCCGTTTCTGATAACATTTGAAATATCTCTGTCAGAGCCTCTGCTATTTCCATACTCACTTCCCTCAAGGTCCTAGGGTCATTGTCCAGACCCGAAGACTTATCTACTTTTATATTTCTTTAAAAACGCCAGTACTTCCTCTTCTTTAATTGTCATACTTTCCATAACTACTCTTCTTGTTTCCTTTACCTTACACAATTCAATATCCTTCTTCCTAGTGAATACTGAAGAAAAGAAATTGTTCAAAATCTTCCCCACCTCTTTTCGCACCGCACATATCCATCCACTCTGATTCTCTAAGGGACCAATTTTATCCCTCACTATCCTTTTGCCACTAACATAGCTGTAGAAACCCTTTGGATTTATTTTTACCTTACTTGCCAAAGCAGCCTCATATCTTCTTTTAGCTTTTCTAATTTCTTTCTTAAGATTCTTTTTACATTCTTTATATTCCTCGAGCAGCTCATTAACTCCAAGCAGCCTATATTTATTGAAGATCCTTCTCTTTTTCCGAACCAAGTTTCCTATATCCCTTGAAAACCATGGCGCTCTCAAACTTTTAACCTTTCCTTTCAACCAAACAGGAACATAAAGATCCTGTACCCTCAAAATTTCACCTTTAAATGACTTCCATTTCTCTATTACATCCTTCCCATAAACAAATTGTCCTAATCCACTCCTTCTAAATCCTTTCGCATCTCCCCAAAATTAGCCTTTCTCCAATCAAAAATCTCAATTGGAGAAATTAGCCTTTCTCCAATCAAAAATCTCAATCCTAGGTCCAGTCCTATCCTTCTCCATAATTACACTGAAACTAATGGTACTGGGATCACTGAACCCGAAGTGCTCCCCAACACATACCTCCATCACCTGCCCTATCTCATTCCCTAACAGGAGATCCAAAACTGCCCCTTCTCTAGTTGGTACCTCTATGTATTGCTGCAAAAAACTATCTTGCACACATTTGACAAACTCCAAACCATCCAGCCCTTTTACAGAATGGGCTTCCCAGTCTATGTGTGGAAAATTAAAATCTCCCACAATCACAACCTTGTGCTTACTACAAATATCTGCTAACTCCTTACAAATTTGCTCCTCCAGTTCTCGGTCCCCATTAGGTGGTCTATAATACAGCCCTATAAGCATCACAACACCTTTCCTGTTCCTCAATTCCTCCCAAATAGCTTCCCTAGACGAGTCCACTAATGTATCCTGCCAGAGCACCGCCTTTATATATTCTCTGACAAGCAATGCAACACCTCCCCCTCTTGCCCCTCCTATTCTATCACACCTGAAGCAACGAAATCCTGAAATATTTAGTTGCCAATCACACCCCTCCTGTAACCACATTTCACTAATAGCTACAACATCATATTTCCAGGTATCAATCCATGCTCTAAGCTCACCCACCTTTCTTACAATGCTCCTAGCATTAAAATAGATGCATTTTAGAAACTCTCCACCTCCCACTCTCTGTTTATCCTTAATGGAGCAAACAACTCATGGATACCTCCTCTTATTTACTCCTCGATAGTGACCCCACTAAGGAGCACCAGGCCATTGTCTCCCACACCATCACCGACTTCATCCGCTCAGGGGATCTCCCATCCACTGCTACCAACCTTATAGTTCCCACACCCCACACTTCCCCTTTCTACCTCCTACCCAAGATCCACAAACCTGCCTGTCCTGGCAGACCTATTGTCTCAGCTTGCTCCTGCCCCACCGAACTCGTTTCTGCATACCTCGATATGGTTTTATCCCCCCTTGTTCAATCCCTTCCTACCTATGTTCGTGACACTTCTCACGCTCTTAAACTTTTCAATGATTTTAAGTTCCCTGGCCCCCACCGCTTTATTTTCACCATGGATGTCCAGTCCCTATATACTTCCATCCCCCATCAGGAAGGTCTCAAAGCTATCCGCTTCTTTTTGGATTCCAGACCTAACCAGTTCCCCTCTACCATCACTCTGCTCTGTCTAGTGGAATTAGCCCTTACTCTTAATAATTTCTCCTTTGCTCCTCCCACTTCCTCCAAACTAAAGGTGTAGCTATGGGCACCCGTATGGGTCCTAGCTATGCCTGCCTTTTTGTTGGCTTTGTGGAACAATCTATGTTCTGTGCCTATTCTGGTATCTGTCCCCCACTTTTCCTTCGCTACATCGACGACTGCTTTGGCGCTGCTTCCTGCACGCATGCTGAGCTCGTTGACTTTATTAACACTTCCTCCAACTTTTACCCTGCCCTCAAGTTTACCTGGTCCATTTCCAACACCTCCCTCCCCTTTCTAGATCTTTCTGTCTCTACCTCTGGAG
Source organism: Mobula birostris (assembly GCF_030028105.1). NCBI lineage: Eukaryota > Metazoa > Chordata > Chondrichthyes > Myliobatiformes > Myliobatidae > Mobula > Mobula birostris. The sequence continues at coordinate 50,202,415 of NC_092383.1, read as the reverse complement.
ACAGCTTATCCACTGATGTCTACTATAAGCCTACTGACTCTCACAGCTATCTGGACTATTCCTCTTCTCACCCTGTCTCTTGCAAAAATGCCATCCCCTTCCCGCAATTCCTCTGTCTCCGCCGCATCTGCTCTCAGGATGAGGCTTTTCATTCTAGGACGTGGGAGATGTCCTCCTTTTTTAAAGAAAGTGGCTTCCCTTCCTCCATTATGAACTCTGCTCTCAAACACATCTCCCCCATTTCACGCACATCTGCTCTCACTCCATCCTCCCGCCACTCCACTAGGAATAGGGTTCCCCTGGTCCTCACCTACCACCCCACCAGCCTCCAGGTCCAACATATTATTCTCCGTAACTTCCGCCACCTCCAACGGGATCCCATCACTAAGCACATCTTTCTCTCCCCCCCCCCACTTTCCGCAGGGATCGCTCCCTACGCAACTTCCTTGTCCATTCGTCCCCCCCATCCCTCCCCACTGATCTCCCTCCTGGCACTTATCTTTGTAAGGGGAACAAGTGCTACACATGCCCTTACACTTCCTCCCTTACCACCATTCAGGGCCCCAGACAGTGCTTCCAGGTGAGGCAACACTTCACCTGTGAGTCCACTGGGATGAAATACTGCGTCCGGTGCTCCCGATGTGGCCTTCTATATATTGGCGAGACCCGACGCAGACTGGGAGACCGCTTTGCTGAACACCTAAGCTCTGTCCGCCAGAGAAAGTAGGATCTCCCAGTGGCCACACATTTTAATTCCACATCCCATTCCCATTCTGACATGTCTATCCACGACCTCCTCTACTGTAAAGATGAAGCCACACTCAGGTTGGAGGAACAACACCTTATATTCCGTCTGGGTAGCCTCCAACCTGATTTCATGAACATCGACTTCTCTAACTTCCGCTAATACCCCACCTCCCCCTCGTGCCCCATCCTTTATTTATTTTTATACACACATTCTTTCTCTCACTCTCCTTTTTCTCCCTCTGTCCCTCTGACTATACCCCTTGCCCATCCTCTGGGTTCCCCCCCAACTTGTCTTTCACCCAAGACCTCCTGTCCCATGATCCTCTCATATCCCCTTTGCCAATCACCTGTCCAGTTCTTGGCTCCATCCCTCCTCCTCCTGTCTTCTCCTATCATTTTGGATCTCCCCCTCCCCCTCCCACTTTCAAATCTTTTACTAACCCTTCCTTCAGTTAGTCCTGATGAAGGGTATCGGCCTGAAATGTCGACTGTACCTCTTCCTAGAGATGCTGCCTGGCCTGCTGCGTTCACCAGCAACTTTGATGTGTGTTGCTTGAATTTCCAGCATCTGCAGAATTCCTGTCATTTTTGTTACCTTTTTCTTCCTTTTCCCCTACATCCTTGGTCTGATTGCTCCTGATCTCTGTCCCCTGCCTATCCTCCCTCATACACCGCCTACCTGCCTTCTCCATTTGTGAACCAACCTCCCCTCTCCTAGTCTCCTTAATTTGATTCCCTCCGCCCTCCCCCAGTCCTCCGTGCATTTCCAAATAAAGTCCGTGACAGCTGAGGTATACTCATCGAGGTTAGCTCCCGAGTCCTTGAATACTAACCAGTCCACCGATTCAAAGCAGTCACGGAAGACCTCATCCGTTTCCTCCGTCCAACGCGACACTACTTTTGACACCGTGACCTCCCGCTTCAGTTTCTGTTTGTAAGCCGGGTGGAGGAGCATGATAGTCCGATTTTCCGAAGTGAGGTCATGGGACGGAACGGTAGGCATCCTTGACTGCTGTGTAGCAGTGGTCAAGTATATTCGGGCCTCCAGTGGAGCAGGAGACATCTTGGTATAACTTTGGCAGCGCCTTCTGAGTTTGGCCTGGTTAAAGTCCCCGGCTGTAATCTGTCAGTCTATTGCTTTGTGTGACGTGGTAGGATTAATCTGATCATATGGCAATGGAGTTGAATTAGTCCACTCGGCCCATCGAGTCTGCTCTGCCATTCCCTCATGGCTGATTTATTATCCCTCTCAGCCCCAATCTCCTGCCTTCTCCCATAACCTTTGATACCCTTTCTGATCAAGAAACTATCAGCCTCTGTTTTGAGTATAATCAATAACTTGGCCTCCACGGTGGTCTGTGGCAATGAATTCCTCAGATTCACCACTTACTGGCAAAAGGCATTCCTCCTCAATTCTGTTCTAAAAGGACGTCCTTCTATTCACAGGCTGTGCCATCTGCTCCTATGCTCCACCAGTATAGGGAACATCCACTACAGTACACGTCTACTCTATCCAGGCCTTTCAATATTTGATAGGTTTCAATGAGATTATCCTACCCCCCCCCCAACCCCATCATTCTTTGGAACTTCAGTGAGTACTGGCCCAGAGCCAACAAACATCCTCATATGTTGGGCTTTTCATTCCCGGAATCATTCCCGTGAACCTCTTCTGGACCCTCTCCAATGCCAGCACTTATGAGTTAAGAAATCGAAGGCGCAAAGTAACTAGGGAGTCCCAATGCAGGATTCCCTAAAGGTTAACTTACAGGTTGTGCCAATAGTAAGGAAAGAAAATGCAATGTTATCATTCATTTCTGAGCAGTTTTGGCCCCCTTATCTGAGAAAGGATGTGCTGACATTGGAGAGGATCCAGAGGAGGTTCACAAGAGTGATCCTGGGAATGAGATGGCTCTGGGCCTGTAGTCACTGGAGTTTAGAAGAATAGGGGGAATCACATTGAAACCTATCAAATATTCAAAGGCCTGGGTAGAGCCACAAGGTCCACCCTGAAACTTTCCAGATACAATGGTACCAGCAGGCTGGTACCTGGTCAAACTTGCTGCATGGCACAACGGGTGAATCGCCACCGCGACGGCGGTGAACCTTGCCCTGGCGCTGGAGGGGGATGCCTCTCCTCGACCCAACACCGGCGGAGCAGCGTGACTGCAGGGCGCTCGTAGTGGCGCTGGAGCGGCGTTTCGAGCAGAGGCCATTGGAGGAACTGTGCAGCAGACAGCGCAGAAAGCCTAGGGATGTTTGCAGCAGATCTCTGTCACTGTACTCCGCCTCGCCACACCCAGTTCCCTCCCATGGCCCAGGAAGAGCTTACTCTCCACGCCTTTGTAAAGGCGCTGACACTGGAGTGCCTTTGGCAGCAAGTTCACCTGACATCACCATCATTGCTGGCAGAAGCAATTTTAGCGCCCCCCCCCCCCCCCGAAGGTGCTCCAGCATGGCGTGAGTCCAGGCTTGTGTCAATGAGGGTAAGGAGGGAACTGCTGAGCAGGAACCCATGAGGCAGGTCCGATCAGCGCTGTGCCAACCCCACTGTGGCCCATGAAACGATCTCTGCTACCAACATGATTAGGCAGGCAATTTGACCTGGAACTGCCCAACACTAGCACTACTCCACAGCCCAGCATAGCCATCGGGAAATGCTCCCCAAATCCCATTTTGGAGAGCACATGTACGTGTGCCATATCCTGTCGAAGGCTTTCTCCTGGTCCAAGCTGACCAGGCGTGCATCCACCCCCCTGTCCTGCATGTAGGCAATGGTGTCTCTCAGCAGCGCGAGGCTGTCTGAGATCTTCCTGGCAGTACACCACAGGTTTGGTTCAGGTGGATCACCTGTCCCAGAGCAGACTTGACTCTGTTGGCGATAGCCTTGGACAGGATCTTGTAATCCACATTCAGGACAGAGATAGGCCTCCAATTCCTAATGTCCTCCCTTTACCCCTTCTGCTTGTAGATGAGGGTGATGATGCCCTTCCTTGCCAAGTGGGCCTTGCCGCCCAAGACCTCCAGCAGAATCCCTCCATTGTCACTCCTCCAGGTGGGCAGTTGGGGTGAAGAACAAGACTCATACGTGAACTGCATGGTGGTCACGGAGTCACCCATCACTATCATCCATCCCGGTTCCCCAACACAGACCAGCCAACCTCACCTGGTGGCCCCTCGGCCATGTTGCTGTGGTCAGTGCACGGGCTGGTGGGGGCCAGCCATTTCAGAGTTGCAAAGACGTTAAGCAAGTGTAATACAATGCAGTATTATTTATTTACTTCTCTTATTTATTATTTACACTGTTTATCCTCTTTGCATATTGGATGTTTGTCAGTAGTTTTTCATAGATTCCATTGTACTTATTTTACTTTCCTGTGAATGCCTGCAAGAAAAAGAATCTCGAGGTAGTATACCATATGGTGACATAAACGTATTTCAATAATTTGTCCAAATTATGGACAATTATGGATCCTGTCCAAAGCTAACTCCTCACCCCATCCTCCCGCCACCACAACAGGGACAGAGTTCCCCTTGTCCTCACCTACCACCCCACTAGCCTCCGGATCCGACACATTATCCTCCGCAACTTCCGCCACCTTCAACAGGACCCCACCACTAAGCACATCTTTCCCTCTCCACCCCTCTCCGCCTTCCGCAGGGATCGGTCCCTCCGCGACTCCCGGGTCCACATGTCCCTCCCCACGGATCTCCCACCTGGCACTTATCCCTGTAAGCGCAAGTGCTACACCTGTCCCTACACCTTCCTCTCTTGCCACCACTCAGGGCCCCAAACAGTACTTCCAAGTGAGGCAACACTTCACTTGTGAGTCTGTTGGGGTCATCTATTGCATCCGGTGCTCCCAATGCAGCCTCCTCTACATCGGTGAAACCCGACGCAGATTGGGGGACCGCTTCGTCGAGCACCTCCGTTCTGTCTGCCAAAACAAACAGGATCTCCCAGTAGCCAAGCACTTCAGCTCTGCTTCCCACTCCCATTCAGATATGTCCATACATGGCCTTGTCTACTGCCATGATGAGGCTAAACTCAGGTTGGAGAAGCAACACCTCATATACCGTCTAGGTAGTCTCCAGCTCCTTGTGTTACGTACCCCGTAACTGGGTTGCCAAACCAGCAGAAATGGATCACTCAGTTGGAGTCTGGACTACTAGAACTAAGATAGTTTTATTAAAGAAACAAGCAACACAGTAATCGAAAGGATAATAAATGCAACAGTTCAGCAATGATAAACACACATGTGCACAGAATTAAGATAACAGCATCAATCAATCTCTATCGTTGTCTAGGGGTAAATGACCAATTTCAAAGTGACACAAAGTCCAGTTCGATTTAATAGTTCAGTTCGCAGTAATCATTGCCATGGCGATGGACAACGTGGGGGGAGAGAGAGAATGAACGGGAACGACTGATCATTCAGAAACGGCTTCCACTCACAGACCGGCGATATTTGCTCACAAGCAGCTTTCGGGCAGGTCCTTGGTGATGTCACCTGAGGTCACCAACTGTGACCCCTCCTCCAGATGCAGTCGATCCTCTGCAGTGAACCCGGCACCCAAGCGAATGTGGACACACACCGGGTTCCCGCTGATCGTACCTTCCCACCCTGTGCGTTGTCCGGTACTTCCCACCGACTCGTGAGAGGCGCACCGCTTCCAGGGTCTCGTTACCTTGGGTGTCGTGTGTCTTGCCTTAGCGAACTTGTCCCTTTTTATCCCCCTGCTGGGGCATCGCCTGTCCATCACTTCAAACAGTTCAGGGTTCAAAGGGGGAGCCGCTCCAGACAGCTCTCTCTACACATCTCCAGATGCTGTTTCATTGTGTCCCTTATCTCTCTCTTGAAGACAGGTGGCAGACCAACTGCTGATCACACAGGACAGCTAACATCTTATCTATGTGTATTCTCGTCACACTTGGTATGAACATAGAATTCTCCAACTTCCGGTAATTCCCTCCCCCTCCCTTCCCCTATCCCTATGTCACTCTGCCCCCTCCCCCAGCTGCCTACCACCTCCCTCATGGTTCCGCCTCCTTCTACTACCCATTGTGTTTTCCCCTATTCCTTCTTCACCTTTCCTGCCTATCACCTCACTGCCTCCCCTCCCCCACCCCTTTATCTTTCCCCTTACTGGTTTTTCACCTGGAACCTACCAGCCTTCTCCTTCCCACCCTCCCTCCACCTTCTTTATAGGGCCTCTGCCCCTTCCCTCTACAGTCCTGAAAAAAGGGTTCCAGCCAGAAACGTCGACCGATCTTTTCCACGGATGCTGCCTGACATGCTGAGCTCCTCCAGCGTGTTGTGAGTGTTACTTCAATAATAAATTGACTTTGAACTTTGAACAGTGAGGCAGCCCAACTGTCTGCCCTAAAGCAAGTGACACAGCCTGTGTAGAGACAGAGTGTACTTGTACAGTATGGATTATTGTAAAGTCCTGTGTATGACGCAGCTTTGCACATTATTCTTTTTTTATTTGGTTTAGAGTGACAGCCTTTTCCACCCAATGAGCCCGTGCCACCCAGTTACACCCACATAACCTATCAACCGACTGACATACATCTTTGGAACATGGGAGGAAACTGGAGCACCCGGAGGAAACCTACGTGGTTATGGGGAGAACATACACCATTATGGAGAGCAATGGGAATTGAACACAGTTTGCTGGTATTATTATAGCATTGTACTAACCGCAACACTACCATGGCACTCCCTACCCCTACAATGTGGATGTACACTCAGTAGCCATTCTATTAGGTTCACCTGCAAACATCGAACCAGCCAATCATGTAGCAGCATGTCAATGTATAAAAGCATGCAGACATGGTCAGGAGGTTCAGCTGTTCAGACCAAACATCAGAATGGGGAAGAAATGTGATATAAGTGACTTTAACCATGGGATGATTGTTGGTACCAGACAAGGGGAGGGGAAGGAACGTCGACTCAGATCATGAGAGGCCTGCGTCGGGCATTTTTCATGCCTTACAAGGCGTATATTGAAAGTCTGTGTGGGCGCCACTCCTCGCACAGACTGGAGCAATGTGTGATTAAGTGCCTTGCTCAAGGGCACAAAAACGTTGCCACAGCTGAGGCTCGAACTAGCAACCTTGAGGTAATTAGACGAATGTCTTAACCACTTGGCCACATGCCCAATACAAGGTGGTTTGAGTATCTCAGAAACTGCTGATCTCCTGGGATTCTCACGTGCAATAGTCTCTAGAGTTTACAGAGGATGGTGCAAAAAGCAAATAAAATCCAGTGAATGGCAGTTCTGTATGAAACTACCTTGTTAATGAGAGAGGTTAATGAATGAGGATTGAAGGGCGCCCATTCAGAACAGAGATGCAAAGAAATTTTTTCAGCCAGAGGGTAGCGAACCTGTGGAATTTGTTGCCATGGGCGGCAGTGAAGGCCAAGTCATTGGGTGTATTAAAGGCAGAGATTGATAGGTATCTGAGCAGCCAGGGCATCAAAGGTTATGGTGAGAAGGCGGGGGAGTGGAACTAAATGGGAGAATGGATCAGCTCATGATAAAATGGAGGAGCAGACTCGATGGGCAGAATGGCCGACTTCTGCTCTTTTGTCTTATGGTCTTAAGGTCAGAGGAGAATAGCCAGACTGGTTCAAGCGGACAGGAAAGCAACAGTAACTCCAATAGCCAAGTGTTTCAACAGTGGTGTGCAAGAGGGATCTCTGAATGCACAACACATCGTACGTTGGAATGATGGACTAAGCAGCAGAAGACTATACCTGGTTCCTCTCCTGTACCTAGTAAGGTAGCCACTGGGTGTACGTCCTGTGCTCTATGCTCTATGTTTTCCATTCTCTGTTCTCTGGTCTATGATATATGTCCTGTGTTCTTTGTTCTATGGTGTTAGGCTTCAGGCCAGTGCAGGTGCTGTGCTCATTCTGCAGCTGTTTTTTTGGCGTCAGGTGAGGCACTGTCTCAGGAGAGCTATCATTGCAACGTCCTTGAGACCGGCTGATTTTCCTGCAGTTATGTTCCTGTTGTTGCAACTCTTTGGTGGCCTGGCTGATGGAGGCAACAGAGGCCATCAGGTGATTCTGCCTTTGCTGGAAATCCAGAGCAAAACACACAAAATGCTGGAGGAACTCAGAAGGCCAGGAAGCATCAACGGAGAGGAATAAAGAGTCGATGTTTCAGCCTTTAGTTTGCATGCAATTCTGAATTGAAATCAGTTTTAAACACAAGAGAATCAGCAGATGCTGGCAATCAGAGCAACACACATCAGGACTGGAAAAGAAGGGGGAAGAACCAGTTTAAGAAGGTGGGGGGGGAGTACTACCTGGTAATGGTGAGACCAGTTGAGGGCAAAGTTGGGAGGGTAGGGTGGGGACAGTGAAGTGTCAAGCTGGGAGGTGATAGGTGAAAAACTTGAAGGACTGGAGAAGGAATCTGATACGAGAGTGGACCATCAGAGAAAGGGGAGTGGGAGGGGAACAGAAGGTAGGTGATAGGCAGGTGAAGAGAAGAGAAGGGGTAGAGGAGCCAGAATGGGGAACGGAAAAAGAGAGAAGGGGGAGGGGGAGTAATTACCTCGTTGAGGACCTACCCAATTGAAACATCGAATGGTAAAAGGCCTTGATAGAGTGGATAAGGAGAAGATGGTGGGAGAGCCTAAGACCAGAGGGCGCAGTCTCAGAATAGAGGGGTGTCCTTTTAGAATGGAGATGAGGACGAATTTCTTTAGCCAGAGGGTGGTGAATCTGTGGAACTCTTTGCTACAGGCAGCTGTGGAGACCAAGTCTTTATGTGGATTTAAGGCAGAGGTTGATAGTTTCTTGATTGATCAGGGCATGAAGGGATACGGGGAATAGGCAGGAGATTGGGGCTGAGAGGAAAATTGGATCAGCCATGATGAAATGGAGGAGCAGACTCAATGGGCCAAATGGCCTAATTCTAAACCCATATCTTACGGTCAATCAGTTTTGGTCAGCTCCTCTCTCATGCCTCTGTAATTCCCTTTACTCCACTGTAATTCTGAAACATCTGACTTTAGCTTCCCCCTTTCAAATTACAAGGTGTATTCTATCATATTATGGTCACTGTACACTAAGGGTTCTTTTACCTTAAGCTCGCTAATCAATTCCAGTTCATTGCGCATCACCCAATCCAGAATAGCTGATTCCCTAGTGGGCTCAACCATGAGCTTCTCAAAAAGGCATGTTGTAAGCATTCCAGCAAATGCTAATAAACAATCAAAATCTGCAGAACTATCCTAGAACATCACAAAAGCGCTGAACTCAGTACTGTCCATTATGAAAAAGTGGAAAAAATATGAAACCACAGCCACGCTGCCTAGATCAGACTGCCCTCTAAAGCCAGGTGCAGGAGAACAATGGGACGTCAGAGAGGCGACTGTGACGCCAACAATCACTGAGTGAGTTGCAGGAGTCAGTGGCTGCAACTGGAGATGAAATTCACGGCTCCACAATCTCTAGGGCCTTGTACAAAAAGTTTATTTATGGAGGAAGAGGTTCTGTCTACCTGTCTAAAAAAAAACATATCTTTGCCTGAAAAGACTTTGCAAAGCATCACTCAGTAAATACTGTAAGGATGTAGAGGTCAGTCCTGTGGTCAGATGAGACTAAAGTGGAAGTTTTTGGTCTCAACACTAAGTGGTGCAGCCAGGTAACCATCCCTACTGTAAAGTATGGTGGAGGTAGAATCGTGCTATGGAAATGTTTTTCAGCAGCAGGGACTAGAAATCTGGACAGGATTGATGGGAAGATGAAAGCTGCTAAATACAGAGAGATCCTGGATAAAAACCTGCTGGCCTCTGCCAGGAAGCTTAAACTGGGGAGGACGTTCATCGTGCAGCAGGACGGGGGATGGGAACAAGTGCAGAGAGACAGAGGGGTGTAAAATGTGAGTAGAAGCAATAAGTAGTAAGGTGAAAAGTAAAAGTGGCAGGCCGGCAAATCCAGGGCAAAAATCAAAAAGAGCCACTTTTCAACATAATTGTATAAGGGCTAGGAGTGTTGTAAAAGCAAGCCTGAAGGCTTTGTGTGTCAATGCAAGGAGCATTCATAACAAGGTGAATGAATTGAATGTGCAGATAGTTATTAATGAATATGATATAGTTGGGATCACAGAGACATGGCCCCAGGGTGACCAAGGATGGGAGCTCCACATTCAGGGATATTCAATATTCAGGAGGGATAGACATGAAAGAAAAGGAGGTGGGATGGCATTGCTGGTTAGAGAGGAGATTAACACAATAGAGTTAGCCAGGAGGATGTGGAATCGATATGGGTAGAATTGCATAACACTAAGGGTCAGAAAACGCTGGTGGGAGTTGTGTACAGGCCACCTAACAGTAGTAGTGAGGTTGGGGATGGCATTAAACAGGAAATTAGAAAGGCGTGCAATAAAGGAACAGTGTGGCGACCCACCTTCTAGCACACACGAACCGGCTCACAAAACAGCGCGCACAGGCAGAGGGCCGGCCCCAAAAAGGGCGCCAGGCCATCTTCACCAGCAGGGCGAAAATCCCGCGCGCAGAAAGGGTCTGGGAATATGCATTCCCCACAGCAGTCCCGCCCAGGGAGGGCAGGAACGGGAAGACTTTAAAGCAGGCCGCAAAGTTTGAATAAATCTCTTTCATCGCAACTCTAACTCACCGACTCTGTGTGGTTATTCTAGCGCTGTGTGTAGCACACCGCTACAATTGGTGACCCCAACGGCCCAAACGATATTTGGACCAGAGATGACTGACGCCGCATCTGTTCACGCAGTTTCGTTAAAACTGCCAAGCTTTTGGCCGCTGAGACCCCGTCTGTGGTTCGAACAAGCAGAAACTCAATTCCACATTCGGCAGATAACCTCGGAGTCCACTCGCTACTACTACGTGCTGAGCTCCCTCAACCAGGAGACAGCTGCACAAGTTGAGGAGTTTATACAGTCGCCCCCGGAGAATGACAAATACACAGCATTCAAAGCCCTGCTCATAAGGACTTTTGGACTCTCACGGCGTGAACGAGCACGCCGCTAAATGCACCTGGATGGTTTGGGAGACAGGCCGCTGTCAGCACTAATGAACGAGATGCTGGCCCTGGCGGAAGGACACAAACCCTGCCTCATGTTTGAGCAGGCGTTCCTAGAGCAACTGCCCGAGGACATAGGCCTGCTGCTGTCCGACGCAGATTTCAGCAACCCCCGGGAGGTGGCGGCCCGGGCAGATGTGCTGTGGAATGCCAGGAAAGAGAGAGGGGCATCCGTTGCACAGATCACCAAGTCGCATGCCCAACAGCGGACCAGGCCAGGCCCGACAGCAGAGCCTACAAAACTCGGCGACGGGAGTGAGAAGGCCAACGAACAATGGTGCTTCTACCACCAGTGGTGGGACACAGAGGCCCGCCACTGCAGACCACCCTGTAAATTCCCAGGAAATGCCGGGGCCAGCCGCCGCTGATGGCTACGGTGACTGGCCATCAGGACAGCCTCCTATACGTCTGGGACAACCAGTCGGTACGCCGCTTTTTGGTCGACACCGGAGCGGAGATCAGCGTCTTACCTCCAACGAGTTACAACACCCACAACAGAGAACCGGGACCCACCCTGAGGGCCACAAATAGCAGCACAATACGAACCTACGGCACCCGCACGGTGCGGCTACAGTTCAGCTCCAGCCGGTTCACGTGGAACTTCACACTGGCCGCCATGGCCCAACCACTCCTGGGGGCGGATTTTCTATGAGCCCACAGCCTGCTGGTCGACCTGCAAGGGAAGCGATTACTCCACGCCAAGACTTTTCAAACGTTCTCCCTGGGTGAAGCGAAGTTGCCAGCCCCACACCTGGACTCCATCACGTTGTCCAACGATGAATTCACAAGGATGCTGGCAGATTTCCCATCAATACTGACACCGCAGTTCACGGCAGCATGCCCAGACACGGAGTACAGCACCACATCCCAACCCAGGGACCACCCCTCCACGCCCGTGCTCGAAGACTTCCCCCGGACAAGCTCCGACTGGCGAAGGAGGAGATCAAGAAGGTGGAGGAATTGGGGATCATATGACGGTCCGACAGCCCATGGGCCTCCCCCCTTCACATGGTGCCCAAGGCAACGGGGGGCTGGAGACCATGCGGTGACTACCGCAGACTGAACAAGGCTACAATGCCAGACCGCTACCCTGTGTCGCACATTCAAGACTTCGCAGCAAACCTACACGGCGCAAGGATCTTTTCCAAGGTAGACCTCGTCCGGGGATACCATCAAATCCCGGTACATCCGGACGACATCCCCAAAACAGCACTCATCACCCCGTTTGGACTTTTCGAATTCCTCCGAATGCCGTTTGGTCTAAAGAATGCCGCACAGACTTTCCAGCAGCTAATGGACGCGGTGGGACGTGACCTGGACTTTGCATTCATCTATTTGGACGACATCCTCATAGCCAGCAGTAGTCGGCAGGAGCATCTGTCCCACCTCCGCCAGCTCTACTCCCGCCTGAGCGAATTCGGCCTTACAATCAACCCAGCCAAATGCCAGTTCGGACTCGATACCATCGACTTCCTGGGCCACAGGATTACTAAAGATGGGGCAACCCCACTGCCCGCCAAGGTAGACGCGGTCCGCAACTTCCCCCGACCCAACACAATCAAGGGACTGCAGGAATTCGTTGGTATGGTGAATTTCTACCACCGTTTCCTCCCCTCAGCAGCCCAAACCATGTACCCCCTGTTCACTCTAATGTCGGGTAAGGGCAGGGACATTACTTGGGACAAAGAGGCCGCAGCCGCTTTCGTTAAAACCAAAGAAGCCTTGGCAAACGCCGTGATGCTAGTGCACCCCAGAACAGACGTTCCTACTGTCCTCATGGTGGACGCATCCAACACAGCAGTCAGTGGAGTGCTGGAACAACTCATCGAGGGTCGCTGCCAACCCCTGGCGTTCTTCAGCAAACACCTACGACCAGCTGAACTCAAATACAGTGCTTTCGACCGGGAGCTATTGGCACTATGCCTGGCAATCCGGCATTTCAGGTACTTCTTAGAAGGTAGGCCCTTCACCGCGTTCACAGACCACAAACCACTTACCTTTGCGTTCATGAAGGTGTCCGACCCCTGGTCGTCCTGCCAGCAGCGACATCTGTCCTGCATCTCCGAGTACACGACGGACATCTGGCATGTCTCTGGAAAGGACAACGTCGTGGCGGACGCACTATCCAGACCAACCATACAGGCCCTGTCCCGGGGGGTGGACTATGCAGCGCTGGCAGAGGCACAGCAGACAGACGCTGAGATCCCCAGTTACAGGACTGCAGTCTCCGGTTTACAGCTCCAAGACCTCCCCGTAGGTCCAGGTGAGAGGACCCTACTATGTGACATAGCTACCGGCCAACCCCGCCCCGTCGTCCCAGCAGCCTGGCGCCAGCGGGTTTTCGAATCCATTCACAACTTAGCGCACCCCTCCATCAGGACAACCGTCCAGCTGGTCTCCAACAGATTCGTGTGGCATGGGCTTCGTAAACAGGTCAGTGAATTGGCCAAGGTTCAGCGGCACACCAAGGCTCCGCCGCAGCAGTTCGAACCCACCTGCCGGAGGTTCGACCACATTCATGTGGATATCGTGGGGCCCCTGCCAGTGTCGCGAGGAGCGCGGTACCTCCTAACTATGCTTCACCAGATGGCCAGAGGTAGTCCCGCTCACCGACACCACCTCCGAATCCTGCGCCCGAGCACTGATCGCAACCTGGGTAGCCCGCTTTGGGGTACCAGCCCACATTACCTCTGACAGGGGCGCCCAGTTCACCTCCAGCCTGTGGTCAGCTATGGCCAGCCTTTTAGGATCGCAGCTACACCACACAACTGCCTACCACCCACAGTCGAACGGACTAGTGGAGCGTTTCCACCGTCACCTGAAGTCGGCTCTCATGGCCGGCCTGGAGGGGCCTAACTGGGTGGACGAACTTCCATGGGTCCTGCTCGGAATCCGCACGGCGCCCAAAGAGGATCTGCACACCTCGTCGGCCGAGTTGGTGTACGGCGCACCCCTGGTCGTCCCAGGAGAGTTCATACCAGCCCCAAGGGGGCAAGAGGAAGAACCCACAGCAGTCCTGGACAGACTACATGAAAGGCTCGGTAACCTGGCCCCCATACCCACGTCACAGCACGGACAGAGCCCGACCTGCGTACCCAAAGACCTGCAGAACTGTAAGTTTCTTTTTGTACGACAGGGCGGACACCGGGCACCGCTACAGTGGCCCTACGAGGGGCCGTTTAAGGTGATCAGGAACAACGGGTCCACGTTCGTGCTGGACATTGGGGGGAGAGAGGAGGTTTTCACGGTGGACCGACTCAAACCGGCCCATGTGGACTTGGCGCAGCCAGTCCAGGCTCAGGCACCGCGGCGCAGGGGCAGACCTCCCAACCAGAGACCGATCCAGACTGTGGACATTGGGGGAGGTATCACCGGTTCTGGGGTGGGGGGGGTGGGAGTTATGTGGTGACCCACTTTCTAGCACACACAAACCGGCTCACAAAACAGCACACGCAGGCAGAGGGCCGGTCCCAAAAAGGGCACCAGGCCATCTTCACCAGCAGGGGGAAAATCCCGCGCGCAGAAAGGGTCTGGGAATATGCATTCCCCACAGCAGTCCCGCCCAGGGAGGGCGGGAACGGGAAGGCTTTAAAGCAGGCCGCGAAGTTTGAATAAATCTCTTTCATCGCAACTCTAACTCACCAACTCCGTGTGGTTATTCTAGCGCTGTGGGTAGCACACCGCTACAACAGCAGTTATAATGGGCGACTTCAATCTACATGTAGATTGGGTGAACCAAATTGGTAAGGGTGCTGAGGAAGAGGATTTCTTGGAATGTATGCGGGATAGTTTTCTGAACCAACATGTCGAGGAACCAACTAGAGAGCAGGCCATTCTGGACTGGGTATTGAGCAATGAGGAAGGGTTAGTTAGCAATCTTGTCGTGCGAGTCCCATTGTGTAAGAGTGACCATAATATGGTGGAATTCGTCATTAAGATGGAGAGTGACATAGTTAATTCAGTAACAAAGGTTCTGAACTTAAAGAAGGGTAACTTTGAAGGTATGAGACGTGAATTAACTAAGGTAGACTGGCAAATGATACTTAAAGGGTTGACAGTGGATATGCAATGGCAAGCATTTAAAGATCGCATGGATGAACTACAACAATTGTTCATCCCAGTTTGGCGAAAGAATAAACCAGGGAAGGTAGTGCACCCGTGGCTGACAAGGGAAATTAGGGATAGTATCAATTCCAAAGAAGACACATACAAATTAGCCAGAAAAAGCAGCACACCTGAGGACTGGGAGAAATTCAGAGTTCAGCAGAGGAGGACAAACAGCTTAATTAGGAAAGGGAAAAAAGAGTATGAGAGAAAGCTGGCAGGGAACATAAAAACTGACTGTAAAAGCTTTTATAGATATGTGAAAAGAAAGAAGATTGGTTAAGACAAATGTAGGCCCCTTACAGTCAGAAACAGGTAAATTGATCATGGGGAACAAGGACATGGCAAACCAATTGAATAATTACTTTGGTTCTGTCTTCAATAAGGAGGATATAAATAATCTTCCAGAAATAGTAGGGGACAGAGGGTCTAGTGAGATGGAGGAACTGAGGGAAATACATGTTAGTAGGGAAGTGGTGTTAGGTAAATTGAAGGGATTAAAGGCAGATAAATCCCCAGGGCCAGATGGTCTGCATCCCATGGTGCTTAAGGAAGTAGCACAAGAAATAGTGGATGCATTAGTGATAATTTTTCAAAACCCTTTAGATTCTGGATTAGTTCCTGAGGATTGGAGGGTGGCTAATGTAACCCTGCTTTTTAAAAAAGGAGGGAGAGAGAAACCAGGGAATTATAGACCGGTAAGCCTGACATCGGTGGTGGGGAAAATGCTAGAGTCAGTTATTAAAGATGTGATAACAGCACATTTGGAAAGCGGTGAAATCATCAGACGAAGTCAGCATGGATTTGTGAAAGGAAAATCATGTCTGACGGATCTCATAGAATTTTCTGAGGATGTAACTAGTAGTGTGGATAGGGGAGAACCAGTAGATGTGGTATATCTGGATTTTCAGAAGGCTTTTGACAGGAGATTAGTGTGCAAACTTAAAGCACACGGTGTTGGGGGTATGATATTGATGTGGATAGAGAACTGGTTGGCAGACAGGAAGCAAAGAGTGGGAATAAACGGGACCTTTTCAGAATGGCAGGCGGTGACTAGTGGGGTACCGCAAGGCTCAGTGCTGGGACCCCAGTTGTTTACAATATATATTAATGACATAGACAAGGGAATTAAATGCAGCATCTCCAAGTTTGCAGATGACAAAAAACTGGGCGGCAGTGTTAGCTGTGAGGAGGATGCAGGGTGACTTGGATAGGTTAGGTGAGTGGGCAAATTCATGGCAGATGCAATTCAATGTGGATAAATGTGAGGTTATCCACTTTGGTGGCAAGAACAGGAAAACAGATTATTATCTGAATGGTGGCCGATTAGGAAAAGGGGAGGTGCAACGAGACCTGGGTGTCATTATACACCAGTCATTGAAAGTGGGCATGCAAGTACAGCAGGCGGTGAAAAAGGCAAATGGTATGCTGGCATTTATAGCGAGAGGATTCAAGTACAGGAGCAGGGAGGTACTACTGCAGTTGTACAAGGCCTTGGTGAGACCACACCTGGAGTATTGTGTGCAGTTTTGGTCCCCTAATCTGAGGAAAGACATCCTTGCCATAGAGGGAGTACAAAGAAGGTTCACCAGATTGATTCCTGGGATGGCAGGACTTTCATATGGTGAAAGACTGGATCGGCTAGTCTTATACGCTCTGGAATTTAGAAGATTGAAGGGGGATCTTATTGAAACATATCAAATTTTGAAGGGATTGGACAGGCTAGACGTAGGAAGATTGTTCCCGATGTTGGGGAAGTCCAGAATGAGGGGTCACAATTTGAGGATAAAGGGGAAGCCTTTTAGGACTGAGATTAGGAAAAACTTCTTCACACAGATTGTGGTGAATCTGTGGAATTCTCTGCCACAGGAAACAGTTGAGGCCAGTTCATTGGCTATATTTAAGAGGGAGTTAGATATGGCCCTTGTGGCTAAAGGGATCAGGGGGGTATGGAGAGAAGGCAGGTACAGGGTTCTGAGTTGGATGATCAGCCATGGTCGTACTGAATGGCGGTGCAGCCTCAAAGGGCCGAATGGCCTACTCCTGCACCTATTTTTTTATGTTTTCTATGTTTCTATGAAGTACACTGCCAGAGCAACCATGCAGTGACTTCAAATGAAGAAAATTGATGCCGTTGAGTGTCCCAGTCAGAGTCCTGACCTTAACCTGATCGGACATCTCTGGCAAGTCCTCAGATTGCTGTACACTGCTGCTCCACAGCTAACCTGGCACAGCTCGAGCAATTTTGCAAGGAGGAATGGGCAAATCTTGTTTTGGCACCTTGTGAAAGGCTCATAGAGATGTATCCAAAAAGACTACTGGTTGATATTGCTGCGAGAGGTGGTTCAACTAAGTACTGAGCAAAGGGGGATAAGTACGTCGGAACTGCTGACATTTCAGTTTCTGATTTATTTGTTTTTCATGCTTTACCATTTTCCATTTTTGGGGCTCTAGTGTGAAAAAGAAGCATGAAATAAAAATTCTGAGTTAAATTGATTAAAGTTGATCAAAACCCTTGGTTGTTGTAGACATTTATGTGAACAAAGGTTTGGAAGATGAATACATTTACAAGGCACTATAATTCTATACATCGCTTCTCGTTCTTTTGAATTCCAGTGAGCTTTGCCCCAGGAGACTCAAGCTCTCCTCACCCCATCATCTCAGCATCAACCTGGTGAACCTCCTCTCCACTGCCTCACCAGTGCCCTGTACAGTTGCAGCATAACCTTCTTCAGGGTGATTAAATTTTAACCTTTGAAATATGTGAGATGGGTGCCATGATAACATATTACAGCTCAGGGCATCAGAGTTCAGAGTTCAGTCCCAATGCTATCTTCAAGGAACTTATACATCCTCCCCATGACCATGTGGGTTTTCTCTGGGTGTTCCGGTTTCTTCCCACAGTCCATAGACATACTGATTATTGGGTCAGTTGGTCACTGTAAATTGTTCTGTGATTAAGGCCTCCCATTGGTCAGGGTTGACTATGGACGTTGTGTCCCAGCTGTCCATGTGATTTGCAAGGCAAAGTAGTTCCACTGTGTTTAGTAGCTAAACCACACGTGAAGTCCTTGTTGTGTCCTTGGTTGACAGGAGCTATTTGAGGCACACACCATTGGGAGCATTTAATAGATAATGGGAGCTTTTCTCCATGACCAGTCCTGGCTAAGACAACCTTAAGGAAACAAATGCTGTGATTAGGCTGGAGTTAAATAGATGGGTTGCTGGCTGGTGCAGCTCATTGGCTTGTAAGGACCTGATCCGTGCTCTATCCTAAATAAGTAACAAGTTCAATCCCTCTTGCAATGAAGTTCATGAATAAAAACTCAGCAACTGAGTCTTCACAGTGCTCTTTCAGAGAGAATCTCAAAGATTCACCACTCATTACTGGAAAACTTTCCACTCATCACCACTTTCATTGCTTAATCTCCTCTTGGGATTGTGTTCCCGGGCTGTGGACACTCCAGCTAGGGGAAACATCAACTCAGCTTTGTGCTAGCATTCCCTATTCCTTCTTTGTCGATCACATCTTGCTGGAAGATTGCGCCTTTTCCAATTCTGGAAAAGGATTTGATTGCTGTGGGCCTATATTCACTGGAGTTTAGAAGAATGAGGGGAGATCTCATTGAAACTTAGCAAATGTTGAAAACTCTGGATAGAGTGGATGTGGAGAGGATGTTTCCTATAGTGGACGAATCTAGGACCAGAGGGCACAGCCTCAGAATAGAGGGACGTCCACTTAGAAAAGGGATGAGGAGGAATTTCTTTAGCCAAAGGGTGGTGAATCTATGGAATTCATTGCCACAGACAGTTGTGGAGGCCACCACTGGGTATATTTAAAGCAGAGGTTGATAGGTTCTTGATTAGTAAGAATGTCAAAGGTTACAGTGAGATGGAAGGAGAATGGGGTTGAGAAGGATAATAAAGCAACCATGATGGAGTACGGAGCAGAATTGATGGGCTGAATGGCCTAATTCTGCTCCTATATCTTATGGTCTTAATCACAACCCTTCCTATAGTATGGAAAAAATGGATGGCCATGTGGGAGAGGGGGGATAGATTGATCTTGGAGTAGGTTAGAATTGGCACAACATTGTGGGCAGAATGTCCTATACCGTTCTATATTCCATGTCCTATGGAGATCAGAATTGCACACACAGTTTTCCAGGTGTGGTCTCAGTCACATCTTGTGTAGATGTTATATGATGACCAAACTGATCCCACAACCTGCAGACTCACTTTACAATTCACCTTCTCAGTATTATATATTTGTATCTGCATTTTTTGTTTTCTTTTGCACATTGGTTGTTTGTCAGTCTTTATGTATAGTTTTTCATAAATTCTATTGTTTACTTTTATTTTCCTGTAAGTGCCTGCAAGAAAATGAATCTCAGGGTATTCATGGTAATACATAATAATAAAGTTTACCTTGACTTTGATAAACTCTTGTACTCAGTATCCTGAACAGTGAAGATTAGTGTGCCATACGCCTCATTCACCTGTCTACCTGTCTCAACACTTTCATTGAATAATGTATCCCTGTACTATGGCAGTGTAGCAGTTAGCACGACACTAATACAGTTTGGGGCATTGGAGTTCGAAGTTCAATTCCAGCGTTCTCTGTAAGGAGTCTCTGTATGTCCTCCCCATGGAGTGCATGATTTTCCCCAGGTGCTCTGGTTTCCTCCCACAGTCGATTGTAGATTGTCCTAAGATTAGGTTAGGGTTAAAGTGGGGTTGTCGGGGTTTCTGGTGCAGTGTGGTTTGAAGAGCCGCTAACTCCACGACTACTTTAGTATTTCTTGTCAGTCACCTCATGTACTTCCCGTCACTTTATGGACATACAATCAATCTATGTATATAAGCTATCTTACGTATTTATATCTATTGTGTTTTTTAATTATTATTGTGCTCTTTATCTTCTGTGTGTTTTGTGCTGCATCAGATCTTGAGTAACAACTGTTTTGTTCTCCTTACACTTGTGTACAGGAAATTACATTAAGCAATCTTGAATCTTGAAGCTTCACTCACACAGCACCCTCATTCAAAGTACAAAGTAAATTTTTTTATCAAATTTCATATATTGTATGTCACCATATACAACCCTAAGATTGACTTTCCTGTGGGCATACCCAGCAAATCTATAGAATTGTAACTGTAACTGGGTCAATGAAAGATCAACCAGAGTGCAGAAGACAAAAAACTGTGCAAAAACAAATATAAACAAATAGCAATAAATAATAATAACTTAAGATAATGAGATAAAGAGTCCTTAAAGTGAGATCATTGGTTATGGGAACATCTTTGTGATGGGGCAGGTGAGTGTAGCTATCCTCTTTTGCTCAAGAGCCTGATGATTGAGGGGTAGTAACTGTTTTTGAATCTGGTGGTGCAAGTCCCGAGGCTCTTATACTTGCTATCTGATGGCAGTAGTGAGAAGAGAGCATGGCCAGGTTTGTGGGAATCTCTGACGAAGGATGCTGCTACCTACAACAAAATTTCATGTAGATGTGCTCAGTGGTTGGGAGGGCTTTACCCATGATGTACCAGACTGAATCCACTATCTTTTGTAGGATTTTCTGTTCAAAGGCATTGGTGTTCCCATACGAGGCCATAATGCAGCCAGTCCATATGATCTCCACTACACATCCAGACACGTTTGTCAAAGTTGTAGAGTGCAGACTACCACTCTGTTAGGGATATCCTGTACCTAATAAAGTGGACTCTGAGAGTATGTTCACGGTCTTCTACTGCTGTAGCCATTCCACTTCAAGTTCAACGTGTTATGTGTTCAGTAATGCATTTCCGCATACCACTGTCATAATGCATAGTTATTCGAGTTACTGTCGCCTTCCTGTCAGCTTGCTCCAGTCTGGCTATTCCTCTCTGATCTCTCTCATTATCAAGGCTTTTATGCCCACAGAACTGCCGCTTACAAGATGCTTTCTGTTTTAACACCATTCTCTGTAAACTCTAGAGACTGTTGTGCATGATATTCCCAGGAGATCAGCAGTTTCTGAGATGGTCAAACCATCCTGGCTGGCATTAGCAATTATTCCACAGTCAAAGTCACTTAGATCACATTATTCCCCACTCTGATGTTTGGTCTGAACAACGACTGAACCTCTTGATCATGTCTGAATGCTTTCATACATTGAATTGCTGCCACATGATTGGCTGATTAGATATTTGCATCAATGAGCAGGTGTATTGGTGTAGGTAATAAAGTGGCCACTGAGTGCATGTCCATCTAGATTTTATAAAACTCCATAATGACGCCCTCTCCTCCATCTTCTTATTCTACCTTCTGCTCCCTTCATTCCCAGTCCCAATGAAGGGTCCTGGCCCAACATCGAATGTAGATGCTGCCAGGCCTGCTGAGTTGCTCCAACATTTTGTAAGTACCGCATCCTCAACCTCGTTTTCTCCAGGATGGATATTCCCAGCCTATTCTGTCAATCCTTATTTTCAACAGTGATTCCAGCAATGGAAGGGGTCAAGCATGGGGAGTATTTGATGGCTCTGGGCCTGTACTCACTGAAGAATGAAGAGATTCTCACTTTAAACTGTTAAATATTAAGTCCTAGATAGAGTGGATGTGGAGATGACCAGAAGGCACAGCCACTGAATAGGGCAACCCTTCAGAACAGAGATTAAGAGGAATTTCTTTAGCCAGAGGGTGATGAATCTGTGGACAAGTCTTTTGGGTATATTTAAAGTGGAGGTTGATGGGTTCTTGATTAGTCAGGGTGCGAAAGGTTGCAGGGAGAAGACAGGAAAATGTTGTTGGGAGGCATAATAAATCAGCCATGATGGAATGATGGAGCAGACTCGATGGCCTGAATGGCCTAACTCTGCCCTTATATGGTCTTATGGTATTATCATTCAAGCTATCGAGCCCAGCAATATTGATGTAAAATTTGTCTCTGCAAAATCTCCTAAATCTTGTGACAGGATTTTAAAAAACCCATTAGGGTCTGCTCCCAGTAGCACTCAGACTGCCATGTTACTCACATGTCCATTACCCAGAATCCTCCACCCCTCCCTATCATCAGCATCATCAAGGCAAGGGATGGACAGATACAACAATTCAGAAATGTGCTTCTTTGAAAAGATGCAATCGCCACTGAGTCTCTGGCCCAAGAGTCCTCAAAATGTAGAAGGTGCACGCGGGTTCCTATAAAGGTAAAGACTAACGGGGCCCAAGCCTTGGTGTCAGTCCATCATATTAGTGGGCACAGAGCATAGCAGCCAGGGGGTGGTTTTCATACCCTCAGTGCCATAGAGAGAGAGGAGTGAGCATCGTGGAAGAGCCAGCAAGATCGGTTCTTGCCTCTGATCCAGATACACTGTCTTTCCCTTATATCATTTTAATTGTCCAAACAGCACATCATACCTCACACTAGGTTCTGGGCACCACTGCAGCCTAGAACATGCTCTGGGCCTAGAACAAGCTGCCCTGCAACTTGCTTGGGCCCAAGTTTCACCACCTAGCCTGAAGCCACTCTTGATTTCTCTGAATCGGCTCGGCGCCCAGAATGATCTAACCTCACACCTGGGCCAGTTGTATGGGCATCAGAAGTCCTCTAGCTCGATTTCTCCTCTCCAAATGGCTCATTCCATCCGCACTGATTCTGCAACATACCAGCACAGTTCATTGCATTAGCTTCGCCTTTGCTCCCCTCGTCATCGTTTACAATGATAACTTACTGCAATTTATTTCAGAAAAGGTGTTATTAGTAATGTTTTTAGTTGAATCTCTTGCCTTTTGAACTATCAGTGAGCTATTGCACAGGTTCAGTAGCACCATCTTAAACTAGAAGTGCATTAGTAAGATCATCACAATCTCTTCAGTCACCTCATTCAGTACCCTGGGGTGTACACCATCTGGTCCAGGTGATTTACCTACCTTCAAAGCTTTCAGTGTCCAAAGAACCTTCTCCCTAGTAATGGTACCTTCACAAACCATGACTCATGACAAACCATGACTCATGACACCTGGAACTCCCACCATACTACTGTTGTCTTCCACAGTGAAGACTGATACAAAACACTTATTCAGTTTATCCACCATTTCCCTGTCCCCCATTACTACCTCTCCAGCATCGTTTTCCAGCGGTCTGATATCCACTCTTGCCTCTCTTTTACACTTGATGTATCTGAAGAAACAGTTGGTATCCTCCTTAATATTATTGGCTAGCTTATTTTTGTATTCCATCTTTAACTTTTCGTGACTTTTTTTGTTGCCTTCTGTTGGTTTTTTAAAAGCTTCCCAAACCTCTAATTTCTCACTAATCTTTGCTCTGACATATACACCCTTTCTTTGGCTTTTATGTTGGCTTTGACTTCTCATGCGTCGTCTTGCCTTTAGAATATTTCTTCCACTTTGGAATGTATATATCCTATGCATTCTGAACTGCTTGCAGAAATTCCAGCCATTGCTGCTCTGTTGTCATCCCTGCCAGTGTCCTTTTCCAATCAATTTTGGCCAATCCCTCTCTCGTGCCTCTTGGATTTCCAGCATCTGCAGATTTTCTTTTGTTTGCTCATACCTCTGTAATTCCCTTTGCTCCTCTGTAATACTGATACATCTGACTTTAGCTTCTCCTGCTCAAATTTCAGGGTGAATTCGATCACATTATGATCACTTACCCCCAAGGGTCCTTTTACTTTTTATCTCTAATCAATTCTGGTTCATTTCACAACACCTAATCCAAAATAGCTGATCCCCTAGTGGGTTTAACTATGAATTGCTCTAAAAAGCAATCATGCAGGCTTTCTAGAAATTCCCTTTCTTGGAATCTAGCACCAACCTGATTTTCCCAATCTACCTGAAATTGAGATCCCCCATGACTATTGTAATATTGTCCTTTTGGCACGCATTTTCTATCGCCCGTTGTAAGTTGTAAACGGCATCCTTACTATTGTTTGGGGGTCTGTATACAACACTCATCAGGGTTTTTGTTACCCTTGCAGTTCCTTAGCTCTATCTACACTGATTCAATGCCTTCCAACCCTATGTCACCCCTTTCTAATAATTTGATTTCATTTTTTACCAACACCCCCTCTGCCTTCCTGTCTGTCCTTTCAAGTTTGCCAATGACACAAAATTAGGGGGATGGGATAAGAATCAATACAGTGAGATCTAATCAAAATCCAGGCGCGGGCAGATAAATGGCAGATGAAGTTTAATGTACATAAATGTAAAGTATTACATTTTGGAAGTAGAAATATTAGATATAAATCTACAATGGGGCATCCTGAGTTAGAAAGTATGAGAAGGCTTTGGGTACCCTGACAGATTCATCACTATCAACATCTAGACAATGCACAGAGCAATTAGGAAGGCTGATAGAATGTTGGACTACATAATGTGCTCAGTGGAGTTCAAGTCTAGAGATGTTCTCCTTAAGCTGTATATTGCACCTGTGAGGCCACACCTTGAATACTGTGTACAATTTTGGTCTCCATATTGTGTGAGGGATGTAAAGGCCCTGGAAAGAGTCCAGAGAAGGCCGATTGTACTCATTCCAGGACTGCAGGGTATGAGCTACGAAGAAAGATCGAAAGAATTAAATCTTTTTAGCCTAAGTAGGCATAGAATGAGAGGAGACGTTATAGAAGTGTTCAAAATCATTAAGGATATAAGTAAGGTGGATGCCAGCTTAATCCATCATCAAGGACACGGGGCCATAGGGGGAGTCTGGTTAAGGGAAGATTTCAGACTAACATCAGGAAGCATTTCTTTACCCAGCAAGTTGCGGACACATGGAACGAACTACCTAGTTGTGTAGTTGAGAGTAGTATCTTAAAGACTTTCAAATCTAAACTCGATAGTTATTTCAACACACTATGTGGACAGGAATTTGGCAAGCCTGTTAAGCCGAATGGCCTGTTCTTGTCAAAATTTTCTAATGTTCCAATGTTCCGTGTATCCACGGACATGAATCTCCCAGCTATAATCTTCTTTCAGCCATGATTCAGTGATGCCTACAACATCATACATGCCAATCTGCAACTGTGCTACAAGTTCATCTACCTTATTCTGTGTGCTGCACACATTCAAATATAACACCTTTAGTCCTGAGTTCACCTTTTCAATTTTGTTCACCTTTTACATTGTAATTCTGTTGACCCTGTTGTCTGCAATCTTGCCCTATCATCAGCCTCTCCTTGCTAGGAGTCTCCTTACACACTGCCTCTGCTTGTAAACCAACTACCTCATCCTCAGCACTATCACTCAGGTACCCATCCCCCGGAAAATTAGCTTAAACGCTCCTGAACAACTCTAGCCAACCTGCCCACAAAGACAGGTGTAACAGGTCCCTTTTGTACAGGTCGAACCTTCCCTAGAAGAGATCCCAATGATCCATAAATCTGAACTTCTGCCCCCTGCAACAGTTCCTCAACCATGCATTCACCTGCCAAATTACGCTAATCTTACCCTCACTGGCATATGGCTCAGGCAGCAATCCAGAGATTACTACCCCTGGAGGTCCCGTTTTTCAGCTTTCTACTTAGCTCCCTAAAATCACTCTTCAGGACCTCCTCTCCTTGTCTACCTATGTCATTGGTGCCAATATGTACCAAGACTTCTGGCTGTTCACCCTCACCAATGAGAATGCCATCTGAGACATCCCTGATCCTGGCACCTGGGAGGCAACATACCATCGGGATGTCTCTATCTCATCTACAGAATCTCCTCTGTTCCTCTGATGCAGGAATCTCCTATCAACACTGCAGTCCTCTTCACCTCTCTGTTCTTCTGAGCCACAGCACCAGACTCAGTGCCAGAGACCCAGTAGTAGGGGAGAATGAAAGGGACCTAAACATCATAAGACATAGAAGCAGAATTAGACCATCACACACAAAATGCTGGAGGAACTCAGCAGGTCCAGCAACATTTATAGAAATGGATAAACAGTCGATATTTTGGGCTGATACCTTTCTTTGGGACTGTAAGGAAAGGGGGAAGATGCCAAAATTAATAGGTGGGGGCAGGGGTCTTGCTAGGTGACAGGTGAAGGAAAGGTGGGAAAGGTAAGGAGCTGGAGAAAAAGGAATCTGATCAGAGAGGACCATGGGAGAAAGAGAAGAAGGAAGGGCACCAGGGAGAAGTGATAGGTAGGTGAGGAGAAGAGGAGAAAAACATTCCTGGCAGGAGAAATCGTTGTTCTTGCCATGCTTTTGGAGGCTGCTGAGACAGAATATGAGGTGTAGCTACTCATCCCTGAGAGCGGACTCGTCGTGGCAAAAGAGGAGGCCATGGACCAATTATCCTATCAAGTCTGCTCCACCTTATGATCACGTCTGATTTATTTCCCCTCTCAATACCATTCTCCCACCTTCTCCCCATAACCTATGATGATGGTGATGATGATAGTATTCATCTGTCTTGAAAGACAATGGAGTGCATTCTATGGGTCAGTCGTTACAGAGCTGTAACCCTCTCCAGGGCACAAGCCTGGTGTGGAAGGTATGGAGATCCTAGGATGCCCAGTCATCGGCCTCACTCAGCCTCAAAGGAAAGCGAGCATTGCTGCAGGAGCTGCGGAAGGATGTTCAATGACGTCCAGCCACCTTATGGGCTCCACTCCGGATTTGATGTCTGGGTTCACTCCTGTAGCCTTCTGTCTGGGTTTACTCCTGAAGCTGCCCACAAGGTAGCGGGGCTAGTTGCCCATAGCTGGGGATCTGGTTCACAAGCACCAGGGTATGTCCACATGCCGGTGGGCTTACATGCTACGTGCAGGGGCCAGACCTTCTCCCCATCTTCTGTAGTTCAGACTGAGTCTGAAAGAAGTTCAGTATCCGTGTGTCACCAGCAAGGAGGCGCTACAAGAAGATTGCTGTTGGAAAGGCCAGGGAGAGACTTGTACAAAACATGAAGTATAGATAGGGATAGCCTGAGAACATAGGATTAGGGCAAGAACGTGGAACATAGATCATTGAATGTTACAGCAAAGTACAGGCACTTCGGCCCATGATATTATTCCAACCTTTTACTCTAAAATTAATCTAATTCTTCCCTCCAACATAAACTTCCATTTTTCTATCATCCATTTATCTATCTATCTAAGAGTTTCTTAATTGTACCTACTATATCTACCTCTACCACCATCTCTAGTAGAGTATTCCACACACCCACCACGCTCAGTGTAAAAACTTACTCTGACATCCCCACACTACACTTTCCTCCATTCACCTTAAAATTATGCCCTTTTTCTATTAGCCATTTCCACCCATGGAAAAAATGTCTCTCTCCATATCCACAGAAGGTCATGAGGAGAAGGCAGGACAATAGGTTTGAGAGGGATAATAAATCAGCCATGATGGAATGGCAGAGCAGATATGATAGGCCAAATGGTTAATTCTGCTCCTGTTATGTCTTATTAAATTAATAAAAAGATAAAATGATATTAATTAAAAGCACGGTTAAATAAATCGTTTTTGAGGTGGCTTTTAAAAGTGTCAGTTGAGTCTGTATCCCTTATAGACAATGGATAATAGACAATAGACAATAGGTGCAGGAGTAGGCCATCGGCCCTTCAAGCCAGCACCGCCATTCACTGTGATCATGGCTGATCATGCACTATCAGTATCCAGTTTCTGCCTTATCCCCATAACCTTTGATTCCGCTATCTTTAAGAGCTCTATCCATCTCTTTCTTGAAAGCATCCAGAGACTTGGCCTCCACAGCCTTCTGGGGCAGAGCATTCCATATATCCACCACTCTCTGGGTGAAAAAGTTTTTCCTCAACTCCGTTCTAAATGGCCTACCCCTAATTCTTAAACTGTGGCCTCTGGTTCTGGACTCACCCATCAGCGGGAACATGCTTCCTGCCTGCAGCGTGTCCAATCCCTTCATAATCTATATGTTTCAGTAAGATCCCCTCTCAGCCTTCTAAATTCCAGAGTATACATAGTTTTAGGTGTTGAATTCCATCGTGTAAGAGCATAGTTCAAAAACACTGATCTCCCAATTTTCCTTTGAGTGAGATTATTTGAATTTAAGAGACTTGCGGGAGAAGACATTGGAACTTGAGCAAGATTGTAAGAGAGACATTTCTGTGGTACGCTCCAGTCCTACTTTAAAATCAATTCTAAAAGAAAGAGGAAACCAATGCATAGTAGCTAGGATGGGAGTGATATGCTCCTTTATCCTAATTTTAGTTTAAAGTCCAGCAGCAACATTCTGAATGAGTTGAAGTTTGTCAACAGATTGTTTTGGAAGGCCAGTAAAAAGTATATTGCAGCAACCTAGTCTATTTGATATAAAGGTATGAATTGTTGCACTAATCAGTTATTTGCTAATTTGTAATTAGTAACTAATTAACAACTAATCACCAATTAGTGACACTAAACATTAATCCTAATGTGGAATATACATGGGTGAAGCTAGGAAACACCAAGAGGCAGAAGGTGTAGATGAATAGTTTCCTTCACCCACGGACAGATGGAATGGAATATTGGACAACCTACAGTAGACACCTGAAAGCCCTGGAACAATACCACCAAAGGGTCTTAGTGAAGATCTGGAGGATCAGATGGAAGGACAGGCACACTAACACCAGCGTACTGGAAGAGGCCAACATGAACAGTATCTCCACCATGATAAAGAAACACCAAGATGCCGAACTCACATAACCTCAAGTAGATTCCTGTATCGAAAGGACAGGCAGGAAGGCATAGGCAGTGGTGTGGCTCTGCTAGTAAGAGATGAAATTACATCTTTATGAAGAGGTGGCATAGGCAGAAAATGTTGAATCTGTGTGGGTGGAGTTAAGAAACTGGTAGGGTAAAAAAAACATTAGGGGAATCATACATAGGCCTCCAAAGAGTAGCCAAGATGTGGGTTGAGATTGCAAAGGGAGCTGGAAAAGGCCTGTAATAAGAGTAATGACACAAGTGTAATGGGGGCACTCCAATATCCAAGGGCATGGGGAAAATTAGGTTGGTGTCGGATCGTGAGAGGGAATTTGTTGAAGGCTTTTTAGAGCAGCTTGTGCTTGAGCCTCATCGAGGAAAAGCTATCTTAGATTGGATGTTGTGTAATAACCCAGATCTTATTAGGGAGCTTAACGTAAAGGAACCCTTAGGAGGCAATGATCATAATATGATTGAATTCATGCTGCAGTTTGAGAGGGAGAAGCATAACTCACATGTATTTGTATCACAATGGACTAAGGGGAATTACAGAGGCATGAGAGAGGAGCTTGCCCATGTGGATTGGAGGATGATACTGGTAGGGATGATGGCAGAGCTGAGATGGCTGAAGTTTCTGGGAATAGTTCACAAAGTGCAGGATAGATATGTCCCACAGAGGAAATAGTTCTCAAATGGCAGGAGTAGGCAACTATGGCTGACAAGGCAAGTTAAGGGCCACATAAAAGCCAAGGAAAGGGCATATAAGGTAGCAAAAGTGAGTGGGAAGTTGGATCATTGGGAAGCTCTTAAAATCCTACAAGAGGCAATGAGAAAAGCTATAAGAAGAGAAAAGATGAAATATGAGGGCAGACTAGCCAATAATATAAAGCA
The DNA here is from genome assembly GCF_030028105.1 of Mobula birostris. NCBI lineage: Eukaryota > Metazoa > Chordata > Chondrichthyes > Myliobatiformes > Myliobatidae > Mobula > Mobula birostris. The sequence continues at coordinate 50,172,947 of NC_092383.1, read as the reverse complement.
AGATACCAAAAGTTTTTCTGTTGTATAAAGAGTAAAAGGGAGGTGAAAGTTAATATTGGACAATTGTAAAATGATGCTAAGGTGGTAATGGAGAACAAAGAAATGGCAGATGAACTTAATGAGTACCTTGCTTCTGTCTTCACTGTGGAAGACTCTAGCTGTGTGCCAGAGGTCCATGAGAGTCGAGCAGCAGCTGTGTGCATCAATGCTATTACAAAGGAAAAAGTACTAGGCTAACTCAAAAGTCTGAAGGTGGCTAAGTCACCTGGACCAGATGGACTGCATCCCAGAGTCCTGAGGGAAGTTGCTGAAGAGATAACAGATGTATTGGTCATCATTGAGAATGAATTTACTCTGGCATGTCCCAGAGGACTGCAGGATTGCAAATGTCACTCCACTCTTCGAGAAGGGAGGATGGCAAAAGGGAGGAAATTATAGGCCAGTTAGCCTAAACTCAGTGGTTGGGAAAGTGTTGCAGTCTATTACTAAGGAGCAATCTCCACTGTGCCATAGAGAACAAGAGGTAGCTGTAAAAGGAGAGACTGAACAACCAAAAATAACTAACCACAGACATCTCTTTTTTTAAAGAGATACAGCACAGAAACAGGCCCTTTGGTCCATCTAGTCTATGCCAAAACCATTTAAGCTGCCTAGTCCCTTCAACCTGCACAGAGACCATACCCCTCCATACCTCTAATATCCATGTACCTATCCAAACTTCTCTTAAACATTGAAATCAATCTCACATGCACCATTTATGCTGGTAGTTCAATCCACACTCTCATGGCCCTCTGAGTGAAGAAGGTTGCCGTCATGTTCTCTTAAACTTCTTACCTTTCACCCTTAACCCAGGATCTCTGGCTGTAGTCCCACCCAACCTCAGTGGAAAAAGCCTGCTTGTGTTTACCCTACCTGTACACCTCATAATTTTGTATCCTATTAAATCTCCTCTCAATCTTCTACATTCCAAACCTATTCAATCTTTCCTTACAACTCAGGTCTTCCAGATCTGACAGGATTCTTGTAAATTTTCAAAGTTGTTTACATCTTTCCTGTAGGTAGGTGACCAAACCTGAACACAATACTCCAAATTAGGCCTCACCAACATCTTATACAACTTCAACATAACATCCCATCTCCTGTACTCAATGTATTGATTTATGAACGCCAATTTTCCAAAAGCTTAATCTTACTCTTACCCACACTGCATCAGAATATGTGGATCCCGGATCAGCCTCTACAGCCACACGAGGATCAACCAATAGACAACCCCTGGGGTGTAGGGGGCTCTGGATAGAGGTAGTACTATACCTTTGAGATCTGTCACCTGTACTCCAACTCATGGATGGATGGGTATCACTGATGCTCATCCATCTCCTAAAGCTCTCATGCTGGCGGGCTACACAACGTGAGGGGGTGGTGTCAACATGGCACTACTGGGCAAAGGACTTTGTTGACGAAGTCACCAGCCAGGGCAAATCAGTTCCCTAAAGAACTACAACGGTCACGTAATCAAGACTAGGGTGAGCCACCGAGCTGTAGTCTGGCCGGGAGATGGATGGGCATTGCCAAGCCAAGACACACGACAGCGTCCCTACAACCATGAAAAGGGGTTGTGGGATCCAAGTCGAACCGAGGAAAACATTATATTTGACTTGAGTGATCACACAAAGACCTCCTAGCAGTAACTAGGTGTCATGAAACAGGAGCTGCATGTGATCAGGTCTACCAATAGATGTGGGTAAATATAATCTATATATACGTTAGCAAGCAAAATTAGCAATAATACCCCAGAGGAAGAAATCCTTAAGTGTATTTATATAGTTTGTTTTTAGCCAAAAAAAACACCAAGGAACCAATTAGAGAGTAGGCCATTAGAGAGTAGGAATTGCTTATTGAGAAGGGATTAATTAACAGTCTTGTGTGGGGTTCCCTGGGGAAGAGAAACCATAACATGATAAGGTTCCACCACATAATGGAAAACACAACAACCTGGTTCCAAAACGAATTTAAATAAAGGAAGCTATGACGATATGAGGTGCCACTTGTCTGTGATGGACTTGGGAATGACACTTAAAAGGGTTGATAGTGGAACATGGAACACAGAACATCATACAGCACAATACAGTCCCTTTAGCCCAGATGTTGTGGCGACGTTGTAACCTACTCTAAGATCAATCTAACCTTTCCCTCCTGTATAATGTAAGGACAAGCCGTTAAGAATCACATGGATGAATTGCAACAGCTCATTCCCATTTAAAGGTCAAAGTTCAGAGTAAATGTACTAACAAAATACATATCTCACCACATGCTACCTTGAGATTTACTTTCTATCAGGCTCTTACAAGGATAAAAGAAATACAATAGAACTTACAAAAAACTATGTATATATACATAAGCAAACAGACTGACAACTAGCCAAGGTGCTAAAGAAGACAAACTATACAAATAAAATAAATAATACTGAGAACATGAATTGTAAGTAGTCCTTAAAGTGAATCTGTAGGGTGTAGAATCAGTTCAGAGTACTGATGATTGAAATTACCCATGGCAGTTGAGGAGCCTGATAGTTGTAGGATAATAATTGTTCCTAAACCTGGTGGTGTAAGACCAGAGGCTTCTGTACCTCCTTCCCGATGTTAGCAACCAGAAGAGAGCATGGACTGGATGGTGGGGTGGGGGTCCTTGATGATAGATACTGCTTTCATGTGGCATCATTCCTCGTAAATGTAAATAAAATAGGTGTCTTAATAATAGTTTACAAAAGAAATTAGGGAAAGTATTAGATCCAGGGATTTATATGTTTTGTTGTTTATTTATTTAGAAATCCAGCACAGAGCAGCCCCTTCCAGCCCAAATGGCTACCAACATGAAGGGGTGTAATTTTAAAGTGATTAGAGGAAAGTATAGGAGATGTCAGAGTTTTTTACACAGAGAGCAGTGGGTGAGTGGAGAGAACTGGCAGAGGTAGTGATAGTAGCAGATACATTAGGGTGACAGAAAAATGGAAGCTGTGTGAAAGGAAAGAGTTAGATTGATCTTAGAGTTGGTGAAAAGGTCGGCACAACATCGTAGGCCAAAGGTCCAGTAGTGTGCTGTACTGCTCTGTGTTCTAATTTAACAAACCTGAGAACTAGCAGCCACTAAGAATTTGGAAAGGGCAGGCTAAATGATAGATTAAGAAATAGAAAATTTCAGCAGGCAGCAACCGAGCAAGAGGTTGTTTATTAGTGATGCAGCGCAAGGTTTAAAAAGAGCGCCGGTGTTTTCGGGACTTTTTGGAGGGCTGCAATCAGGATGATCTCTTAGGCACTCTGCAGGGGCCAATAGAAAGAGGCAAGGTGTAAGTGGTGAGGCCATTGTGGGAGCAGCCATTGTGTGAGTGCACAATGTTGAAGTGGTTGGACTTTGGTTTAACAGGTTTGGGTGAGAACAGGCTTGACAAGCAGAGGCAGAGGTTCTAAGTAAGTTTGCATTAAGTTTTTTCTGTTAGTACATAGCTAGTGCGCTGAAAATGGGGCACAGTCAGTGGAATGTTCCTTGGGTGAGATGTGGGAACTTAGGGAGACCACCAATCTCCCCGATAACTACATCTCCATGAAGTGCATCAAGCTGCAGCTCCTTAGAGACCATGTTAAGGAACTGGAGTTATAGCAGAATGACCTCACAGCTCATATGGGAAAATGAGGAGGTGATGGATAGGAGCTATAGGGAGGTTGCAGGGGGCAGGTCCCAGGTGGCTCTCCGGAGAGGAAATGGGAAAAAGCAGCCAATGCAAAGTATCCCTGTAGGCGTTACCCTCAGTAATGAGTATACCATTTTGGATGGCGCTGATGGGGACAACCTACCAGGGAGAAGCCGCAGTCACTTGATCTCTGGCACTGAATTTGTCTCTGTGGCTCAAAAGGGAAGTGGGAGAAGAGGAGGGGAGTTGTGATAGGTGATTCCATAAAAAGATCTGGTAATGACCTAGACATGATTAAGGAGCTTTAGGTAAAGGAACTTTCAGGAGGCAGTGATCATAATATGATAGAATTCACCCTGCAATTTGAGAAGGAGTAACTAAAGTCAGATGTATCAGTATTACAGTTGACTGGGGGGAATTACAGAGGCATGAGAGAGGTGCTGACCAAAGTTGATGGAAGGAGCACTGGCAGAGATGACAGCAGAACAGCAATGGCTGGAGTTTCTGGGAGCAATTCAATAGGCACAGGAAAGAAACATCCCAAAGATGAAGAAGTGTTCTAAAAGGAGGATGAGACAAGTGTGGCTAACAAGGGAAGTCAAAGACAGCATAAAGCAAAAGAGAGGACCGATCATATAGCAGAAATTAGTGGGAAGGCAGAGAATTGGAGGCTTACAAAAATCCACAGAAAGCAAGAAAAAAAGCCTTAAATAGAGAAAAAAATGAAATATGAAGGTAAGCTAGCCCATAATATAAAAGATACAAAAAATTTACAAATATATAAAGATTAACAGACAGATGAGAGTGGATATTGGTCCAATGAAAATGACACTGCAGAGGTAGTAATGGGAGACAAAGAAATGGCAGACAAAGCTAATGACTATTCTTCATCAGTTTTCACTGTGGAAGACAGTAGTGGAATGCCAGAGATGCGAAAGTCTCAGGGGGTAGAAGTGCATGTCATTGCAATTATTAAGGAGAAGGTTCACGGGAGGCTGAAAGGTCTGAAGGTAGATAAGTCATCTGGACCAGATGGACTACACCTCAGGGTTCTGAAAGAGGAAGCTAAAGAGATTATAGAGGTATTTATAATGATCTTTCAAGAATCACCAGATTCTGGAATGGTTCCAGAGGACTGGAAAATTGCAAATGTCACTCCAGTTTTTAAGAACGGAAGGATGCAGAGGAAAGGAAGTTACAGGCCAGTTAGCCTGACTTCAGTGGTTGGAAAGATGTTGGAGTCTATTATTAAAGATGAGGTCTCAGTGTACTTGGAGGCACATGATAAAATAGGCCAAAGTCAACCTGCTTTTCTAAAGGAGAAATCTTGCCTGGCAAATCTGTTGGAATTCTTTGAGGAAATAACAGGCAGGATAGACAAAGGAGAGTCAGTGGATGTTGTTTATTTGGATTTTCAGAAGGACCTTGACAAGGTGCCACAGTTGAGGCTGCTTAACAATAGACAGAAGATTGGTTGATTGGCAAGATGCAAAGAATGGGAATAAAGAGGGCCTTTTCTTGCTTGCTGCCAGTGACTAGTGGTATGCCGCTGGAGTCGGAGTTGGGACCGCTTCTTTTCACTTTATATGTTAATGATTTGGATGAAGGAATTGGTGGCTTTGTGGCTAAGTTTGCAGATGATACGACGGTAGGTGGAGGGACATGCCTTGTTGAGGAAGCAGGGTGTTGCAGAAGGACATAGACGGATTGGGAGACTGGGCAAAGAAGTGGCAGATGGTCATGCACCTTGGTAGAAAGAATAAAGGCAAGAACTATTTTCTAAATGGGGAGAAAATTCAAAACTCAGAGGTACAAAGGGACTTGGAAATCCTTATGCAGCATTCCCTAAAGGTTAATTTGCAGGTTGAGTTTGTGGTAAGAAAGGCAAATGCAATGTTAACATTCATTTCAAGAAGACTAGAATACAAAAACAAGGATATAATGCCAAGGCTTTATAGGGCATTGGTCAGACTATACTTGAAGTGTTGTGAGCAGTTTTGGGCCCCATATCTAAGAAAACACGTACTGGCTTTGGAGAGGGTCCAGAGGAGGTTCACAGGAATAATCCCAGGAAGGAAAGGGTTAACATTTGAGGAGATGGCTCTGGGCCTGTACTCGCTGGAGTTTAGAAGAATGAGGAGGGACCTCATTAAAATCTACTGAATATTGAACAACCCAGATAGAGCAGATAAGGAGAGAATGTTTCCTATAGTGGGGAGTCCAGCACCAGAGGGCACAGCCTCAGAATAAAGGGATGCCCATTTAGAACAGAAATGGAAAAATTTTCCTTGAGCCAGAGGGTGGTGAATCTGTGGAAGTCATTGCCACAGACAGCTGTGCAGGTCAAATGATTGGGTACATTTAAGATGAGGGCCAATATGTTCTTGATTAGTGAGGGTATCAAAAGTTACAAGAAGAAGGCCGGGGGATGGGGTTGATCAGCCATGGTGGAATTCCGGAGCAGACTTGATGGGCCAAGTGGTTAAATCTGCTCCTATTGTGGTCTTATTAAAGTAGAGTGTGAGGCTATACTTGTCGATAACATATAGATTGGCTGTAAAAGCTTCTGTTGAAGAGTGAAATAAATTAAGATCATTTAGAATGACATAGAACAAAAACAGTACAGCACAATACAGACTCTTTGGCTGACAACGTTGTGCTGACCTTTTAATCTACTCCAATCAATTTCACCTTTCCCTCCCACTTAGCCCTCTATTTTTCTATCATCCATGTATCTATCTTAGAGTTTCTTAAATGCCATGAAAGAATCAGCCTCTACCACCACCTCTGGCAGTGCATTCCACACACCCTCCACTTTGTGTAGAAAAATCCTACCGTACCTCTAGCGTCCCCCCCCCCCCACCCCACTATACTTTCCTCTAATCACCTTAACGTTTTGCCCTTTCATATTAGCCATGTCCACCCTGGGAGAAAAGTCTCTGGCTATGTTCTATTATAGGCATATGGATGATAGAAACTTAGATGGTTAGGTAGGAGGAAGGATTAGATTGAATTGGAGTAGGTTAAAAGTAGACATGACATCATGGGCCAAAGTGCCTTTTATACGCCGTAATGTTTTATATTTTATGTTCCATATCCTATGCTCCATATTCCATGTTCTACGTTTATCCGCTCAATCCACGTCTCTTGTCATCTTGAACACTTCTATCAATTCACCCTGTAATCTCCTTCACCCCAACGAGAGAAGCTGCAGCTACTCAGCCTATCCTCAGAAGACATGCTCTCTCATCCCGACGACATCCTTGTAAATCTTCTCTGCGTCCTCTCTGCTGATGGACTCAGAAAACAAGTTCACAAATCAAAGTTCAAGATAAATTTATTATCAAAGTACACATATGTCACCATATACAACCTTGAATTTCATTTTCTTGTGGGCATAGTAAATAGATCCGTAATAGAGAAATAACCATAATAGTATCAAAAGGGCTGCCCTAACCTTGGTCTTCAACCAACCAGTGTGCAAAAGACAACAAACTGTGCAAATACAAAAAGAAAGAAATAACATCTATTATAAATAAGTAAGCAATGAATATCCAGAAATTGAGATGAAGACTCACAGAAACATAGAAAACCTACAGCACAATACAGGCCTTTCAGCCCACAAAGCTGTGCCGAACATGTACTTACTTTAGAAATTACTTAGAGTTACCCATAGCCCTCTTCAGAAGTTTTCGGATGACTCTATCATAGTTGGATGCATCAGTAAGGGAGATGAGGCTGAGTATGGGGCTACAGTAGGAAACTTTGTCACATGGTGTGAGCAGAATTATCTGCAGCTTAATGTGAAAAAGACTAAGGAGCTGGTGGTAGACCTGAGGAGAGCTAAGGTACCAGTGACCCCTGTTTCCCATCCAGGGCATCAGTGTGGACATGGTGGAGGATTACAAACACCTGGGGATATGAATTGACAATAAACTGGACTGGTCAAAGAACACTGAGGCTGTCTACAAGAAGGGTCAGAGCTGTCTCTATTTCCTGAGGAGACTGAGGTCCTTTAACATCTGCCGGATGATGCTGAGGATGATCTACGAGTCTGCGGTGGCCAGTGCTATCATGTTTGCTGTTGTGTGCTGGGGCAGCAGGCAGACACGAACAGAGTCAATAAACTCATTCATAAGGCCAGTGATATTGTGGGGATGGAACTGGACTCTCTGACGGTGTTATCTGAAAAGAGGATGCTGTCTAAGTTGCATGCCATCTTGCTCAATGTCTCCCATCCACTACATAATGTACTGGGTGGGCACAGGAGTACATTCAGCCAGAGACTCATTCCACTGAGATGCAGCACTGAGCATCATAGGAAGTCATTCCTGCCTGTGGCCATCAAACTTTAAAACTCCTCCCTTGGAAGGTCAGACGTCCTGAGCCAATAGGCTGGTCCTGGACTTATTTCATAATTTACTGGCATAATTTACATATTACTATTTAACTATTTATGGTTCTATTACTATTTATTATTTATGGAGCAACTGTAACGAAAACCAATTTCCCCCGGGATTAATAAAGTAAGACTATGACTATGACCCTAATTTTCTGAGCTCCATGTGCCTGTCCAGGAGTCTCCTAAAAGACCCTATCGTATCCGCCTCCACCACCATCACCGGCAGCCCATTCCACACACTCACCACTCTCTGAGCAAAAAACTTACCCCTGATATCTCCTCTGTACCTACTCCCCAGCACCTTAAACCTGTGTCCTCTTGTGGCAACCATTTCAGCACTGGGAAAAAGCCACTGACTATCCACACGATCAATGCCTCTCATCATCTTATACACCTCTATCACGTCACCTCTCATCCTGCGTCGCTCCAAGGAAAATAGGCCGAGTTCACTCAACCTATTCTCATAAGGCATGCTCCCCAATCCAGTCAATATCCTTGTAAATCTCCTCTGCACCTTTTCTATGGTTTCCACATCCTTCCTAAAGTGAAGAGACCAGAACTGAGAACTGTACTCCAAGTTGGGTCTGACCAGGGTCCTATTTAGCTACAACATTACCTCTCAGCTGCTACACTCAATCCTGCGATTGATGAAGGCCTATGCTTTCTTAACCACACAGTTAACCTGTGTAGCAGCTTTGAGTGTCCTTGTCATGGTCTGGTCCGTGAAGTCCGCATTCCATTTCACTGTCTGGTCCATCGTTCCTTATGTTACGTACCCCGTAACTGGGTTGCCAAACCAGCAGAAATGGACCACTTAGTTGGAGTCTGGATTACTAGAACTAAGAAAGTTTTATTAAAGAAATAAGCAACACAGTACTCTAATAGTAAGGATATAAATGCAACAGGTTAGCAATGAATAAACACACATGTACACGGAACTAGGATAATAGGATCAATCAAGCTCTATCGCAGCCTAGGGGTAAAATCATCTGTCACAAGTGACACGGAGTTCAGTTTAGTTCAGTTCGCAGTAATCGTGCCGTTGGGGAGAGAGAGAGAGAGAGAGAGAGAGAGAGAAAACGAATGAATATGCAAATCGGATTCCAAACAGACCTTTGATATTCCTCGCAGTTAGCTTTCGGGCGAGCCCCTTGTAATGTCTTCTGCGGTCACCGACTGTGACCCCTCCGTTCCAGATACGATCGTTCTTCTGCGGTGAACCCGGCACCCAGGCAAGGGCGGACACACACACCGGGTTCCCGCCCGACCGTATCTTTCCACCCTGTGCATCTATGGCTGGTCCCGCGACCAGACCTCCAAAACTGCACCAACTTGTGGGGGCACACCGCTTCCAGGGTCTCGTTACCTTGTGGTGTCGTGTGTCTGTTGCCTTAGCGAACCCGTCCCTTTTTATCCCCCTGCTGGGGTATCGCCTGTCCATCAAACTTCAAACAGTTCAGGGTTCAAAGCAACCGGTCTCTGACAATACTCGGAACTGTGTCTCCTTTTCGTCAATCCCTCTCGTCTCTCATTAACATTTCTGAATGTTCCCCCATTGTCCTCTTATCGGCATCAATCTTCTGATAATTTGGTCTGTCGTCACACTTATTCCAGGTTTTCCAGTTTTCCCTTGTCCTGTTGTGTGCCTTAATTGAGGCACATGATTCCCATTTTGGGCTGGCTACATAAACAGCTCCTGGGTTCAGCTTCAGTTGCTGGACTGTTCCCCTGCCCTTCCCCTTCCTTCTGTAGCCCTTGCCTGCTACCTTCGCCTGAAGCCTCACCTACTACCTCGCTTGTGTCCATGCCTCTGCTAGGTAGGTCTGGCCGTTTGCCGCTACCTTGTGTTGGGAACCGTCTCCTTGTGCCCTCACCTCCGCTGGGTAGGTCCGGCCGCTTGTCACTATCTTGAGTGGAGATCTGTCTCTCAGTGTTCTGTGTATGAGTCCCGGCCCTACATCCTGCTCCCTAAAAGGGGTCCTGACTGTGTGTAGAGCCCCGGCCCCAAGTTCTGTTCCCAAGGAGGGGTCCTGGCTCTGTGTTCCATGTTCCTGTTCTCCGTCCACCAAGGCTCTGCGTTCCTGTTCTCCCTCGACCAAGTCAAGGCTTTGTGTTCTAATCCTGTCCACGTGCCTCACCCAGCCCGGTGCTGGGGTTCCCTTGTCCTGTCCAGGAGTCTCACGTCCAGTCCTGTTGCCACTCTTCATCCTGCAGCCGCGTCTTCTCCTCGCCTGGATCCTGAATCTAAGCCCGAGTCAAGACCCAGGTTCCGGGTCCCTGTCCAGTCTCTGGCTCAGAGTCTTTGTCCAGGTTCCAAGTTCCTAGTTCCTCGTCCAGGTCCTGCTTCCCTAGTCTAGTCCTAGCCCAGGCCCTGTATCCTAGCCTCGTCCAGGGCCTGTGTCTTTTCCAGTGTCGTTTCTTACCCACTTCCCTTGCTTGCTTGACTCACCTAGTCCTATTCCTAGTACTTCAGTGCCTGTGTCTTGCATTTGGGTCCGCTCCCAGGACACAGACCCCATGATCTCACTGATCTTCCACACTGCCAAGAGTCTTACCATTAATACTGTATTCTGCCATCATAATTGACCTACCAAAATGAACCACCTCACACTTATCTAGGTTGAACTCCACCTGCCACTTCTCAGCCCAGTTTTGCATCCTATCAATATCCCGCTGTAACCTCTGACAGCCTTCCACAGCTCCCCTAACCTTTGTGTCATCAGTAAGTTTACTAACCCATCCTTCCACTTCCTCATCCAGGTCATTTATAAATATCATGAAGAGTAGGGGTCCCAGAACAGACCCCTGAGGCACACCACTGGTCACCGAACTCCATGCAGAATATCACCCGTCTACAACCATACTTTGCCTTCAGTGGGCAAGCCAGTTCTGGATCCACAAGGCAATGTCCCCTTCGATTCCATGCCTCCTTACTTTCTCAATAAGCTTTGCATGGGTTACCTTGTCAAATGCTTCGCTTAAACCCATATACACCACATCTACTGCTCTACCTTCGATGTGTTTAGTCACATCCTCAGAAAATTCAATCAGGCTCGTAAGGCACGACCTGCCTTTGACAAAGCCATGCTGACTATTCCTAATCATATTAATCCTCTCCAAATGTTCATAAATCCTGCCTCTCAGGATCTTCTCCATCAACTTACCAACCACTGAAGTAAGACTCACTGGTCTATAATTTCCTAGGCTGTCTCTACTCCCTTTCTTGCATAATTGAACAACATCTGCAACCCTCCAATCCTCCAGAACCTCTCCCATCCCCATTGATGATGCAAAGATCATAGCCAGAGCCTTAGCAATCTCCTCCCTTGCTTCCCACAGTAGCCTAGAGTACATCTCGTCGGGTCCAAGTGACTTATCTAACTTGATGCTTTCCAAAAGCTCCAGCACATCCTCTTTCTTAATATCTAAGTGCTCAAACTTTTCAGTCAGCTGTAAATCATCCCTACGATCGCCAAGATCCTTTTCTGTAGTGAATACTGAAGCAAAGTATTCATTCACTACCTCTGCTATCTCCTTCTGTTCCATACACACTTTTTTGTCACACACTTTCTGTTCCATACACACTTTTCTGAACCTGGTGGTGTGAATCCTGAGGGTCCTGTACCTTCTTCCTGATGGCAGCAGCTAGAAGAAAGCATTTCCTGAGTGGTGGGGTTTCCTGATCATGGATTCTGCTTTCCTGCGATGACGTCCTGTGTAGATGTGCTCAATGGTAGGGTGGGCTGGGCCATAATACTGTTTTTTGCAGGATTTTCCATCCGAGGCATTGGTGTTCCATACCAGGATGTGATGTAACCAGTTAATAAAGGTTATGCCGAATTTTTGCAAACTCCTAAGGAATCTCTTTGTTCTCTTAATGTCTGGAGATTTCCTCACACCTCTGCCTATATGCAGGCAGGAGAGGACAGCAAAGTGATCATATTTCCCAAAGTGCTGCCTGGTCATGAAACAGTGTGTATTTCTTTTCTTAGTATAACAGTTGTCCAGTGTGTTGGGATTATTGATGCTACAGGGTCTATGCTGAGGATAATTGGGCAGGAATTTCTTCAGAAAAACCTGGTTGAAGTCCCCAACTATGATCTGAAATGCTTCAGGGTGGATATCTGGAGACATACTTTGGTTCTCTCTTTACCAAGAAACACATTAATAACTTTACAGAAACTTTGGGGAACGTGGAACTTAGTGAGAGACAGAAACCGCACAAAATCAGTATTATGAAGGAAATGGTATCTGAAAAATTGACAGGAGTTAAGGCAGATAAATCCCCAATGCCCGATATTCTACAACCCTGAGTGAGTAAGGAAATAATTCTAGAAATAATTGATGCATCGTTGGTAATTTTCCAGGGTACTATTGACTCAGGGACATCTCCAATGGACTGGAGGGTACACTATTTAAAGAAAGGATGAAGAGAGAAAACTATTATAGACCAGTTAGCCTGGCAATAGAAATGGGGAAATTGCCAGAGTCCATTATAAGTGATGTAATGGCAGAACATTTTGAGAGCAGAGAAATCAATGGGGAATCATGAAGGAGAAATCATACATTTCTGAGGATGTAATCAGCTGAGTAGATGAGCAAGGACCAGTGGATATATTTGGACTTTCCGGAAGCCCCATAAGACTATTATGCAAAGTTTTAAGTAGATGGGCACAGAGTCATACTGACATGGTTGGAGTCCGAAGTCACAGATAGAATACAAAATACAAGAATTAAACTAGTCTTTTTCCAAGCAGCAAGAAGTGACCATAGAGATCACAGCTCAGACACAAGCTCACCACAGATGAGAGAAATAAATGCAATGCACTCAGTGACCACTTTATTAGGTGCCGGCTGTACCTAATAAAGTGGACACTGAGTGTATGTTCGTGGACCTCTACTTTTGTAGTCCATCCACTTTAAGGTTCAATATATTATGCATTCAGAGATGCTCTTCTGAACACCATTGTTGTAACGTTTGGTTATGTGAGTTACTGCCACCTTCTTGTCAGCTTGAACCAATCTGGCTGTTCTCCTCTGACCTCTCTCATTAACAAGGTTCACCCTCAGAACTGCCACCGTTCACTGGATTTTTTTTTTTGTTTTTCGCACCGTTCTCAGTAAGCTCTTGAGACTGTTGTGTGTGAAAATCCCAGGAGGTCAGCAGATACTGAGATACTCAAACCACACCATCTGGCACCAACAGTCAACAACTATCAAAGTCACTTAGATCACATTTCTTCCCTATTCTAACATTTGGTCTGAACAACAATTGAACCACATCTGCATGCTTTTAGGCATTGAGTTAGTGCGACATGATTGGCTGATTAGATATTTGCATTAATAAATATGTGTACGGGGTAGCCAATAAAGTAGCCACTGAGTATACATTCAGGGCTGCAAACAACACAGAACTGTAGGTTGTCAGGAGGATTTTGGAAAACTCAGTCTGATTTGAACCAAGTAAGTATGTGGCAGACGCAGTTTAACAAGGTTAAATGTGAAGTTATTCGGTGGCAGTAACAAGAAATCAGATTATTATCTGACTGGTGCCAAAAATTTTCAAAGTTCAATGTAAATTTATGTATACGTCACAAAGTACTTCTCTGGGATTCATTTTCTTGCAGGCATTCCCAGTACAACAAAGACGTACAATACTATCACACAAACTACACACGAAGTCTGACAAACTGTGCAAATACAAAAAGAAACAAGTAATGATAATAAATAAATACATAATACTGTGAACTTGAGTCCTAGAGAGTGAGTTCATAGTTTGTGTTCAGTCACCATTGTTGTGATGAGTGAAGTTCTCCACGCTGGTTCAGGAGCCTGATGGCTGAACAGTAATAATTTTTCCTGAACCTGGTGGTGTGGGATCTAAGGTTCCTGTACCTCCTTCCTGATTGCAACAGTGAGCATAGACCATGGCCTGGATGGTGAGGGAGGTCTGTGATGTTGGATTTACTTTCCTGCAACACCACTCTTTGTAGATGTGCTTACTTTCAAGGACTCACTGATTCTGTTGTGTTTCTCTGTATTTACCATGAATGCCCACAAGAAAATGAATCTCAGGGTTGTATATGGTGACATATATGTACTTTGATAATAAACTTACTTTGCTCTCTTCTCACTGCTACTGTAAGAGAAGAGGTACAGGAGCCTGAAGACACACACTCAACATTTTAGGAACAGCTTTTTCCCCACTAACAGCAGATTTCTGAACAGACAATGAACCAACACATTAACACTACCTTGTTATTTTTGCTCATTTTTCACCACTTAAATTGATTTTTGTATATGTTTTTACTGTAATCTATAGCAATTTTATGTATTGCACTATACTGATGCAACAAAATAACTAATTTCATGACATATGCCAATGATATTGAAACCTGATTCTGATTCTGATTCATCAGATCCATGGAGATTACCTATCAATATCCGTGTTAAATATACCCAATGACTTCGCCTTCACAGCTGTCTGTGGCAGTGAATTCCACACGTTTATCATACTCTGGCTGAACAATTTCCTCCTCAACTCTGTTCTAAAGGGATGTCCCTCTATTCTGAGGCTGTACCCTCTGGTCATAGACTCCCCCACTATAGGAAACATCCTCTCCACATCCACTCTATCTGTGTCCTCTGGTCCTAGACTCCCCCACTATAGGAAACATCTTCTCCACATCCACTCTATCTGTGTCCTCTGGTCCTAGACTCCCTCACTATAGGAAACATCTTCTCCACATCCACTCTATCTGTGTTCTCTGGTCCTAGACTCCCCACCATCGGAAACATCCTCTCCACATCCACTCTATCTGTGCCTTTCACCATTCAAGCAACACACACAAAATGTTGGAGGAACTCAGCTGGTCAGTCTGGAAAAAGGTACAGTCGGCATTTTGGGCCGAAACCCTTCAGCAGAGCTTCTTTCACTAGTTGACAGGTTTCAATGAGATTTCCTTCTCATTCGTCTAAACTCCACCAAGTGCAGACCCAGAGGCACCAAATGCTCCTTGTACATTAACCCTTTAATTCTTGGAATAATCCTTGTCAAGCTCCTCTGGACTTTCTCCAATGCTCTAATTCAGATTCAGATTCAGGTTTATTTATCACATGTACACCGAAACATGCAGTGAAATCCTTTGTTCAAGTTAACAACCAACGTAACCTAGATGTGCTTGGGGGAAGCCCACAAGCATCATCATGCATTCTGCACCTACATAATACACCGTCAGAACAACACAAACAATAACACAACAACACCAACAAGAAAATAAAACAACACCAAAACAAGCCCCTTTCCTTCCTCCCACCCACCCACACACAGATAGGCCCCTAACCCTAGGATAGGCTGCTTCCAGGCCTCCAACCACCGGAGGACTTGCAAACTCGCAGACATTGGGCCTCCAACTTCTGGACACACCAACTCAGGGGCTTCGAACATCACCCTTGACTTCCGGACTTGCCAACTTTGGTCTTTTATCTTCCGTATCAACCCCAGGACTGACCAATCATGGGACTTCGAAATCGCACGGACCTCACTGGCTGGGGTTGGGGTTGGTGGTGTAACCAATCGTTGTGTCCCCTGCATACAAGTATCTCAGATCCCAAGACTATCTGACCTGGAGAGACTCAGTGACCCGAGGTGCGTGAAGTTTCAGGAGCATTCATCCACATGGCCCACTCATCTGACATCCATCCAAGATGATCACTGGCTTTCTACCGCGCAGCTCGCCAGCCTGGACACCACCACTGGGTCCTGTCTCTGATTCTTCCTTTACTGCCCCGACATCTAACTCCTTTCATCCCTGCTCTGCAACCAAAACCATCAAACAAACATAAGAAATAACTAAGTCCAACTTTAAACTGTTCAGTGTTATCATTTCAGAGGATCTGTCTGGGTCCAGCTTGTACGTGTCATTACAAAGAAAGATGTGAGCAGCTCTACTCTTTAAGAAGTTTGCAAAGATTCAGCATGTCATCTAAAACTTTGACAAACTTCTATAGATGTGTGGTGGAGAGTATATTGACTGGTTGCATCACAACCTGGTATGGAAACACCAATGCACTTGAATAGAAAATCCTACAAAAAGTAATGGATACAGCTCAGTCCATCACATTAAAGCCGTACCCACCACTGACTGCATCTACATGAAGCACTGTCACAGGAAAGCAACATCAAGGACCCCCAACATTCATGCCATGCTCCCTTCTTGCTGCTGCTATCAGGAAGGAGGTACAGAAGTCTCAGGACCCCCACCACCTGGTTCAGGAATGGCTATTACCCCTCAAACATCAGACTCTTGAATCCGAGGAAATAACTTCACTCAACTTCATTAACCCCAGAAATGAACAGTTCCCACAGCCTATGGTATCACTTCAAGGTCTTTTCATTTCAATTTCTCAATATTTATTGTTTATTTATTTTACATATTTTTTGTTTCTATTTACTTTAAATGCCCACAAGAAAATGAATCCCAGGGCTGTATATGATGACATGTATGTACTTTAATAATAAATATTCTTTGAACTTGAACTTAGGAGTCTGAACCATCATCGCTCAGCGCCATCTTGACTGGAAGCTGTGGTCCTAGACAGATCACCGTGATCGTATAAAATGGTGGGGCAGTGTGAGGGGTCATGATCTTCCTATTTTCTTGTGTTCTTGAAATGGACCAAATGTTGGAACTGAGAACAGGCCAGAGAGCTACTGGCATTGATGGGATAAATGGTTTCATTTTGTGCTGTTAGTACTAGAGATTCTGCAGATGATGGAAATCTAGAGCAAAACACACACACATAATGCTAGAGGAACTCAGCAGCTCAGGCAGAATCTATGGAGGGCAATAAACAGTTGAAGTTTCGGGCTGAGACTCTTCTTCAGGACTGGAAAGGAAGGGGCTAGAAGCCAGAATAAAAAGATGGGAAGAGCGGAAGGAGTACAAACTGGCTGGTGGTAGGTGAGACCAGGTGAATATGAAGGTGGGTGGGTGGAGGAAGGGGCAATGGAGTGATGATAGGTGGAAGAGGTGGAATCTGATAGGAGAGGAGAGTGGACCATGGGAGCAAAGGAAGCAGCAGGGGACCAGAGGGTGGTGATGAGCAGTTGAGGAGAAGAGAAGGGTTAAGAGGGGAGCCAGAATAGGAAATGGATAAAGAGGGAGGGGCTAGAAATTACTAGAAGTTAGAGAAGTCAATGTTCATATTGTCAAGTTTGAAACTACCCAGATGGACTACGAGGTGCTTCTCCTCAAATCTGAGAGTAGCCTCATCGTTTCAGGAGAGGAGGCCATGGACTGACTTGTCATAATGGGAATAGGAGGTAGAATTAAAATATGTGGCCAGTAGGAAATCCTGCCTGTTGTGGCGGACAGAGTACTGATATAACCTACTGATTCAGCAGCAGCCTTACAGCATTTATCTTTGAACTTAGAAAGTTATCCAACTGTCACATCTACAATAAAGAAGCAAGTCATCCCTCAGGAAATGGTGAGCAGACCAAAGGTGCCCACTGATGCTGTTATACACATAGTGGCTACTTTATTAGGTACACCTGTACACCTTCTTGTTAATGTAAATATCTAACCAGTCGACAAAAGGGCAGCAACTCAAAACATATAAGCATGAGAATAGGTTCAATTGTTCAAAATGGGGAAGAAATGTGATCTAAGTGACTTTCTGTCAAATGAGTGTTGGTGCCAGACAGGGTGGTTTGAGTATTTCAGAAACTGCTATTCTAGGATTTTCAGGCACAACAGAGTCTGGAGTTTATAGAGAACAGTGTGGAAAGCAAAAGACATCCAGTGAGTGACAGTTCAGTGGGTGAAATTGTCTTGTCAATGAAAGAGATCAAGGGAGAATGGCAAGACTGGTTTAAGCTGACCTTTAGGCAACAGCAACTCAAGTAACCACGTGTTACAACCATGATGTGCAGCAGAGCATCTCTGAATGCACAACACTTCGAACCTTGAGGTGGATGCTATGCTTGTGGTCTTCTACCACCATTGCTCATCCTCCTCGACCTATTAAGGTGGCCACTGGGTGTATGTCTCTGACATTCCCACATCAAGAGTGTGCCAAAGTGGAGCAGTTAGATGGACTGATGCCCCATAGCACCAGTGACCTTGGTTCAGTCCGGACCCTGCACTGTGTGTGTGTGTGACCGCGTGCATTCACTCTGGCCACTCCCACGCCCAGAACGACAATGAAAGATTATCTGGCTGCCCGTAAATCATCCCTAGGACAGGTTACAGAATCTGGGGTGCCGATGGGAATGTGCGGGGAGAATGAAAAACCAAATTAGTGTAAAATACAAACATAAGAGATTCAACAGTTTTTGGAAACACACACAAAATGCTGAAGAACTCGACAGGTCAGGGAGCACGTATGGAGGGGAATAAAGAGTCAATGTCTTGGGCTGAGATCCTTCATCAAGACTCTGTGAAATAAGTGTAGTCAGTGTAGCCTCAATGGGCCGAAGGGCCTATTCTGTCCTGTATATCCCTATAGCTCTGACTGAAAGTGGGTCAATGGAGCTAACACTGAGAGTTTTCAGTTTACTTATTTTGCATGCCACCCATACTGGGGCATCAGCCGCCGACCACAGCTCGCCAGGTACTAATCTGTTTCATATACATCCATCAGTTGTATTGTATCCTGCAGCTTTTTCTGTTGGCTCTATTGCACCTTTCTCTATGTTTAATGTTCTGCATTTATCCAGTCCAAACTTCATGTTTATATCTTTTGAAAATAATTCTACTCTTTGGATTAGTTGCTTTAGTTTTACTAATAAAGGAGCATTTAATTTCAAATTATCTATGTATAGAAGGTGTGTTACAGTAGAGCTCATTTCATTGTTTCTGATTTGACACCCAATTTTTGTCCAATTCAGTAAATTTGAGAGTGGGTTTAAAGCTAGACAGAACCATAGTGGACTTAGAAAGTCGACTTGGAAATGCTTCGGTTTATTTTCATAACGACAGTTGTTCTTTTTTGGTTGGTAATCAATAGGGTGCTTATAGTACACTAGTGCTTCATCGGATGTTGAAGGAACTTTACAAGCATTGCGTGTAGTTTCTGTACATTAAGAACTTCCATTAGCCATATGTGTGGAGTAGAGTCAAATACCTTTTGGTAGTCAATATAGCAACATGAAAGATTTCTTCTTTTCCGCCGGGCTTGATTTAGAATTACGGAATCTGTTATCAGTTTTTCTTTACATCCTTTCATACCCTTACGGCATTCTTCATGCTCTTCTGTAAGTATATTCTGGGTATCTAAGTGAGTGGTGATTGGTTGCCAGAAACATGATGTTACAATTTTACATATCATTTGTAAACAAGTAATAGATCATAAGACCATAAGACAAAGTAGCAGAAGTCAGTCATTCGGCCCATCGAATCTGCTCCGCCATTTTATCATGAGCTGATCCATTCTCCCATTTAGTCCCACTCCCCCGCCTTCTCACCATAACCTTTGATGCCCTGGCTACTCAGATACCTATCAATCTCTGCCTTAATGACTTGGCTTCCACTGCTGCCCGTGGCAACAAATTCCAGATTCACCACCCTCTGGCTGAAAAAATTTCTTCGCATCTCTGTTCTGAATGGGCGCCCTTCAATTCTTAAGTCATGCCCTCTCGCACTAGACTCCCCCACCATGGGAAACAACTTTGCCACATCCACTCTGTCCGTGTCTTTCAACATTCAAAATGTTTCTGTGAGGTCCCACCTCATTCTTCTAAACTCCAAGGAGTACAGAACAAGAGTGGTCAAATGTTCCTCATATGTTAACATTCTCAATCCCAGAATCATTCTAGTGAATCTTCTCCGAACATTCTCCAACGTCAGCACATCCTTACTTAGATAAGGAGACCAAAACTGCCCATAGTACTCCAAGTGAGGTCTTACCAGTGCCTTATAGAGCCTTGATATCACATCCCTGCTCCTATACTCTATTCCTCTAGAAATGATTACCAATATTCCATTCACCTTCTTCACCACTGACTCAACCTGGAGGTTAATCTTAAGGGTATCCTGCACAAGGACTCCCAAGTTCCGTTGCATCTCAAAACTTTGAATTCTCTCCCCACTTAAATAATAGTCTGCCCGTTTATTTCTTCTACCAAAGTGCATAATCATACAATTTTCAACGTTGTGTTTCATTTGACACTTCTTTGCCCATCCTCCCAATCTATCCAAGTCTCTCTGCAGACTCTCTGTTTCCTCAGTACTACCGGCCCCTCCACCTATCTTAGTATCATCAGCAAACTTAGCCACAAAACCATCTATTCCATAATCCAAATCATTGATGTACAACGTAAAAAGAAGTGGCCCTAACACGGACCCCTGTGGAACACCACTGGTAACCGGCAGCCGACCAGAATAGGATCCCTTTATTCCCACTCTCTGTTTCCTGCCAATCAACCAACGATCTATCCATGGGCTCTTTCCCATAATTCCATGGGCTCTTATCTTGTTTAGCAGCCTCATGTGCTGCACCTTGTCAAAGGCCTTCTGAAAATCCAAATATACAACATCCACTGCATCTCCCTTGTCTAGCCTACTTGTAATTTCCTCAAAAAATTGCAATAGGTTTGTCAGGCAGGATTTTCCTTCAAGGAAACCATGCTGAGTTCTGCCTATCTTGTCATATACCTCCAGGTACTCCATAACCTTATCCTTGACAGTCGACTCCAACAACTTCCCAACCACCGATGTCAAGCTAACAGGTCGATAATTTCCTTTTTGCTTCCTGCCCCCTTCTTAAATAGCGGAGTGACATTTGCAATCTTCCAGTACTCCGGAACCATGCCAGAATCTATTGATTTTTGGAAGATCATTGCTATTGCCTCCGCAATCTCCACGGCAACTTCCTTCAGCACACGAAGGTGCGTTCCATCTGGTCCGGGAGACTATTCAGCTTCCTGAGTACTTTCTCTGTCATAATTGTGGCTGCGCACACTTCTCTTCCCTGACACCCTTGAGTGTCCGGTATACTGCTGATGTCTTCCTCAGTGAAGACTTACGCAAAATACTCGTTCAGTTCCTCTGCCATCTCCTTATCTCCTATTACAATTTCTCCAGCATCATTTTCTATCAGTCCTATATGTACTCTCACCTGTCTTTTACTTTTCATATACTTGAAAAAGCTTTTAGTATCCTCTTTGATATTATTTGCTAGCTTCCTTTCATAGTTCATTTTTCCCTCTTAATGACCTTCTTAGTTTCCTTTTATTAACTTTTAAAAACTTCCCAATCCTCTGTCTTCCCACTAATTTTTGCTTCCTTGTTTGCCCTCTCCTTTGCTTTAACTTTGGCTTTGACTTTTTTTGTCAGCCACGGTTGCATCCTTTTTTCATTCCAAAATTTCTTCTGTCTTGCACCTTCCTCACTTCTCGCATAAACTCCAGCCACTGCTGCTCTGCCATCCTTCCTGCTAGTGTCCCTTTCCAGTCAACTTTGACCAGTTCCTCTCTCATACCACTGTAATTTCCTTTATTCCACTGAAATATCAACTCATCAGATTTCGGCTTCTCTTTCTCAAATTTCACAGTAAACTCAAACATGTTATGATCACTGCCTCCTAAGGGTTCCTTCACCTCAATTTCTCTAATCAACTCTGGTTCATTACACAATACCCAATCCAGTACAGCCGATCCCCTAGTGGGCTCAACAACAAGCTGTTCTAAAAAGCCATCTCGCAGACATTCTATAAATTCTCTCTCTTGAGATCCAGTGCCGACCTGATTTTCTCAATCCACTCGCATGTTAAAATCCCCCACAATTATCATAACACTGCCCTTCTAACAAGCCTTTTCTATTTCCTGTTGTAATTTGTAGTCCACATCCCTGCAGCTGTTTGGAGGCCTGCATATAACTCCTATCAGGGTCCTTTTACCGCCGCGATTTCTTAGCTCAACCCATAAAGATTCTGCACCATCTGGTCCTATGTCACCTCTTTCTAATGATTTAATATCATTTCTTACCAATAAAGCCACACCACCCCCTCTGCCTACCTTCCTATCCTTCTGCTACACCGTGTATCCTTGGACGTTCAGCTCCCAGAGACATGCATCCTTTAGCCACGTCTCAGTGATGGCCACAATATCATACCTGCCAATCTGTAGCTGTACGAAAAGATCATCCACCTTATTCGTTTTGCTGTGTGCATTTAAGTATAACACCTGAAGTCCAGTATTTGGTAGTTTTTGCTTTGATTGCATTGCAACTCATCCCAATGGCTGCAAATTTGCCCCATCACCTGTCTGTCCTTCCTGACATCTTTACTGCTCACTATCCTAGATTTATTTCTGTTTTCCCTCTCCTCTGCTGTATCATTCCGGTTCCCATCCCCCTGCCAAATTAGTTTAAACCCTCTCTAACAGCTCTATTAAACCTTCCCGCCAGGATATTGGTCCCCTTCGGGTTCAGGTGCAACCTGTCCTTTGTGAACAGGTCATATTTCCCCCAGAAGAGATCCCAATTATCCAAGAATCTGAAGCCCTGCCCCCTGCACCAGTCTCTCAGCCACACATTCATCTGCCTGATCCTACTATTCTTGCCCTCGCTAGCAAGTGGCACAGGTAGCAATCCTGAGATTGCTACGCTGGAGGTCCTGCTTCTCAGCTTCCTTCCCAACTCCCGGAAATCTCTCTTCAGGACCTCCACCCTTTTCCTATCTACATTGGTACCAACATTTACCAAGACAGCTGGCTACTGGCCCTCTCCCTTCAGAATATTCTGGACCCGATCTGAGACATCCCGTACCCTGGCACCTGGGAGGCAACACACCATGTGGGTATCTCTGTCAAGCTCACAGAATATCCTGTCTGTTTCCTTGACTATGGAATCCCCTATGATTACCGCATTCCTCTTCTCCCTCCTTCCCTCCTGCACAACAGCGCCAAGCTCAGTGCCAGAGACCCAGTCACCGTGCCCTTCCTCTGTCAGGTCACCCCCCCTCAACAGCATCCAAAACCAGATACTTGTTGCTGAGGGGGGCAGCCACAGGGGTGCTCTCCACTATCTGGGCATTTTCCTTCCCTCTTCTGACAGTCACCCAGTTTTCTGACTCCTGTAGCCTAGGGATGACTACCTCCCTGTAGCTCCTGTCTATCACCTCCTCACTTTCCCTAATAAGCAGTAGGTCATCAAGCTGCAGCTCCAGATCCCTAACATAGTCTCTGTGGAGCTGCTTCTTGGTGCACTTGGTGCAGATGTGGCCATCAGGGAGGCTGGATGTCTCCCAGGATTCCCACATCTGACACCCTGAACAAAGCACTGACCGTGCAGACATGCTACCTAATTCTACAGGAGTGAAACAAGGAAAAATAAGTCTACTCACCCACTTACCTCGCCGAACACACGAACTTTTTAAACCGTTAGCTCGTACCGTTAGTTGTCTGTCCAGGCCGATTCGCCAAGGGGAAAAAAAAGAGTTGGTGCCTCGCTCTCACCTTTGTTTTTGTCCTCCAAAAATAGGACAA
This sequence comes from Mobula birostris, assembly GCF_030028105.1. Classification (NCBI taxonomy): domain Eukaryota; kingdom Metazoa; phylum Chordata; class Chondrichthyes; order Myliobatiformes; family Myliobatidae; genus Mobula; species Mobula birostris. Next base: position 50,149,370 of record NC_092383.1, on the reverse strand, counting down.
TATTTTGATGGATCTTTTCTGATTTCCCCTTTCAGTAAAAGGAGTTTTACCTTCTGTCAAAAATTCAGGCACTTTTCAGGAATGATAAGAGAGCTGTTGATGTGCATTAATAGGTACAGATGAAGGCATAAACTTTTATACCAATGATTATAAATATAATCAATGCCAGTACTTTTGCAGTTATGGGTATTTTTATAACCTCTATCAGCATATCCATTGTATATCATGAATTTGCATTTCTTTGATCGTGTGTATGTGTGCTCTTTGTCCTACTAATCCAGCTTGCTTCTTGATTGTGCAACATCCTGTTTGACCAGACATTAGACTGAAAGTTCATTATCTCTATGTTTGTGGATAATTCTGTGCTAGGGTTGGAGTCATTTTAATGTATCAATTTTAGTTTCAATGTCCTGTACTAACCTTTTTCATGTTTCTGAACTGATAATTGTGCTTTCTTTGCCTGGCACATTTTGTGTATCTACTTAGTCTGGTTTTGTACGCTCCAAGCTTTTGTTTTAATGTATCTATAAACTCTACTGTGCTTTTGTTAGGTTGTTCGTATTGTGTATGAGCATTATATTCCCTTAGCTTTTCCCTGAACATTCTTGCTCAGGTTATCCATTTGATACTCTATTCAGTGGGCTATTTCAGCTCTTAATATGATGATGATGATGATGATAATCATTATTATTTCTATTTTTCTTTCTTTTTATATTTGTACAGTTTGTTTATTGTACATACAGTAGGTTGTTTGTCCATCCTGTTGGGTGCAGTCTTTCATTAATTCTATAGTATGTCTAGTATTTACTGTGATTGCCTGTAAGAAAATGAATCTCAGGGTTGTGTATGGTGACATATATATACTTCGATAACAAATTTACTTTGAACTTTGGTCATTGAGGCGGGCACACAACACAGATGAAAATTATACACAGATTAAAAAATCTTGATACCTAGAGTCTGACTGCACAACAGTATTGATGTTTTATTCTTCCAGGAAAGTGTAATTAGGAAACGCCAGTTGTCAACTTACGACGGGAAATACTGAATCCTTGCCTGTGAACATTTTTATTTTACAAAAAGTACATTTGTTAACCCGTCTACTTTTGACACATTCAGGACAAGGAGACAAGGTACGCAAGGTTCTCCAGACTCTCTGCAATCATTTAGTAAGATCACCCTGAGATAAGAGAATGGCTTCTGATGGGTGACACGTGTGGCCTTAAAGGAGACATTGGTGTGCATGCAAATGTGACAAGTTACCTGTCAGAGAACATGCTTGTGGGATTGTATTATGAATTGCACTGAAGGACATGTCTTTGGAAATGGCATGGTTATTTAAAAGCAGCAGTGAGAAACGAGGTGTTCAGGACTGACAGAAGCACAGTTAGTAGAACAGCATCAATGAAGTGGGTTCAGTCCTGACCTCAGAGCCTAGTGACAATGACAATGACCTTTCTCTCAATGTCAGCAAAACTAAAGTGTTTGTAATTGGCTTCAGGAAAGGTGCAGTACTCATTTCCTGCTGGTCGAGAGGGCTGAGAGTTTTAGGGTCCAAGGAGAGAGTGTCACCAATGGTCTCCCTGGCATAGCCCAGAAAGCTCAGCAATGGCTCTACCTCCTCATGAGACCAAAAAAATTTGGCATGTCCCCACAGAGCCTTGCTAATTTTTATCAATGTACCACAGAAAGCATCCTATCCAAATGCATCGTGATTTGGTATACCAGCGGGTCTGCCCAAGAGTGCAAGGAACTGCAACGAGTTGGTGACACAGCTGAGCACATCACAGGAACAAGCTTCCCCTCCATGGACTCTGTCTGCATTTTTTGCTGCCTCCATAAAGCAGCCAGCATAATCAAAGCCCCACCCACATCAGATATTCCTTCTTCTCCTCCCTCCCATCAGGCAGAAGATACATTAGCCTAAAAGCAAGTACCACCAAGCTCAAGGACAACTTCGACCCCACTGTTTGAAGATGATTATAATAAAATGGACTCATGTCCTCACAATCTACCACATTATGTTCTTGCAACGTCGTCAGGGTGCACTGGACTTCATCTCGAACTGTAAACTGTTATTATACATTATGTTATTGTTTTCAAGTTCAAATTCAAGTATAATTACCATTCAGCCATACATGAATACAGCCAAATAAAACAGTTCCTCCGGGGCCCAGGGGCAAACTACAAAATATGCAGCACATGGCAACATGGCACATAAAACACGCATAAGATCACAAGTAAACATACAGTCACATCAAAAATATATTTTATATACTAATTTTTGATATATATACATATTTTAAATATATATTAAAAAATATATATATCCCAAGTCCCTGAGTATCATATCCTTTAAATAGATGGTGCGTGGTTGTTGTCTGCAAGAAGAAGCAGTTCACAGACGAACATAGGCACGTGTGCATGCAATCCAGCTGGTCTCCCATGAGTGAAAACATGAAATCCAGCTGGTCTCCCGTGAACGAACACTGGAAAGAAGCAACAATGGGAGGGGCCAGCCCCCAAACCCAGCATGGACGCTTCCAACATCTCCTCTCCTGGACTGCTGCAACTGGCAAGCAAGCTTGAGGCCTAATCCTTGCTACAACCGAGGCTTCACAGCTCCCCCACCATCAATACTCATGCCATCAGGTTGGGGTACCCAGACAGAATATAAGGTGTTGCTCCTCCACCCTGAGGGTGGTATCATCTTGGCACAAGAGAAGGCCACTGATTGACATGTTGGAATGAGAATGGATGGAATTAAAATGTTTGGCCACCAGAAAGTTCCGCTCGTGGCGGATGGAGTGGAGGTGCTGAACGATGAAGTCCCCCGGTTTGCAACGGTTCTCACCAATATACAGGAGGCCACATCAGGAGCACCGGACACCACAGGTGACCCGAGCAGGTGAAGCGTTGCCTCACCTGGAAGGACTACTTGGGGCCCTGATTGGAGATGAGGGAGGAGGTGTATTGGCAAGTGGAACACTTACAGTTGGCTGCTTACAGGGATAAGTTCTGGAGGGAGATCAGTTTGGTGAGACAAATGGACAAGGGAATCATGGGGGGAGTGATCCCTGTGAAAAGTGGAGTGGCGGGGGGGAACCTAAAGATATGTTTAGTGGTAGGATCCCTTTGGAGATGGCAGATGTTGTGGAGGATAATGTGTTGGATGTAGAGGCCAATGGGATGGATATTCTGCAGCTTTTTCCAAACCTGTGCAGAGATCCCTCCATACCAGATGGTGATGCAACCAGTTAGAATGTTCTCCATGGTACGTCTGTAGAAGTTTGCAAGAGACTTTGGTGATAGTGGTGTCACAGGTAGGTAGGATCACAGTAAAAACTTTTGGCATATTGCTCTTCATAACTCAATGTATTCAATTCAGGGGATGTGATGTCAGTGTTGTATAGGACGTTAGTGAGGCCTAATTTGGAGTATTGTGTACGGTTTTGGTCATCTGCCAACAGGAAAGATGTAAATAAGGTTGAAAAAGCGCAGAGAAAATTTACAAGGATGTTGCTGAATATGGAAGACCTGAGTTATAAGGAAAGATTGAATAGGTTATGACTATATTCCTTAGAACAGTGAAGATTAACAGGAGATTGATAGAAGTATACAAAATTCTGAGGGGTATAGATAGGGTAAGTGCAAGCAGTCTTTTTCCACTGAGGTTGGGTGGGACTACAGCCAGAAGTCATGGGTTAATGGTAAAAGGTGAAAAGTTTAAGGGGAACATGAAGGGAAACTTCTTCATTCGGTGGGTCATGAGAAGAGAGTGGAAAGAGCTGTCAGCACAAGTGAGCGTCACAGATAGCGTAGCAGTTAATGCATTTCTATTTTACAGCTCTGAGCGTCAGAATTCAGAGTTCAATCCCAGCATCCTCTGTAAGAGTCTGTCCATCCTCTCCTTGGAACATGCGGACATTACCCGGGTGCTCTAGTTTCCTCCCACAGTACAAAGACCTGCCGGGTAGGTTAATTGGTCTCTTTTAATTCGGGTAGGTTTCAATTGGGGTTGTCAGGGGTTGCTGAGACGATGTGGCTTGAAGGGCCAGAAGGACCTACTCCGTGTTGTAAATTTAAATAAATAAAATTATATTCCGTTTATCTAGGGCATTGACAGGATCACATCCAAAGCATGATGTACCATATTGGGCTTCCTATATACAAAGACCATAAATGGATTGGATGGAACTCAGAGATTTTCTGAACTACTACGTGGAGTGAGAAAAGTTGCGTCACGAGTAAACACAAGATAAACTAAGTTTGTATTTGCTAGGGTTTGGAGTAATGGGAAGCAATTCAAGTGAAGAAGACAAGACCCCGGTGGTTCATGACAGGACAAAAAGACCATAAGACATAGGAGCAGAATTATGCCATTTGGCACATCGAGTCTGCTCCAGCATTCCATCATGGCTGATATATTATCCCTCTCAACCACATCCTTCTACCTTCTCCTTTGTCATGGTCCGGTCTGTGAAGTCCGCATTCCGGTTCATGGTCTGGTCCGTGGACTCAGGACTCTGGATCTTCCAGCTGTCCCTTGTTTTGGTTGAGTTAATCATAGGCACCTGATTCTCATCTTGGGGCTTGGAATATAAGTAGCCTTGGGGTTGAGTATGAGCTGCTGGTTTGTCTTGTCAAGATCTCTTGGGAGCAACCTGCTGGTGGAAAGCTAGAGTGACCATTTGCCATCTTTAGGCCATGTTGGAGAACCATCACTTCATGGAGCCTTGCTGTTGGTAGTTGGAGCTGTCTTTGCGATATGGATTCAGCTGTTTCCTAGGCCAGCTGAGTGGCTGCCAGCCACTCTGAGCTAGGTAGGGATCTGGCTGTTTCTGTAGCCAGCTGAGGTTGCTGGCTGTAACTGTGACTTGGAGCAACCTCGATGCAGAGATGGAACTGTCTGTTGTTCTTTGGTGTTTGTCTCTTGTCCTCACCTCTGTTGGGTAAGTCTGGCCATTCTGCCGTTACCTGACTGAGGGACCTACCCCACCTTGTTGTGGAGAAGAAGTTGACTCCTGGCTTGTCTAAGGATAAGTCCTGGCTCTATGTTTATGTTCTGTCCAATCTCATGTTAGTGTCATGTTAAAGATGAGTCCCGGTTTTTTTGAAGGATAAGTCCCGGCTCTATGTTGATGTACAGCTCCCAGTCTGTCTCCGAGCTCCAGCCTCTGAATAATCAGCCTCCGCATTCCCAGCCTGCAAGCCTCAAGAGCCAAGACCCCAAGCTGTCTCCAAGCTCAGGCCTCTAGACCTCAGCCACATCCTGTCCTGAAGCCATGTCATGTCCTTGCCTGGTTCTGGGGTCTGAGCCCGAGGCAAGACCCAGGTTCTGGGTCCTTGTCCAGTCTCAGGCTCGGCGTCCAAGCCTCGTCTCTTAGTCCATGGTGTCTAGTCCTGGTCCTGCTCTCCCTAGCTCAGGCTCCTAGTTCTTAGTTCCTTGTCTGGGTTCCCTGTCTAGTCCATGTCCTAGCCCAAGTCTGCATTCTTGTCCCTGCTCTTTGTCTGTATCCTGTCATGTCCCTACTCTAGTGAAGTCCTGTTCCTTGTACTTCAGTGTCTGTGTCTTGCATTTGGGTCTGTTCCCAACACCCCCATTGTGACATCGTTATAAATTTTGATGCCTTGGCTAATCAAGGACCTATCAACTTCTGCTTTAAATGTAGTGAATGACTTGGCTATCTGTGCCAATAAATTCCATGGATTCACCACCCTCTGATGAAAGAAAGTACACTTTATCTCTATTCTAAAGGTATGCCCATGTGTTCTGAGGCTGTGCCCTGTGATCCTAGAGACCCCATCATGAAAACATCCTTTCCATGTCCACTCTATCTAACTCTTTCAATATTCGATTGGTTCCAATGGGATCCTCCCTCCTTCTAAACTCCAGTGCGTCCAGACCCAAAGCTGTCTCTGGGCTTGTACGCGCCTCATACACACCTTTCGTTACCATGATCATTCTTGTTAACCTCCGGCACAAGGAGATGGTATTTCCTTTTGTCAAAAACTATGGAACTAGGGATCAATGTTTAAAAATAAGATGCTGTCCATTTCAAACAGTGATAAGGTGAATTTAGTTTCCTTCTGAATGGCTGGTGTCTTTGGATCCCTTCATCAAAAGGTGGTGGAAACTAAGACTGAATGTTTTTTTAAGGCTGAGGTAAATATCTAAAAAGCAGGAGATGAAGAGTTACCTGAGATATACAGAAATCCAGAATTGTCAATAGAATCAGATCAGCCATGATTTTATTAAATGATAGAGAAGGTAGAAATAGTCCAAAGTTCAAATAATATACACTCAGTGGCCACTTTATTAGGTACACAAGTACACCCGCGTTAGGATGTAGGGTTGTTATCTTTCCTGTATTTCAAAATTCAAAGTTAATTTATTACCAAAGTACATATATGTCAACATTTGCTATCCTAAGATTCATTTTCTTGCAGGCATTCACAGTAGAACAAAGAAATACAATAGAATCAATGAAAAGCAACACACAAAGACATCTATTTCCATAGATGCTGCCTGACCTTCTGAGTTCCTCCAGTATTTTGTGTGTATTACACAAAGACAAAATTTGCAAATACAAAAACACAAATGGATAAATAAACAAATATATAAAGATAGATAGATAAGACAGAACATAGTTTGTGTTCAGTGATCAGTTCATTGTTGTGGTGAGTGAAGTTATCCACACAGGTTCAGGAGCCTGATAGTTGAAGGGTAATAACTGTCACTGAACCTGGTGGTGTGGGACCTGAGGCTCCTGTGTCTCCTTCCTGAAGGCAGCAGCGAGAGGAGAGAATGGCCTGGATGGTGGGGGTGGAGAGATCCTTGATAACAGATGTTGCTTTCTTGTGCCAGCACTTAGAGATGCTTTTCCTGTGATGTGTTTTTCTTGTAGTTTAACTTTCCTGTGCTTGCTTACATTTTTATATAATCACCTATACATGTGCAATTTTTCAGTGAATTTTATAATTAAATATCTGCTTCTGTATTTTCTGATAAGCTTCTTAGTTTCTCAGACATACCACTCGAATCTGGATGTTTTATGAATTAATGTTATCTTTTTCCTCTGACCTGGTTTATGTATAAGACAATGGTGGCTTCTTTGTTCTTATTTCTTTTGTTCGTTCTCTGTTCTTGTAACACTCAATAACGAGCAGTTAGCACCATTCCTGACCAAACAACATGGATACGGGCCCTTTGGTTCACTGAGCCCATGGTGATCATTAAGAACTAGAGTAGTTACATAGAGTAGTTCTATTTTATCCTCCCCCACATTCCCATTAACTCCACCTCAGCTAATCCTTATCACCTTCTGCTCTGACTCCATCTGCAGCTTTGAGAAGAAACCAATATAGTGGGCCACATCTCAAATACTGATGAGTCAGAATAGAGGAAGGAGATAGAGAGCTGAGTGATGTGGTGTCCTGACAACAACCTTTCCCTCAATGTCAGCAAGACAGAAGAGCTGGTCATTGACTTCAGAAGGGGGTGGGGGCAGTGCACATATTCTTGTCACCATATGTATTGATGGGGGTACTGCACAGGATTGAAAGCTACAGAAAGTTGTGAAATTAGTCAGCTCAATCATGGTTACTAGCCTCCATAGAATCTTATACATCTTCCAGGAGTGGTGCCTCAAAGACGGCATCCATTATTAAGGACCCCAATTACCCAGGATGTATCTTCTCATGTTCCCATCAAGAAGTATGTGCAGAAGCCAGAAGCTATATATACTTACAGTAATTGATTGACTTATTTATTTTTCTATATTATCATGTACTGAAGCCACTAAGTTAACAAATTTCATTCATGTGCTGGTGATATCAAACCTGATTCTGACTCTGACATTAACTGTGTTGAACTTGAGAGGGTTGACTGCTTCAAGTTCTTCAGGGGGAACATCTCCAAAAGCCTTTCCTGGTCCACGTTGACATCACTGCCAAGAAAGCTCACCAATACTTCTACTTCCTCAGGAGGTTAAAGAAATTCCCTATGTCCCTGGTGATTCTTGGCAATATTTGTTGCTGCTTTATAGAAAGCATTCTGTTTGGGTGCCCCAGGGCTTGGTATGGGAACTGCTCTGCACGTCACCACAAGAAAATGCAGAGAGTCAGGGACACATCACAGAAACTAGCCTCCCTTCTATGGACTCTGTCCGTACTTCTACGTGTCTTAGTAAAGCATCCTGCATTATCAAAAACCCCACCCACCCAGAACGCTCTCTCTTCTCCCCTTCCCCCATCGGGCAGAAGTTACAAAGGGCTGAAGACACGTGCTGTACCACCAGGCTCAAGGACAGCTTCTGTTACCAGACCCTTGAATGGACCTCGTATGATAAGATGGACTCTTGGGCTTACAATCTACCTCGTTATAATTCTGCACTTTATGCTTTACCTACACTGCACTTTTCGGTAGATTTTATACTTTATTCTGCGTTTTCATTCTTTTACCTTATACTACCTCAGATTTTATCTGTATCAGCAGTATGCAAGACTAGCTTTGGCACACGTGAGAATAATAAACCTATACAAAAAAAAAACCCAGACACCGAGAACAATATTCGGCAACTAATTCCATCTCCCAACCTGCTCCCAGAGGCAGGTGCAATTACAATGTTTAAAGGACAGCCACATGTGCAGAAAGATTTAGAAGCATATGGGTCAAATGCAGGGAAAGGGGAAAAGCCCAGATAGACATCTTAGTCGGCACGGATGAGTTGGGCCAAACGCCCTGTTTCCTTGCTGTCTAACTCAATGACTTTGTGAAATCGGAGTACGGAGTGGGTTTGAGTGTTCAAACTCCGCACGGGCAGAAGCCGAGTCAGGATGAAGCATGAGTGACGGGAGTTATGAGGCACCGGATCTCTCATTCTTTGCTGTTCTGATAGGCTGATCTTGAGTCTGCATCTAGGGTGCTTGCTCGTATTTGGGACACCGTAAGGAAGATTTAACATACCACATTAAGCACAGTACAGGTCCTTTGTTCCACGATGTTGCGCCGAGCTCTTAACCTACTCCTGCATCAGTCTTATCTTGCCCTCTCACGGCACCACCAGAGATTCTGCAGATGCTCGGAATCCAGAGTAACACGCACCAAATGTTGGAGGAACTTAGTAGGTCAGGCAACATGTATGGAAAGTCGATGTAACGAAGACCCTTCGTCAGGACTGCCACGCAGCCCTCCATGTTTCTATCATCCATGCGCCAGTCTAAAAGTCTCTGCTTCTACCGCCACCCTGTTCGCGTGTTCCACGTACCCACCAATCTCTGTGTGTAAAAACCTACCTCCCCCCAGGCATACTTTCCTTCAATCACCTTAAAATTATGCCCCTCGCACTGGCTGTCAACTGTATCTGTGCCTCTTATCATTTTAGATAAAGTTTGAAATGATTGGAGAATTGTGGGCTGCAGAACAGCGAACAGTGCCGACCTTTATGTGCATATCTAAGAGTATCTGAAATTCCCCTAATGCACCACCTCTGGTAGGGAGTTCCACGTGCCCACCACTCACTGTGTATAAACAACCTCTGATACCCCCTCCCCATACTTTCCTCCGTCACCGTAAAATTATGCCCTGCTCTCCTTCTTGTGCTGCGGACACATTTTTTATTTGAGGTGCGATTCACGATTTCTGCCCCGAGGAAAAGGAACTGGCTACACCTCCCCCACTACCACCCCCAGCAGCACCTAACTATCCCTCTTATCATCTTGCACGCCTCTATCAGTCAGGTTTACTAAATTGATTCCTAGAGCGAAGGGGTTAATGAAATTGTACAGGTTAGGCCTACAGTCCTTGGAATATGGAAGAATAAGGGGTAATCTTATTAGAATTTTTGAGGGGGGTTGTATACTGGGAGAATGGTTCCAGAGGGGCGTAATTACAAAATAAAGAGTCGCCCTTTTGCAAAATTTGTTCGCTCAAAAAGGGCGGGTAAATCTGAGGGATTGTTCACTCCAGAGAGCTGCGGATCGCGAGTCACTGTATTCAAAGTGGAAATAAAGACTCGTTTGAACCGCAAAGGCTCGGGGGGGGGGGTTAAGGGGAAGCGGTGTTGGAAGCAACGCCGGATTTTCATGAAAGGCGGAGCAGAACGGGCCGACTGGCCGACTCCAGCTGTGGCACGTCTCTCACAGGTATTTATTTGCGTGGAGAAGATCGCGTCTGGTCTGCGCTTGGCAAGTTCACTGTAGCATCAGCCGGAGCGGAATATACAATGCAGGTGTGGTCCGGCCTCTCTGAGAGCGAACAAGTTGGGCGAGACGTGCCGTGAAAAGGAAACGGTGAGGGTTATTGACACGCAGGAGAGAGGAAGCGACAGGGTGGCAGAGGGTTTGAGGGGCGGGGAGGAGGGGAGTGCGCTAGGGAAAGAAAGATGGAGAATGGCAGAGAGTGAGCCGTTTTCTCTCGGAGTTTCGAGGGCTCTTCTTGCTCTCCGTTCCCTTGTGGGAGCGCTGAACCCTTGAGCACCCTCGGGGACAGGAAGAAGGCGGTGGGAGAGCGGCATTTGTCCTCGGCGCCGGAGCAGCGGACAGGTAAAGGGGGCAGTGCCCCTCACCAACATGCGATGCTCTGTGCCCGCCCGGTATTGTTGGGCCAGCAACAGCTGAGCATTGTACTTCAACAGTCTTCAGTCGGGAATGGCGAGCTGGGCATCGACATCTTCGTGACATCCCCTTTTTTTCACAGATCTCAGATCCCGGCTCCCGGATCCAGGCTCCAGGATTTTGGGGCGCCGTTCACCGCCAAGGAGTGCACCAGTTCTCCAAGGTCAGTCTGTTCCCAGCCGAGGTAAACAAGTGTGTGTTTGGTTTTTTTCCCCAGTTCTTTTATTCAACAGCTGCCGTCGCCGGAGAGGGGGGAGGGGGCTGAAATAGGATGCAGGGAGGCGGTTAAAGAGGGGAAGGAATGGGGAGTCGGTGCAGGGAAGGTCGGCAAGGAGAGGGTGGGGGGATGAGAGGAGGCGTGAACAGCAGAGGACGGCGGGCGGGGATGGGAAGGAAAATGTTCCTAGGTAGGGCTTGCAGAGGGGACGGGGAGAGAGTGGAAGGGGATATCATGTTCTCATTCGCGTCTACCCCTCCCTCCTCTCCACACCTCCGCCGTTTCCTCACTTTCACTGTCTCCTTGACGATTCTCTCCTTGTTCCCCGCTCTCTGCACGCTGGTACCGACTCTTCTCCATATTTCTCCGCAAGCTGTTCCCCGCTCCCCGATAACCCTCTGCCTCCTAGCCCGATTGCACTCCCCCTCCGCCGATTACCCTTCCACCATTGGCCTCCCCTCCCTCTCCGATTGCCCTCTGCCTCCCTCCCAGACCACATCCTCTTCCCCGTCTGCCCTCCACCTTCCCCCACCCTTTCACTCCTCCCTCCCCTTTTCCCTCTCCCCTTTCCCTTCCCCTCTCCCCTTCCCCACTCCATTTTCCTTTCCCCTTTTCTTTTTCCCTTTCCTTCCCCTTTTCCCTCTCCACTCCCCTTTTCCCTCTCCACTCCCCTTTTCCCTCTCCACTCCCCTTTTCCCTCTCCACTCCCCTTTTCCCTCTCCACTCCCACTTTTCCCTCTCCACTCCCACTTTTCCCTCTCCACTCCCACTTTTCCCTCTCCTCTCCCCTTTTCCCTCTCCTCTCCCCTTTTTCCTTTCCTCTCCCCTTTTTCCTTTCCTCTCCCCTTTTTCCTTTCCTCTCCCCTTTTTCCTTTCCTCTCCCCTTTTTCCCTTTTCCCTCCCCCTCCCCATCACCTTTCCCCTTCCCCTTTCCCTCCCCCCTCCCTTTTCTCTCCACCCTTTTCCTTCCCCCTCACCCCTTTCAGTTCCCTCTTCCCCTTAACATTCCCCCTTTCCCTCCTCCCTCTACACCCTCTCTTCTTCTCTTACCCCTTTCCCTCTACATCTCCCCAGACCCCCTTCCTCCCCACTCTCTCCCTCCCATCTCTTCCCCATCCTTCCTGCTCCCCTTTCCACTCCCCTCTCCTCCCCACTCTGCCCTCTCCTTTCCCCTTTTCACTTCAGCCCCTTTCCCTTCACCCTTCCCCTCCACTCTCCCCGTTTTCCCTCCCTCCACTCTCCCCGTTTTCCCTCCCTCCACTCTCCTCACTTCCTGCATTGATAAATCAGTTTCTCTTCCATTCTAGTGTTTGCCCCTTCTAAATTCTTCTTCACCAGCTCTCTTTTGACCTTGTCCACGTTATACTGGTGAATGTTGACTGCTTGATTTATTCATAGTTTTTCCATGGCTTTCTAGCTCGACCTTAAATCTCCCTCAATATCATTTATCTGAACAAGTTTCCTCCTGACCCCCACCCCTTGTATATTGCCTCCCTCTCCAGCCTTTCCTTCTTCACAAATTCCTAGGGAAGAGCACCAGGGGCTGGAATGTACTTTCTTAGTAGCACCTGTGCACCTGCTCTTTAATGCCTATAATCTAGTCAGCCAATCATGCATAAAAGCACAGTTGTTGTTCAGACTAGACATCAGAATGGGGAAGAAATGTTATCTAAGTGACCTTAACTATGGAATGATTGTTGATGTCAGACGGGGTGGTTTGAGTATCTCAGAAACTGCTGATCTCCTGGGATTTTCACACATAACAGTCTCTAGAGTTACAGAGAATGGTGTGGAGAAACAAAAAAGTCCGGTGAGCAGCAGTTCTGTGGTGAAAATTCTGCTTTTGTTAATGAGAGGTCAGAGGATAATGGACACATTGGTTCAAGCTGAGAGTTGGGCGACAGTAGCTCAAATAACCATGCATTACAGCAGGTGTGTGCAGGAGAGCATCTCTGAATGCACAAAACATCAAACCTTGAAGTGGGATGGGCTACAACAGTTGAAGACCATGAATATACACTCAGTGACCACTTTGTTCGATGCAGGGGGTACCTAATAAAGTGGTCATTGTGTAGAACTGCTGATTGCTGTGTTGGTTGTAATGTTATCAGGCCCCTGTAGGATAGTGACCTTTTGTAGTGTGCAGCCTGGATGACAAATTGATTTTGCAGAAGTTAACATTCCTTAAATGTGAACTTGTTGCGTGAGAGTAAGTTTTCTGTTAAAACAATATTTTCCCCAGAGTGCAGGAAATCTTCCAACTGGCCAATAGTTACAGCCTGCAAACTCGACTTTCTTTCCATAATCTTCTCTAGAATCTCACTGTGTTGCTGCAGTACCGACCCATGTAACTGTTGAGCAGTAATAAAACCCACCTAGGAATAATGTCTGCCGTTCCTACCTGATCTGCTCTTTGTGGGCTACAGAAAGTGGTTGACATACCCCAGTACATCACAGGCAAAGCTTTCCCCTCCATTGTGCACATTTACAGGGACAGCTGTCACAAGAAAAGCAGCATCCATCATCTAAACTATGCCCACTTCTTGATACCATCATTAGGCAAGAGGTATAGAAGTCTTCAATCCCACACCACCAGGTACAGGAGCAGTTATTACCCTACAACCATCAGGCACCTGAACTAGTGTAAATAGCTTCATTCACCTCAAGACTGAAATGATTCTGTGACCTACAGATTCATTTTAGGACATGTTCTCAGAATTATTTTTTTATTAGCACAGTTTGACTTATTTTACACATTTGTTAGTTTTCATATACAGTGCCGATAAAAAGTATCCACCTTTTGGAAGTTTTCATGTTTTATTGTTTTACAACATTGAATCATAGTGGATTTAATTTGGCTTTTTTGACACCGATCAGTAGAAAAAGACTTTTTCGTGTTAAAGTGAAAACAGGTCCATATAAAATTATCCAAATTAATTACAAATATAAGACACAAAAAAATTGATTGCATAAGTATTCACCCCCTTTAATATGACACAGCAAATTATCATTTGTGCAGCCAGTTGGTTTTAGAAGTCACATAATTAGTTAAATGGAGATCACTGTGTACAGTCAAGGTGTTTCAATTGATTGTAGTAAAAATAAACCTGTATCTGGAAGGTCCAACTGCTGGTGAGTCACTATCCTGGTAAAATCTACACCATGAAGATAAAAGAACGCACCAAGCAACTCGCAAAAAGGTAATGGAAAAGAACAAATCAGGAGATGGATATAAGAACATTTCCAAGTCACTGAATATCCCTTGGAGTACAGCTAAGTCAATCATCAAGAAATGGAAAGAATACTGCATAGCTATAAATCTGCCCAGAGCAGGCAGTCCTCAAAAACTGAATGGCTGTGCAAGAAGGGCACTTGTGTGGGAGGCCACCAAGAGACAACTCTGGAGGAGTTACAAGCTTCAGTGGCTGAGATGAGAGAGGCTGCATATACAACAACTGTTTCCTGGGTGCTTCACCAGTCACAGCTTTATGGGAGAGTGGCAAAGAGAAAGCCACTGTTGAAAAAAACTCTCATGAAATCTTGTCTAGAGTTTGCCGGAAGGCATGTGGGAGACTCTGAAGTCAGCTGGAAGAAGGTTCTATGGTCAGATGAAACCAATATTGAGCTTTTTGGCCATTGGACTAAAAGCTCTTTTTTGGTGTAAGCCAAACACCGCACATCATTAAAAACACACCATCCCTACCGTGAAGCATGGTGGTGGTGCATCATGCTGTGGGGATGCTTCACTGCAGCAGGCCCTGGAAGGCTTGTGAAGGTAGGGGGTAAAATGAGTGCAGCAAAATACAGAGAAATCCTGGAGGAAAACTTGATGCAGTCTGCAAGAGAACTGTGACTTGGGAGAAGATCAATGACACCAAGCATAAAGCCAAAGCTACACAGGAATGGCATAAAAACAACAAAGTTAATGTCCTGGAATGGCCAAGTCAGAGTCCAGACCTCAGTCCAATCCCCATGCAATGTGACAGAGCTTGAGCAATTTTGTAACGAAGAATGGGGAAAAATTGCAGTGTCGAGATGTGCAAAGCTGATAGAGACCTATCCACACAGGTTCAAGGCTCTAATTGCTGACAAAGGTGCATCACTAAATACTGACTTGAAGGGGGTGATTACTTATGCAATCAATTGTTTGGTGGTTTATATTTGTAATTAATTTAGATCACTCTGTAGAGACCTGTTTTCACTTTGATACGAGTCTTTTTCTGTTGATCACTGTCAAAAAAGCCAAATTAAATCCACTGTGATTCAATGTTGTAAACTAATAAAACAATGTTGTAAAATAATAAAATTTTGGGGGGGGGGTGTGAATACATTTTATAGGGACTGTATGTATAATTTTTAGTATATTCTATTGTACCTATTTTATTTTTCCTATAAATGCCTGCAAGAAAATTAATCTCAAAATAGTATATCAAAGTGCAAATTAAATTTATTATCAAGGTACATATATGTCACTATTTACAACCCTGAGATTTGTTTTCTTGCAGGCGTACATATTAGATATAAAAAACATGATAGGATAAATGAAAGACTGCCCCCAACAGTATGGGCAAAGAACCAGTGTGCAAAAGACAGCAAACTGTGCAAATAGAAGAAGAAAAAAAAGAGAAATAATAATAATAAATGCATTTTGAGAACATGAGATGAAGAGTCCTTGAAAATGAGTCCGTAAGTTGTGTGAACATTTCAATGATGGGGCAAGTGAAGTTAGGTGACATTATCCCCTCTGGTCCAAGAGCTTGATGGTTAAGGGGTAATAACTGTTTCTGAACCTGGTGCTGTGAGTCCTGAGGCTCCTGTACCTCCTTCCTGAAGGCAGCAGCGAGAAGACAGCATGACCTGTGTGGTGAGGGTCCTTGATGATAGTTGCTATTTTCCTCCAAGAGGAGTACCCTTGAGCAGAAAAGCCTACAAAAAAGTCGTGGACACCTCCCAATCCATCGTGGATAAAGCCCTAGCTACTACTGAGCACATCTACACAGTGCTCTCACAGGAAAGCAGAGGGGAGCCAGAATGGGAAATGGATAAAGAGAGAAATTACCAGGTTAGAGAAATGAGTTTAGATGTGGGTAACTCCCTCAAAGCCACTGGGAAGCACTTGCATTTGCTCCCCTCTGCTGCCTCACAGCCATTAACTCTACTGAGCCCAAGGTTAACTTTAGCACCTTGCTCTTTTCCTTCCACATGAAGCTCTTCTCCAACGACATCCCAAGACACAGCAAATATTTGGCTGACAATACTCACTCCTGTGATTACTCAAACCTCCCTCTTTCTCTCCATTGACTTCTCTGGGATGACCTTGAATCAGAATCAGGTTTATTATCAACACCATGTGCGTAGTGAAATTTCTTAACTTAGCAGCAGCAGCTCAACGCAATATAGATGAAAGATAAATAAATAAGTTACAGTATATGAATACTGAATAGATTAAAAATCATACAAAAACAGAAATAATATATATTTAAAAAGTGAGGTAGTGTTCATGGGTTCAATGTCCATTTAGGAATCGGACGGCTGAGGGGAGGAAGCTGTCCCTGAATCATTCAGTGTAAATCGCTTCAGGCTTCTGTACCTGCTACCTGATGGTAACAGTGAGAAAGGGACATGCCCTGGGAGCTGGAGGTCCTTAATAATGGACACTGCCTTTCTGAGACACCGCTCCCTGAAGGTGTCCTGGGTACTTTGTAAGCTCATCCCCAAGATGGAGCCTGCTAAATTTATGACCCTCTTCAGCTCCTTTTAGTCCTGTGCAGTAGCCCCCTTCCCCCCCTGCCCTACCAGACAGTGATGCAGCCTGTCAGAATTCTCTCCACAGTACATCTGTAGAAGTTTTTGAATGTTTTTTTTGACATACCAAGTCTCTTCAAACTCCTCATGAAGTATAGTTGCTGTCTTGCCTTCTTTATAACTGCAATGATATGTTGGGACCAGGTTAGATCCTCAGAGATCTTGACACCCAGGAAATTGAAACTGCTCGCTCTCTCCACTTCTGATACCTCTATGAGGATTGGTATGTGTTCCTTCGTCTTACCCTTCCTGAAACTCTTTCGTCTTACATTGAGTGCAAGGTTGTTGCTGCGACACCACTCCACTAGTTGGTATATCTCACTCCTATACACCCTCTCGTATGGAAGCTGGAAAACATCCCAGCATCCATACCAGCACCCATTAAAATTAACTGAGTCTATGCCCCAACCATCTCCCCACCCCCACTCCCCCATTATCTAGTTCTCTTACTAGCCATCTCGATGCTTAGGGTAATTTACAGTAGCCAGTACGGTATTATGGGTGGTCAAGGTAACGCAATCTTTTCAGTCACTGATCAGGGTTTGAATCCCAACATTGTCTGTGAGGAGTTTGTACATTCTCCCGTGACTGTGTCTATTTCCTTCAGGTATTCTGGTTTCCTCCCACATTCCAAAGATGCATAGTAAGTGTTAGTAAGCTGTGGACGTGCTATGCTGACACTGCAAACACCGCGATGTTTGTGAGCTTCCCCCACACTACCCTCAGACTGTGTTGGTCGTTGATGGAAGTGACATCTTTCACTGCATGTACAGGTGACAAATGAAGCTAACCTGACCTAATCCGATTAATCTGTGAACACGCATGTGTTTGGCACACTATAGCGTGTAGTTACAGGGTGAACGTGTAAATAGCACCCACAGTCAAGATCCACCAACGTCTTTGAGGCTGAGGGACAGCTTGCCACTGTGCACCATATGTCTCTTCACCTATGAGTCTGTCAGGGCCATCTACTTATGCAGTTCTACTGGTCGGCCTTCTCTACATTGGTGAGACCCTTATTTGAACACCTTTGTCACATCCGCAACAGGCAGGATTTCCCAGCGGCTAACCATTTTAAATGTAATCCCTGTTCCCATTCCAGCATGTCCCTCCATGGCCTCCTCTACTGCCACCATGATGCCACTCTCAATCTGGAGGAGCAACATCTCATATTTCATCTCTGTAGTCTCCAACCTGATAGCATGGACAACGATTTCTCTAGCTTAGTTATTTTCCCCTGCCTGTTCTCTCTTCTTCCATGCCCAATTCTGACTCCCTTTTTGCCCCTTCTCACCTGCCTATCACCTCCCTCCTTCCCTTTCTCCCCTTATCAAGTCAAGTCAATTTTTATTGTCATTTCAACCATAACTGCTGGTACAGAACATAGTAAAAATGAGACAACGTTTTCCAGGACCATGGTGCTACATGAAACAATACAAAAACTACACTGAACTACGTAAAAAAAAAAAAACACACAAAAACTGCACTAGACTACAGATCTATCCAGGACTACATAATCTGCACAAAACAGTGCAGGCACTACAATAAATAATAATCAATAATAAACAAGACAGTAGGCACAGTAGAGGGCAGTAGGTTGGTGTCAAGTCAGGCTCTGGGTATTGAGGAGTCTGATGGCTTGGGGGAAGAAACTGTTACATAGTCTGGTCGTGAGAGCCTGAATGCTTCGGTACCTTTTTCCGGATGGCAGGAGGGAGAAGAGTTCATATGAGGGGTGTGTGGGGTCCTTCATAATGCTGTTTGCTTTGCGGATGCAGCGTATGGTGTAAATGTCTGTGATGGCGGGAAGAGAGACCCCGATGATCTTCTCAGCTGACCTCACTATCCGCCGCAGGGTCTTGCGATCTGAGATGGTGCAATTTCCGAACCAGGCCACGATGAAGCTGCTCAGGATGCTCTCAATACAACCTCTGTAGAATGTGGTGAGGATGGGGGGGATGGGAGATGGACTTTTCCCATCCTTCGCAGGAAGTAGTGATGCTGTTGGGCTTTCTTTGCTATGGAGCTGGTGTTGAGGGACCAGGTGAGATTCTCCGCCAGGTGAACACCAAGAAATTTGATGCTCTTAACGATCTCTACTGAGGAATCATCGATGTTCAGCAGAGAGTGGTCGCTCTGTGTCCTCCTGAAGTCAACAACCATCTCATTTGTTTTGTTTACATTCAGAGACAGGTTGTTGGCTCTGCACCAGTCCATTAGCTGCTGCACCTCCTCTATGTATGCTGACTCATCATTCTTGCTGATGAAACCCACCACGGTTGTGTCATCGGCGAACTTGATGATGTGGTTCGAGCTGTGTGTTGCAGCACAGTCATGGGTCAGCAGAGTGAACAGCAGTGGACTGAGCACACAGCCCCGGGGGGGCCCCCGTGCTCAGTGTGATGGTGTTGGAGATGCTGCTACCAATTCAGACTCACTAAGATCTCCCAGTCAGGAAGTCTAGGATCCAGTTGCAGAGGGAGGTGTTCAGGCCCAGTAGGCTCAGCTTTCCAATCAATTTCTGAAGAATGATTGTGTTGAATGCTGAACTGAATTCTATGAACAGCATTCGAACGTACGTGTCTTTTTTGTCCAGGTGGGTTAAAGCCAGGTGGAGGGTGATGGCAATGGCGTTGTCTGTTGAATGGTTGGGACGGTACACGAACTGCAAGGGGTCCAGTGAGGAGGGCAGCAGGGTCCTGATGTGCCTCATGACGAGCCTCTCGAAACACTTCATGATGATGGATGTGAGTGCAACGAGATGGTAGTCGTTGAGGCAGGACACTGAAGACTGCTTTGGCACAGGGACGATGGTGGCAGCCTTGAAGCACGTAGGAACAATGGCACTGCTCAGGGAGATGTTGCAGATGTCAGTGAGAATATCTGCTAGCTGGTCTGCGCATCCTCTAAGCACTCTGCCAGAAATATTGTCTGGTCCAGCAGCCTTCTGTGGGTTGACCCTGCACAGGGTTCTCCTCACATCAGCCACGGTAAGACATAGCACCTGATCATTTGGAGGGGGGGTGGTCTTCCTCGCCACCATGTCATTTTCCGCCTCCAACCGAGCATAGAAGTTGTTCAGCACATCTGGGAGGGAGGCATTACCCGCACAGTCAGGTGATGTTGTCCTGTAGTTGGTGATGTCCTGAATACCCTTCCACATGCGCCACGTGTCTCCGCTGTCCTGGAAGTGGCTGTGGATTCGTTGGGCATGTGCACACATTGCCTCTCTGATTGCCCGGGACAATTTGGCCACTCTCTATGAGATTCCTTCTTTCTCAGCCCTTACCTTTCCAGCTATCACCTCCCAACTTCTCACTTCATCACCCACCGGCCTTCACAGATGAGCTGCCAACTTCTCACTTTATTCCTGATCCAGCCCTCCCCCACCCACCCACTGTCTCCCTCACCTGGTCTCAGGTATCACCTCTCAACTTGCTGCTTCCCCATTCATCTTCAATCCTAATGAAGGGTCTCGGCCCAAAAAGTCAGCTCTTTATTTCCTCCATACTGTAGATGCTGCTTGACCTGCTGAGTTTCTTCAGCGTTTTGTATGTGCCACACTATTCACTGCCTCCCTGGACCTTTCTACTTGCCTCTAAAATCTCTTCCAGCTTAATCTTGTGCAATTTAAAATCATCCTGTTTAAACCCTGATATAAACCAGCAACAGTCCTATTGGTCTTAAGGAGTGTAATAGAAAACTACCTAACACATTGACTATGGATGTAAGAATGAAAAGGCTTTGTATTGTTTATTCTTGTAAATGCTTTTTATTATGAATAGTTTTTATTATGATATATGGAAAAATATACTACCAGACTCAAAAACAGTTACCTTCCACAAGCAGTAAAGTTGACCAACACCTCAATCCACAAGCTCACCCCTCCACAGCCCAACCACCACTACTTTATAATTTCCTATCAGAGTCACCTTATGTACAGACACTCCTGTGTCTAGTTTCACTTTATGGGCATACAGTCACTCTATGTATGTAAACTATCTGATGGATTTATAGTTATTGTTTTCTTCATCTTATTTTAATGTTTTTTTGTACTGCATTGGATACGGAATAAGAATTATTTTGTTCTCCTTAACACTTCTGTAATTGAGAAGACAGTAAATAATCTTGAATCTTGAAATAAATTAGGATTTTATGCCCTGGAGTGTAGGAGAATGAGGAAAGTTTTGATACAGGAATACAAAATTGAGGTATATAGATAAGGTTAATGCAAGCAGGCTTTTTCCACAGGTTGGGTGAAACTATAACTAGTGGTCAGAAATTAAGGGTGAAAGGTGAAATATTTAAGGGGAACCCGAGGGTGGAACGAGCTGCAAACAGAAATGGTGGATGCGGTTCAATTTCAACGTCTAAGAGAAATTTGGATAAGAACACAGAGGGGACGGATATGGGGGGCTGTGGTCCACATGTATGATGGTGGAACTGGGCAAAGTACTATGTTGGCACAGACTAGGTGGCCAAAGGGCCTGCTTCTGTGCAGTAGAAACGGAATTCAATTCCATTCGATAGTGCTCTCTGACCCAGTGCCCCTTAACCTTGCACTTTGACCTCAATGTCTCCCTGTGTCACTCCGAGCAGAATTGCTGCCTCACGGCTCAAGGGAACCAGGTCTGCTCCCAAACTCGGCTGCTCTCTGTGTGGACTTTGCATGTTCACATCATTGATTCCCTCTGGGTGCTCTGGTTTCAGAGAACATATAACCATATAACCATATAACAATTACAGCACGGAAACAGGCCATCTCGGCCCTTCTAGTCCATGCCGAACTCTTACTCTCACCCAGTCCCACCGACCTGCACTCAACATTAACTAACATACAACATTACAGCAAACATACTGACCTTTTAACTTACGAAGATCAATCTAACCTTTCCTTCCCACATTGCCCTCCATTTTCTCTCATCCATGTGCCTATCTAAGGGTCTCCTAAATGCCTCTGATGTATCTGCCTCTCTCACCACCTGGCAGGGTGTTCCAAGCACCCTCCATTCTCTGTATAAAGAAGCCTACCTCTGACATCACCCCTATACTTCCCTGCAATCACCTTAAAATTATGCCCTCTCATATTGGTCATTTCTACCCTGGGAAAAGGTGCTGTCTACCCAGTCTATCATCTTGCACACCTTTATTGTCACCTCTCACCTTCCTTTGCTCCAGAGAGAAAAGCCCTAGCCTGCATAACCTGCTCTCTAATCTGGGTACCGTCCTGACTTCCTAAAGACTGGCAGATTGGCAGATTAGCCACTAAGTGAGGGTGGTAGAAACTAGAAAGGGGGAGGGGGGGTTTAGTGAGTACATGGAGTTAAATAAAAAACAATCGATGTAGGATTAGTGGAAGTGGGCAGTTCAGCCCTCGATGGGCTGAAGGGCCTGTTTCTCTGCTGCATCCCCTGATGACTTGAATCTCCTTGAACGTTCATTCATTATGCGACAGCTGGCATGATGCCTTCACCTGTCAAAGCTGTAACCCCTCCATTTTTAAAGGCTTTTTTTTGGTTACCCTGCCAAATATCACTTTTCATGACTCAGCAGTAGGAAGTGCCTGGGAACATTTCGATGTACATAAAGCACCAGGCACAACTGGTAATTCAAAGTAAATTTATTATCAAACTATCCTGAGATTAATTTTCTTGCAGGAATTCACAATAGATTAGAGAAATACAATAGGATCAATGAAAAACGACACACAACCGAAGGCTGACAAACGACATGGGAAAGACCAATTGTTCAAATAAATGAATGATATGGAGTTCATGATGTCAGAGTTCAATTCTCTTGTCCTCTGTAAGGAGTTTCTATACATCTTCCCAGTGAAATGTATCGGTTTCCCCAGGTGCTCCGGTTTTTCCCACAGTCATTAGTAGGCTAATTACTCATTGTAAATTGTCCTGTGATCAGCTAGGGCTGAATAAACGGGTTGCCGGGTTCTGAGGCGTCACAGCTTTAGGGGCCGGGTCTATTCCAAATGAATAATTCGAGCCTGAGTGACTTCGCAGATTGTGAAATCAGTTCAGAGTTGAGGTCGGTAAAGTTATTCACACCAGAGCCTTGCAGATCCAGAGATCTGGGTTCAATTCTGAACTCACATTCTGTCTGTTTGGAGCAGGCATGCTCTCCCTGTGACCTCCGGTTTCCTCCCCCTTTGCAAAGATGTGCTGGTTGGTAGTTTAATTGAACTCCGTAAATTTCGGCCCAGAAATTAGCTGTTTGTCATGGAACTCCTTGCTGTCTGAATCAGAAAAGATTCGTGTTGCATAATGCATGGCAAGTTTATCAGTGGCGATTCTTTTTCTCACTCTCCCTTCCAGTTACAATTAAGCATAGCGCTTAGCGCAATGATTTACAGTGCCAGGGGTCAACAGCCAGGGTTCAATTGCCGTTGCTTTCTGTAAGGACTTTGCACTTTCTCCTCGTGACTGTGTGGATTTCCTCCAGACTCCAGACTCTCTGGTTTCCTAAACACAAAATACTCTGCAGATGCTGGGGTCAAAGCAACACTCACAACACGCTGGAGGAACTCAGCAGGTCGGGCAGCATCCGTGGAAACGATGAGTCGACGTTTCGGGCCAGAACCCTTCGTCAGGACTGTACAGGGAAGGGGCAGAGGCCCTATAAAGAAGGTGGGGGGAGGGTTGGAAGGAGAAGGCTGGTAGGTACCAGGTGAAAAACCAGTAAGGGGAAAGATAAAGGGGTGGGGGAGGGGAAATCCAAACATGTACAGGTCAGGGTTAGTAAGTTGTGGGCATGCTATGTTGGCGTGAAACTCGTGAGCTGCCCCCAGTACATACTCAGGCTGATCATTGTTGATGTAAATAACACATTTCACTCTGTTTCGATGTACACATGACAAACAAAGCTAATCATTAATCGTTGAGATTGAGTGTGACTGGTGGAATATGGACGGAGTGGATGAGGATGAGAGGAAATAAACTGTTCTAGGTACAAATGAATTCATGATGATTACTGTTGACACAGTGGAGCAAAGAGCATATGTCCACATTTATGACTTGAGAAATTTTGTAAATGTTACTTTTGTTGTCGTCTTGTCCTTATTTGCTTCTCATTGCTGACTGCCTTTCACCTATCTTGCTCTGTCTGTCACTTTTCTCCCTGCCCCCTTCTTTCTCTTTCAACCCGCAGTTTTCTCTCAGTACTTCGCATTTCCCTTCACCCCACCTCCAGTCTTCATCCCACAAATCCCCTTCCCTCTCCTTGCCAATTTTCCTGGATACTGTACTTTTCTACTTCAATCATCCTCCTTTCTATTCCCTGGTCCTTTAGAACACAGGACAGTATAGCACAGTACAGGCACTTTGGCCCACAATGTTGTGCAAACATTTAAAACTACCCCAAGATTAATCTAACCCTTCCCTCCCATATAGCCCTCCATTTTTCTATCACCCATCATCCTACCCAAGCGTTTCTTAGATGTCACTAATGCATTTGCCTTTACTGCGACCCCTGGCAGTGCATTACACACACCAACCATGCTCTGTGTGGAAAAAACTTTCATCTGCCATAGCCCCCTCTATACTTTCTTCCAATCACCTTAAAATGATTCCCTCTCGTGTTCGTCATTTCCACCCTGGGGAAATGTCCCTGCCTCTATCAAGTCACCTCTTTAATTTTCTTTGACCTTTCATCCTCCAGATTGTTTTCCCTTTCTCCTTTATTCACTGCTCTCAATGCCTGATTTTTCTCATTCACCTATTTGTCATCCCTGCAACCATCTGTCTCTCCAAGCCGGTCAGTCAGCTTGCATACCCAAGTGATGGTGGAGAACCATAACACTTTGTTGTTGAGGTATGCTTCTGTGAGTATAGTTAACGTCAGACAGTTTCTTCATGTGTCCAGTGGACCAGAATCAGAATCAGGTTTATTATTACTGACATACACCCAGTGGCCACTTTATTAGGTACATCCTGTACACCTGCTCGTTAATGTAAATATCTAATTAGCCAATCATGTAGCAGCAACTCAATGCATAAAACCACACAGACATGGTCAAGAGGTTCATTAGTTGTTCAGAACAAACATCAGAATGGGGAACGAATGTGATCTATGTGACTTTGACTGTGGAATGATTGTTGGTGCCAGATGGGCTGGTTTGAGTGTCTCAGAAACTGCTGATCTCCTGGAATTTTCATGTGTTCTAGAATTTACAGGGAATGGTGCAAAAAACAAAGAAAATACATCTAGTGAGCAGTGGTTCTGTGGGTGAAAACGCCTTTTTAATGAGAGTGTTCAGAGGAGAATGGTCAGACTGGTTCAAGGTGTCAGGAAGGTACAGTAACACAAATGACCATGTGTTACAACAATGCTGTTGCGAAGAGCATCACTGAATGCAGAACATATTGAAGCTTGAAGTGGATAGGTTGTGACACTTGTTGTTTTGTGGCAGCAGTACAGTGCAATATGTTAAAAAGCTACCGGAAGTTACAATAAGGAATGAAAAATAAAGAATAAACACAAGAGTTTCTGCAAATCTAGAGCAACACACACAAATCTCTGGAGGAACTCTGCCCCTCTGGCAGCGTTTATAGAAATGAATAAACAGTTGCTGTTTCAGTCCAAAACTAAGCTGATAAAGTCCTGATGAAAGGTTTCAGCCTGAAAAGTTGATTGTTTATTCATTTCCACAGATGCTACATGATCTGCTGAGTCGCTCCAGCGTTTTGTGTGTGTTGCTCCAAAAGAAAAGTAGTCGTGTAAAAGGGAGCAGAAGCCAGGTGGTGTTCATGGTCTAATCTGAAATCTAATTGCAGAGGCAAAGAAGCTGTTCTTAAAATGCCCAATATCTGCAGATGATCAACCAAATTTAAATTCCTCATAACACTCTTTTAACTTTTTTTGTCTCTTTTTTCTCCTCTGCATTGTCTATTCCTCTCTCCTTCTCTGTCCCCTAGTCACCCTGTTCTTTTCATTTCCATTAACTCTCCTTTCACTCCTCCACACTATTCCTTACTGACCCTTCCTTCACCCACCCTCCTTTCTATTCCTCCGAAGCACCTCTCCACTCTGTGACTTCATTCTGCCTCAGTGCTGCTCTACTTTCTTCTCCACTTTGCAATGTTCTCCCAAGTACCCTGGTTCCTTCTCCCTCTCCTGATGTCAGGGGTCCTTGCTGATGGAGCCTGTTTTCTTGTGTCTGCGCTCTTTGTGGATGCTGGAGAGGACTTTGCTGTATCCACCATTTTCTGTAAATTTTTCCATTCCTGGGTATTAGTGTTTCCATTGCAGGCCATGATCCAACCAGTTAGAAGACTCTCCACTGTACATCTTTAAAAGCTTGTCAAAGTTTCAGTTTACATATATAACAAAGCTGTGAAAACTTCTGAAAAAGTGGAGATGCTTTTCTGTCAACACAGATCCTCTGATATTGTAACATAAAGGAATTTAAAGCTGCAGACCTTGTCCACCTCTGAACCCCTCATGAATTCTGGCTCATGGACCTCAGATTTCTTCCTCCTGTAGTCAATAATCAGCTCTTTAGCTTTGCTGACATTGAGTGAGAAATTGTTGTTATACAGTAGCACCATTAAGCCAGATTTTCAGTCTCCCACCTCTACACCTATTTGTCACCACCCTTGATTGGGCCAACACAACAGTGGTGCCATCAACAAACTTAAATATGGCATGGAAGTTGTGCTTAGCCACACAATGGTGCAGCCAATTGGTTTTAGAAGTCACATAATTATTAAACGGAGATCTGTTTTTGGAGACCTGTGCACAGTGAAGATGTTTCAATTGATTGTAGCAAAAATACACCTGTATCTGGAAGGTCCAACTACTGAGTGAGTCAGTATCCTGGCAAAAACTACTCCATGAAGACAAAAGAACACTCCAAGCAACTCCGTGAAAAGATTATTGAAAAGCACAAGTCAGCAGATGGATACAAGAAAATTTCCAAGTCACTGAATATCCCATGGAGTACAGATAAGTCAACCATCAAGAAATGGAAAGAATATGGCACAGTTAAAAACCTGCTTGGAGCAGGTCGTCCTCAAAAACTGAGTGACCGTGCAAGAAGGGGACTAGTGAGGGAGGCCATCAAGAGACTGATAACAACCCTGGAGGAGTTACAAGCTTCAGTGGCTGACATGGGAGAGACTGCGCTTCCAACAACTGTTGCCCAGGTGTTTCACCAGTCACAGCTTTATGGGAGAGTGGCAAAGAGAAAGCCACTGTTGAAAAAACTCACATTAAATCTTAGCTAGAGTTTGCCAGAAGGCATGTGGCAGACTCTGATGTCAGCTGGAAGAAGGGTCTATGGTCTGATGAAACCAAAATTGAGCCTTTTGGTGTAAGCCAAACACCTCACATGATCAAAAACACACCATCCCTACCGGGAAGCATGGTGGTGGCTGCATCATGCAGTGGGGATGCTTCACTGCAGCAGGCCCTGGAAGGCTTGTGAAGGTAGAGGGGAAAATGAGTGCAGCAAAATACAGGGAAATCCTGGAGGAAAACCTGATGCAGTCTGCAAGAGAACTGCAAGATTTGTTTTCTGGCAAGTCAATGACCCCAAGCATTAAGCCAAAGCTATACAGGAATGGCTTAAAAACAACAAAGTTTGTCCTGGAATGGCCAAGTCATAGTCCAGACCTCAATTCAATTGAGAATTCGTGGCTGGACTTGAAAAGGGCTGTTCTCACAATCCCCATGCAATCTGACAGAGCTTGAGCAGTTTTGTAAAGAAGAATGGGGAAAAATTACAGTATCCAGATGTGCAAAACTGATAGAGAGCTATCTGCACAAATCTGTAATTGCTGCCAAAGGTGCATCTACTAAATACTAACTTGAAGGCAGTGAGTAATTATGCAATCATTTATTTTATGTTTAATATTTGTAATAAATGTAGACGAATTTGTAGAAATTTGTTTTCACTTTCACAAAAAATAGCCTTTAATGTTGATCGGTGTCAAAAAAGCCAAATTAAATCCACTGTGATTCAATGTTGTAAAACAAAAAAAAACATAAAAACTTTCAAGGGTTTGAATACTTTTTAAGGGCACTTACTTGGCACAGTATCCTTGCTGTTCCTCGTAGTACGCTTTTCTAGACCGAGATCTCGGGTGTTGTTCCCAGGATTTGTTGGAGCCACCCTCCCACTCAAAGTGCTCCTGTCACCACCGGGATTACTCTGGCTTTAACCTTCTACGTCTTTTTTATCTGCTCCTCCAGCTTCTCATATTCTTTCTTCCTGATGTTACTGTCATTTGGGATTGCCACATCTATTACTATCGCTTTCTTCTGTTCCTTGTCTGGTATTACTATGTCTGGTTGGTTGGCCAGTACCTGCTGACCTGTCGGTATTAGGAAATCCCACAGGATCTTGGTTCTATCATTCTCCACTACCTTCTCGGATGTTTCCAATTTGAACTTGGGAGTGTCTGATCCATACTCAGCACAGATGTTCCTGTACACAATTCCTGCAACTTGGCTGTGACATTCAGTGTATGCTGTCTCCCTGCTGGATGGTTTCAGTGGATTCCTTGCACAATCTGCATTTTGGGTCTTGTCTCGTGTGATAGACACCTGCTTCTATTGCTTTTATGCTCAGCGCCTGTTTTTGTGCAGCCATGAGCAGTGCCTCTGTGCTGTCCCTCAGCCCTGCCATTTGCAGCCATTGGTAGGACTTTCTTATATCAGCTATCTCTGATGTCTGGTGATGGTATATCCTATGCAGAGGCTTGTTCTGCCATGGGCTCTGCTTCACCCACTTCCATTTCCATGACCCCTGCCTGCTGTCTGAGGTATTCTCCGAGCAGATCGTCCTTAGGGACCATCTTCCTGATATACTCGTGGATGTTTCGCATTTCTTCCAGAAGTGAGGCCTTGACACTTCCAAGTCTCCATCCTCCTTCATTCCAGCAGGTGTACAGTAGCTCTGATCTTGTTCTTCCCATTCATCTGACTTTTTAGGACGTGTCTCACTCTTTGGTGGTATTTGGATGTTACAGCCTTCCTATCTGTGGCTTCCATGTGCCTGCAGGATCCCCAGGTATTTGTAGCTATCCTGTACATTTGGTATGTGGCCTTCAGGTAACTTGACTCCTTCAGTCCTGATGAGTTTGCTTCTTTTCGCTACCATGCAGCTGCCCTTTTCCAGTTCAGATGACATCCTGATGTCTCTGCTGTATACCCTGTCCGGTGGATTAGTGAGTCAATGTCTCTCTCATTTCTGCTATACAGCTCAATGTTATCCATGCACAGGTGGTGGCTGATGGTCACTCCACTCTTGAACCTGCACCCATATCCACCCTTTGAGATAATCCGGCTGAGGGGGTTCAAGCCTATGGAGAACAGCAGTGGGGATAGATCATCACCCTGGTATGTTCCACACCTGATGGCTTTGAGTTAACTTCAGGCATTGTCCTCCAATGGCCTATTGAGTTCTCGATGAAGGTCCCTAGTGTCTTGTTGACCTTGGACAGAGACAGGCATTTCGGGCTCCATGTGTGGGGCGCTGAGTTGTGTGCTTTCTGGTAGTTGATCCAGGCAGTGCTTAGGTTGGTTTGCCTACTCTTGTAGTCTCACATGACCGCTTTGTCTACCAGTAGTTGGTGCTTGGAACCCCCAGTTCCATTACCCACCCCCTCTGAGTGTGGCTCAGGAAATTACACACATGTCCCTTCAGCTTGGTGGCTATGATATATGACAGGAGCTTCCATGTTGTTGACAGGCAGGTTATAGGCCGGTAGTTTGATGGTGTTGCTCCTTTGTGAGGATCCTTCATTATGAGTACTGTCCTTCCTTGAGTTCCTGGTAAACTCTTTCCCACCCTCCGGGCATCAAAGTTCTATAAGTTAATTCATGAAGGTCTTTGACCCAAATCTTTTATTGTATTTCTTTTCCCACAGATGCAACCTGACCTGTTGAGTATTTTTGTCATCTTCTGTTTCGATCACAGAATGATTGCCTGTGCCATTTGCAAAGTGATGCAGGTGGAATGAAGCTGCGTATTGTGGAATGATGCTGCATATTGTGAAATACATAGGTGGAATGAAGCTGCATGTTATGGGATGCATAGGTGGAATGAAACTGCATATTGTGTTCAGTTCTTGTCTCATTTTGATGCAGGTGGAATAAAGCTGCATGTTATGGAACGCATAGGTGGAATGAAGCTGCATATTGTGTTCAGTTCTTGTGTCATTTTGATGCAGGTGGAATTCAAATTGTGTTCAATGCTTGTTGTCTCATTTTTGGAAAGGTATGGAAGCTTATGATGGGGTGCAGAGAAGTCTTACTATGATGCTGCCTAGATTAGAAACCAGGGATTAAAGGCAGATAAATCCCCAGGGCCAGATGGTCTGCATCCCAGAGTGCTTAAGGAAGTAGCCCAAGAAATAGTGGATGCATTAGTGATAGTTTTTCAAAACTTGTTAGATTCCGGACTAGTTCCTGAGGATTGGAGGGTGGCTAATGTAACCCCACTTTTTAAAAAAGGAGGGAGAGAGAAACCAGGGAATTACAGACCGGTTAGCCTAATGTCGGTGGTGAGGAAACTGCTGGAGTCAGTTATCAAAGATGTGATAACAGCACATTTGGAAAGCGGTGAAATCATCGGACAAAGTCAGCATGGATTTGTGAAAGGAAAATCATGTCTGACGAATCTCACAGAATTTTTTGAGGATGTAACTAGGAGAGTGGATAGGGGAGAACTAGTGGATGTGGTATATTTGGATTTTCAAAAGGCTTTTGACAAGGTCCCACACAGGAGATTAGTGTGCAAACTTAAAGCACACGATATTGGGGGTAAGGTATTGATGTGGATAGAGAATTGGTTAGCAGACAGGAAGCAAAGAGTGGGAATAAATGGGACCTTTTCAGAATGGCAGGCAGTGACTAGTGGGGTACCGCAAGGCTCAGTGCTGGGACCCCAGTTGTTTACAATATGTATTAATGACTTGGATGAGGGAATTAAATGCAGCATCTCCAAGTTTGCGGATGACACGAAGCTGGGCGGCAGTGTTAGCTGTGAGGAGGATGCTAAGAGGATGCAGGGTGACTTGGATAGGTTGGGTGAGTGGGCAAATTCATGGCAGATGCAATTTAATGTGGATAAATGTGAAGTTATCCACTTTGGTGGCAAAAATAGGAAAACAGATTATTATCTGAATTGTGGCCGATTAGGAAAAGGGGAGGTGCAGCGAGACCTGGGTGTCATTATACACCAGTCATTGAAAGTGGGCATGCAGGTACAGCAGGCGGTGAAAAAGGCGAATGGTATGCTGGCATTTATAGCAAGAGGATTCGAGTACAGGAGCAGGGAGGTACTACTGCAGTTGTACAAGGCCTTGGTGAGACCACACCTGGAGTATTGTGTGCAGTTTTGGTCCCCTAATCTGAGGAAAGACATCCTTGCCATAGAGGGAGTACAAAGAAGGTTCACCAGATTGATTCCTGGGATGGCAGGACTTTCATATGAAGAAAGACGATGAACTAGGCTTGTACTCGTTGGAATTTAGAAGATTGAAGGGGGATCTGATTGAAACGTATAAAATCCTAAAGGGATTGGACAGGCTAGATGCAGGAAGATTGTTCCCGATGTTGGGGAAGTCCAGAACGAGGGGTCACAGTTTGAGGATAAGGGGGAAGCCTTTTAGGACTGAGATTAGGAAAACCTTCCTCACACAGAGAGTGGTGAATCTGTGGAATTCTCTGCCACAGGAAACAGTTGAGGCCAGTTCATTGGCTATATTTAAGAGGGAGTTAGATATGGCCCTTGTGGCTACGGGGATCAGAGGGTATGGAGGGAAGGCTGGTGCAGGGTTCTGAGTTGGGTGATCAGCCATGATCATAGTAAATGGTGCTGTCGGCTCGAAGGGCTGAATGGCTTACTCCTGCACCTATTTTCTATGTTTCTATGTTTCTATGTCTTATGGGGACAGGTTGAGCATTCTAAGGCTTTTCTCTTTGGGGAAGGAGGATGAGGGGCAACTTGATAGAGGTGTACAAGATAAAATGAGGCATAGATAGAGTGGACAGCCAGAAAATTTTTCCCAGGGTGGAAAATATAAGGTGATATAAGGGATGGATAATTTTAGGTTGATTGGTGGAAAGTATAAAGGGGATGTCATTTACACAGGGAGTGGTGGGTGGGGGAACATCCTGGTGGTAGATGCATATACATTAGGGACATTTAAGAAACTCTTAAATAGGCACATGGATGAAAGAAAAATGGAGGCAATGTAGGAAGGAAGGGTTAGATTGATCCTAGAGTCGATTAAGAGGGCAGCACATCATTGGGGGCTGAAGAGTCTGTACAGTACTGTTCTGTGGTCTGTGAAACAGAAAGATGAACTAGTAGTAATGAGGAAAGGAAGGAAGGAGACATGTTCCAGTGAAGGAAGATTGGAAGCAGCTTCCAGCTGAACCAAGGAATGTGCTTGTAGACGGTGCTCAAGAACAAAGTAGTTGCAGGAATTCACTGGCTCCCACCCACCCTACTCATGGACTGTTTGTTCCACTCCTATCAAGAAGGAGGTTAAACAGCATTCACGCCACGACCAGCAGATTTTAAACTGTTACTTACCCCAAGCAATGAGGCTGATCAACACCTCTGTCCACTAACCCACCCCTCCACATCCCAAATCACCACAACTTTATAATTTCCTTTCAATCACCTTATGTACAGCGTCACTTCATGGCCATACAATCAATCTATGTATACAAGATATCTTATCTATTTATATTTATTGTCTTTTTTTTAGTATAGCGGCACTGTTGGTCAGAGGTAGTGTCATGGCTGCAGAAAAGGAGGAAGTCATGGAGGGGTTGTCTACGGAGTTTCTGTGGGTGGAAGTTAAAAATAGGAAGGTGTCAGTAACTCCACTGTGTGTGTTTTATAGATCACCCAATAGTAACAGGGACATCGAGGAGCAGATAGGGAGACAGATTCTGGAAAGGATCTGGAAAGGATTCTATAAAGGCCATTCTGGTGGGAGATTTTAATTTCCCAAATATTGATTGGCATCTCCCTAGAGTGAGGAGTTTAGATGGGGTAGAGTTTGTTAGCTGTGTTCAGGAAGGTTTCTTGACACAATATGTAGATAAGCCTACAAGAGGAGAGGCTGTACTTGATCTAGTATTGGGAAATGAACCTGGTCAGGTGTCCGGTCTCTCAGTGGGAGAGCATTTTGGAGAGAGTGATCACAATTCTATCTCCTTTACCATAGCACTGGAAAAAGATCGGAACAGATAAGTTAGGGAAATGTTTATTTGGAGTAAGGGGAAATATGAGGCTATCAGGCAGGAACTTGGAAGCATAAATTGGAAACAGATATTCTCAGGGAAAAGTACAGAAGAAATGTGGCAAATATTCAGGGGATATTTGCATGGGGTTCTGAGCAGGTACGTTCCAATGAGACATGGAAAGGATGGTAGGGTAACAAGATCCGTGGTGTACAAAGGCTGTTGTAAATCTCATCAAGAAGAAAAGAAGAGCTTAGGAAAGGTTAAAAAAACTAGGTAATGATAGAAATCTAGAAGATTACAAGGCCAGCAGGAAGGAGCTTAAGAAGGAAATTAGGAGAGCCAGAAGGGGCCATGAGAAGGCCTTGGTGGACAGGATTGAGGAAAACCCCAAGGCATTCTACAAGTATGTGAAGAGCAAGAAGATAAGACGTGAGAGAAAAGGTCCAATCAAGTGTGACAGTGGAAAAGTGTGTATGGAACCAGCGGAAATAGCGGAGGACCTTAATGAATACTTTGCTTCTGTATTCACTACGGAAAAGGATCTTGGCGATTGTACGAATGACTTACAGTGGACTGAAAAGCTTGAGAATGTAGATATTAAGGAAGCGGATGTGCTGGAGCATTTGGAAAGCATCAAGTTGGTTAAGTCACCGGGACTGGACGAGATGTACCCCAGGCTACTGTGGGGAGATTGCTGAGCCTCTGGTAATGATCTTTGCACCATCAATGAGGACGGGAGAGGTTCCAGAGGATTGGAGGGTTGCGGATGTTTTTCCCTTATTCAAGAAAAGGAGTAGGGATAGTCCAGGAAATTATAGGCCAGGGAATCTTACTTCAGTGGTTGGTAAATTGATGGAGAAGATCCTGAGAGGCCGGATTTATGAACATTTGGAGAGGCATAATATAATTAGGAATAGTCTGCATGGCTTTGTCAAAATCAGGTCGTGCCTTATGAGCCTGATTGAACTTTTTGAGGAAGTGACTAAACACATTGATGAAGGTAGAGCAGTAGATGTTGTGTATATGGAATTTGGCAAGGCATTTGATAGGGTACTCCATGCAAGGCTTATTGAGAAAGTAAGGAGCCATGGGATCCAAGGGTACATTGCTTTGTGGATCCAGAACTGGCTTGCCCACAGTAGACAAAGAGTGGTTGTAGACGGGTCATATTCTGCACAGAGGCCAGTGACCAGTGGTGTGCCTCAGGGACCCCTACTCTTCATGATTTTTATAAATGACATGGATGAGGAAGTGGAGGGATGGGTTAGTAAATTTGCTGATGACACAAAGGTTGGAGGTGTTGTGGATAGTGTGGAGGGCTGTCAGAGGTTACAACGGGACATTGATAGGATGCAAAACTGGGCTGAGAAATGGCAGATGGAGTTCAACCCAGATAAGTGTGAGGTGGTTCATTTTGGTAGGTCAAATATGATGGTGGAATACAGCATTAATGGTAAGACTCTTGTCAGTGTGGAGGATCAGAGGGATCTTGGGGTCCGAGTCCATAGGACACTCAAAGCTGCTAAGCAGGTTGACTCTGTGGTTAAGAAGGCATACCGTGCATTGACCTTCTTTAATCGTGGGATTCTGCTTAAGAGCCAAGAGGTAATGTTGCAGCTATGTAGGACCCTAGTCAGACCCCACTTGGAGTACTGTGCTCAATTCTGATCGCCTCACTATAGGATGGACGTGGAAACCATAGAAAGGGTGCAGACGAGATTTACAAGGATGTTGCCTGGATTGGGGAGCATGCCTTATGAGAATAGGTTGAGTGAACTCGTCCTTTTCTCCTTGGAGCAACAGAGGGTGAGAGGTGACCTGATTGAGGTGTATAAGATAATGAGAGGCATTGATCATGTGGATAGTCAGAGGCTTTTCCCCAGAGCTGAAATGACTAGCATGAGAGGGCATAGCTTTAAGGTGCTTGGATGTAGATACAGAGGAGATGTCAGGGGTAAGTTTTTTATGCAGAGAGTGGTGAGTGTGTGGAATGAGCTGCCGCCGGCGGCAGCGGAGGCAGAAACAATAGGGTCTTTTAAGAGACTCCTGGATGGCTACATGGAGCTTAGAAAAATAGAGGGCTATGGGTAAAGCCTAGGTGGTTCTAAGGTAGGGATATGTTCGGCACAACTTTTTGGGCCGAAGGGCCTATATTGTGCTGTAGGTTTTCTATGTTTCTATGTTTATATAAATAAATAACGGATGGGGTACGAGGAGGAGGAGGAGCATTAACGGATGTTAGAGAAGTCAATGTTCATGCCAGCAGGTTGGAGGCTACCCAGATGGAATATAATTTTAATTCCACTTCAAGCAGGATCTCCCAGTGGCCACACATTTTAATTCCACGTCCCATTCCCATTCTGATATGTCTATCCACGGCCTCCTCTACTGTCAAAATGAAGCCACACTCAGGTTGGAGGAACAACACCTTATATTCCATCTGGGTAGCTTCCAAGCTGCTGGCATGAACATTGACTTCTCTAACTTCCGTTAATGCCCCTCCTCCCCCTCGTACCCCATCCATTATTTACTTATTAATTATGTGTATATATATCCTTTTTCTCTCTCTGTTCCTCTCACTATACTCCTTGCCCATCCTCTGGGCTTCACCCCTCCCCCTTTCTTTCTCCCTGGGCCTCCCGTCCCATTATCCTCCCATATCCCTTTTGCCAATCAACTGCCCAGCTCTTAGCTCCATCCCTCCCCCTTCTGTCTTCTCCTATCATTTTGGATCTCCCCCTCCCCCCCCACTTTCAAATCTCTTACTAGCTGTTCCTTCAGTTAGTCCTGATGAAGGGTCTCGGCCCGAAACGTCGACTGTACCTCTTCCTAGAGATGCTGCCTGGCCTGCTGCGTTCACCAGCAACTTTTATATGTGAGGCTCCATCACTCACCACAACTCTGAATGGATTCTACAGCCAACAGATTCACTTTCAAAGACTTGTTACAACTCATGATCTATCTTTAGTTTATCTTCTTTTGCACATTGATTGTTTGTCAGTCTTTGTCTTTTTATGTTTAGTTTTTTCCCAAATTTAGTAGTATTGCTTTTCTCTGTAAGTGCCTGCAAGGAAATGAATCTCAAGGTAGTATATGGTAACTTGATATTTTTGAATAATTAATTCAAGTGGCATATGAGATATTGACAAGCTGAATCTAAAATTGGCTTAATATAGGGAGAGAGGCAGTGGTGAATGGGTGTTTTTTAGGCTGGAAACTTGTAACAAGTGGTGTATGACAGGGACTGGTGATGGGATTTTTCCTTGTGAGAACTTGGATGAAAATATAGGTAGTATGATCAGTAGGGATGCAGCCAACATGGAAGGTGGTGGAGTCGCATGCTATAGTAGCATAGCAGTTAGCGCAATTGCATTACAGTACAAGCAATCCCTGACTGGTGTTTGATTCCTGCCACTGACTGTAAGGAGTTTGTACGTCCTCCCTGTGACTGCATGGGCTTCCTCCGGGTTCTCCCCCTTCCTCCCACATTCCAAAGATGTACGTGTTAGGGTCAGTGAGTTGTGGGCCTGCTTATTGCCGCTGGAAGTGTGGCGACACTTGCGGGCTGACGCAGCACACCCTCAGTCTGTGTTGGTTGTTGATACAAAATGATCTACTTCACGGCATGTTCCAATGTACATGACAAACAAAGCTAATCTTTTTCATCTTTAATCTGTAAAGAAGGTTATCTAAGGATACATATAGTACACTCAGTGGCCACTTTATTAGGTACACCTGCTTGTTAATGCAAATATCTAATAAGCCAATCATATGTCAGCAACTCAGTACATAAAACCACATGGACATGGTCAAGAGGTTGAAATGGTGTTCAGACCAAACATCAGAATGGGGAAGAAATTGGATAAATAGTGAGGTCCAAGTAACTTTGACTCAGGGGTAATCCAGATGGCATAGTTTGAATTTCTCAGAAAATCAGTTCATGTACAACAGTCTCTAGAGTTTACAGAGAATGGAACAAAAAATGAAAACACATCCAGTGAGCAGCAGTACTGTGGGCTTGTTAATGAGAGAGGTCAGAGGAGAATGGCCAGACTGATTCAAACTGACAGGAAGGCGACAGCAACTCAAATAACCACATCTTACAACAGCGATGTGGAGAAGAGCATCTCTGAATGCACAACACAGAGAACCTTGACATGGATGGGCTACAGCAGCAGCAGACCATGAACATACACTCAGTGGCTATTTTATTAGATACAAAGTTACTTACAGTTACAATGAGTGATTGGACAGGCTGTGTTTATTCTTGGTGGAACCTAGGTGTCATTAAGGAGGTTGAAAACCATGCAAGGTTTATTGAGAAAGTAAAGAGGCATGGGATCCAGGGGATATTGCTTTGTGGATCCAGAACTGGCTTGCCCACAGAAGGCAAAGCGTGGTTGTAGATGGGTCATATTCTGCATGGAGGTTGGTCACCAGTGGGGTGTCTCAGGGATCTGTTCTGGGACCCTTACTCTTTGTGATTTTTATAAATGACCTGGATGAGGAAATGGAGGGATGGGTTAGTATGTTTGCTGATGACACAAAGGTTGGAGGTGTTGTGGATAGTGTGGAGGGCTGTCAGAGGTTACAGCGGGACATTGATAGGATGCAAAACTGGATTGAGAAGTGGCAGATGGAGTTCAACCCAAATAAGTGTGAAGTGGTTCAATTTAGTAGGTCAAATATGATGGCAGAATATAGTATTAACGGTAAGATTCTTGGCAGTGTGGAGGATCAGAGGGATCTTGGGGTCCGAGTCCATAGGACGCTCACAGCAGCTGCACAGGTTGACTCTGTGGTTAAAAAGGCGTACAGTGTATTGGCCTTCATCAGTCGTGGAATTGAATTTAGGAACCGAGAGGTAATGTTGCAGCTATATAGGACCCTGGTCAGACCCCACTTGGAGTACTGTGCTCAGTTCTGGTCGCTTCACTACAGGAAGAATTTGGAAGCCATAGAAAGGGTGCAGAGGAGATTTACAAGGATGTTGCCTGGATTGGGGAGCATGCCTTATGAGAAAAGGTTGAGTGAACTTAGCCTTTTCTCCTTGGAGCGATGGAGAATGAGAGGTGACCTGATAGAGGTGTATAAGATGATGAGAGGCATTGATCGTGTGGATAGTCAGAGGCTTTTTCCCAGGTCTGAAATGGTTGCCACAGGAGGACACAGGTTTAAGGTGCTAGGGTGTAGATACTGAGGAGATGTCAGGGGTAAGTTTTTTACTCAGAGAGTGGTGAGTGCATGGAATGGGCTGCCGGCAGCAGTGATGGAGGCGGATACGATAGGGTCTTTTAAGAGATTTTTGGATAGGTACATGGAGCTCAGAAAAATAGAGGGCTAATAGGGTAAGCCTAGTAATTTCTACTTTGTGGACCAAAGGGCCCGTATTGTGCTGTAGGTTTTCTATGTTCTATGTTTTATGTTCTAAAAGGTAAAGAGTATACACGCATGTATAACACCCATAGAACAATCATTCCACAGTCGAGGTCACTTAGATCACATTCCTTCCCCATTCTGACTTTTGGGCTGAACTACAACTGAACCTCCTGACCATGTCTGCAAGCTTTCATGCATTGAGTTGCTCCCACATGAATGGCTGATTAGATATTTGTATTAACATGCAGGTGTACCTAATAAAATGGCCACTGATTGTAAATGGGATAAATAATCAGAATATTTTTCCCAGATCATGGTAGTCTAGAACTAGAGTTTTACAACGCATGTTCTCAGCATTATTTATTTATTATTGTTTTTGTATTTGCACAATTTGTCATCTTTTGCACATTGCTTATTTGTAATCCAATCACAAGCAAGAGAAAATCTGCAGATGCTTGTTTGTGAGTTTATGTTTGTAGTTTTTCATTGATTCTATTGTATTTATTTGTTCTACTGTGAATGCCCGCAACAAAATGAATCTCAGGGTAGTATATGGTGACAGATACGTGCTTTGATAATACATTTACTCTGAGACAGCACAGGTTGAAGGTGAGAGGAGAGCTTAGAAAAATAGAGGGCTATGCGCTAGGGTAATTCTAGGCAGTTTCTATAGGTTACATGGCTGGCATTACATTTTGGGTCAATGGGCCTGTAATGTGCTGTAGATTTCTATATTCTTATGTCCTATGTTCTAATATCTGAACAACTGCCAAAGGAGGTGGTGGAGGTAGCTACCATCACACATTTAAAAGGCATTTGGAGAGGTAATTAATTAGAAAAGACAGAGAAGGGGTTCCCAATCTGGGATCCACGAACCCCTCATTCAGTGGTATGGGTCCATAGATTGTGAACCCGTAGCCTAAAGGGATAAGGCTTAATGTAGACATTAGGATAAATATAGACAGGCGTCACAGCTGGTACGGATGAAGTGTACATTGCTATCATTATTTAATTCTACTTATCTATGGAATTGCATAGTGTTACCTGCATTGGGCTAACTGTAGGGCTAACTACACTACTGTGATTGGGCACCACGGTAGTGTAGCAGTTAGCACAACACTATTGGAGCTTAGGGTGTCCGAGTTCGGAGTTTGATCACAGATCCTCCGTAAGAAGTCACTGTACGTTCTTCCCTTGGAGTGCACGGCTTTTCTCTGGGTGCTCCCGTTTCCTCCCACTCTCCGAAGATGGGCTGAGTAGGTTAATTGGCCATTGTAAATTGGCCCATGATTAGGTTAGGGTTAAACTGGAGTAGTCAGAGATTGCAGGGTGGTGTGGCTTGAAGGGCCTATTCCACGCTCAATCTCTAAATAAAAAACAAACCGTTCATATCATTGAAAGATGTAAAAATGACCAAACTACAATAGAATGTTGTATTATTTACAAGAGACCCCTTGATGAGAACAAGACTCTTAAATTAACCCAGTTATGTAATCAAGAGGGTTGCATTTTCTGAGACAGATTTCATTTAGACCATAAGACTGAGGGGTGAAATTAGGCGATGGAGTCTGCTCTGCCATTCCATCATGGCTGATTTATTATCCCTATCAACCACTTTCCTCTGCCTACTCTCCGTAATCCTTGATACCCTGACTAATCAAGAACCTATCAACCTCCACCTTAAATATTCCCAATGACTTGGCCTGCATAATTGTCTGTGGGAATGAATTCCACAGATTCACCACCCTATGGCTAAAGAAATTTTTCCTCATCTCTGTTTCTAAATGGATGTCCCTTTATTCTGAGGCTGAGCCCTCTGGTCCCAGACTCCCCCACCAAAGGAATTATCTTCTCCACAGCCACTGTATCCAGACCTTTCAATATTCAATAGATTTCAATGAGATTCCCCTCATTCTTCTAAACTATAGTGAGTACAGTCCCAGAGCCATCAAACACTCCTCATATATTAACCTATTCATCCTGGAATCATTTTCGTGAATCTCCTTTGAACCCGCTCACATCATTTCTTAGATAAGGAGCCCAAAACTGCTCACAATATTCCAAATGCGGTCTGATCAATGTCTCACTAAGCCTCAGCATTACATCCTTGCTTTTGTATTCTAGTCCTCTTGAAATCAATGCTAAGATTGCATTTGCCTTCCTTACCACCAACTCAACCTGCAAGTTAAACATTAGGGAATCCTTTTCAAGGAATTCCAAGTCCCTCTGCTCCTCTGATTTTTGAATTTTCTCCCCATTTACAAAATAGTCCATACCTTTATTCCTTCTGCCAAAGCGCATGACCATGCATTTCCCAACATTATATTCCATCTGCCCCTTTTCCGTCCATTCCCCCAATGTGCTGAAACCCTGCTTCCTTAGCACTACCAGCCCCTCTACATATCTTTGTATCATCCACAAACTTGGCCACAAAGCCATCAATTACTTCATCCAAATCATTAGCATACAACCGTGAAAAGAAGCGGTCCCAACACCAATCCCTGAGGTATTCCGGTAGTCACTGGCAGCAAACCAGAAAAGCCCCTCTTTATTCCCATTCTTTGCATCCTGCCAATCTTCTATCCATTCTACCACTTTTTCCATAATACCATGGGCTCTTATTTTGTTAAGCACCTTGTCAAAGGCCTTCTAAAGATCCAAATAAACAACATCTATTGACTCTCCTTTGTCTATTCTGCCTGTTATTTCCTCAAAGAATTCCAAAAGATTTGTCAGGCAAGATTTCCCCTTTAGAAAATCAGACTGATTTTGGTCTGATTGTGCCTCCAAGTATCCAGAAACCTCATCCTTAGTAATGGACTCCAATATCTTTCCAACCACTGAATTCAGGCTAACTAGCCTATCACTTCCTTTCTTCTGCCTCCCTCCCTTCTTACAGAACGGAGTGACATATGTGATTTTCCAGATCTCTGAAACCAATCCAGAGTCCAGTGATTCTGGAAAGATCATTACTAATGCCTTCACAATCTCTTCAGCCACCTCTTTCAGAACCCTGGGATATAGTCCTCCTGAGCCAGGTGACTTATCTACTTTCAGACTTTTCAGCTTACCAATCACCTTCTCCTTAGTATTAGCAATGAAACTCTCTTCTGCCCCTGACATTCTGACATTTCTGGCATTCTACTGGTGTCTTCCAAGTGAAGACTGATGCAAAATACTTATTCAGGTGGTCTGCCGTTTCTTTGTTCCCCCATTACTACCTCTCCAGTGCCATTTTCTAGCAGTCTGATATCTATTCTCACCTCTCTTTTATTCTTTATCTACCTGCGAAAACTTTTTGTATCCTGTTTTATACTATTGGCTACCTTACCTTCATATTGCATCTTCTCTCCATCTAAGGCTTTTTAGTTGCCTTCAGTTAGTTCTTAAAAGCTTCCCAATCCTTCCCACTAATTTTTGCTATATTATATGCTCTCTATTTTGCTTTTACGCTAGCTTTGACTTTCCTTGTCACCCATGGTTGCCTCATCCTCCCTTTAGAATACTTCTTCATCTTTGGGATGTATCTTTCCTGCACTTTCCATATTTCCTCCAGAAACACCAGCCATTGTAGTTTTGCCATTATCCCTGCTAGTGTCCCCTTTCAATCAATTTTAGCCAGAGCTATTTTCATTTCTTTGTAATGCCCTTTACTCCACTGTAATACTGATACATCTGATTTTAGCCTCTCCTTCTCAAACTAGAGGATGAATTCTATCATATTATGAACATTGCCTCTTAAATGTTCCTTTACTTTAAGCTTCCTAAGCAAATCTGAGTCATTACTCAGCACCCAATCCAGAACTGCAGTTTCTCTAGTGGGTCGAGACACAAGCTGTTCTAAAAAGCCATCTTGTAGACATTCTACAAATTCCTGCTTTTGGGATCCAGCACCAACCAAGTTTTCCCAATCAACTTGCATATTGAAATCCCCCATGATTATCATAACATTGCCCTTTTTATATGCCTTTTCTATTCCAGTTGTAATTTGTGGCCCACATCCTGGCTACTGTTTGGAGGACTGTATAAACTCACTTCAGTGTATTTTTACCTTGTTAGAGAAACTCTACCCACAAAAATTCTTCATCTTCTGATCTTATGTCACATCGTTCTGAGGATTTTATTTCATTTTTTCACCAGTAGAACCACCCGACCCCCTCTGCCTACCTGGCTGTCCTAGGATGTTAAGCTCCCAACTATGATCTTCTTTCAGCCATGACTCAGTGATGCCCACAATATCATACCTGCCAATCTCTAACTGTGCTACAAGATCATCTAACTTATTCCATATACTGTGTGCATTCAAATATAATTCCTTCAGTCCCATATTCATCACCCTTTTTGAGTACATCTCCCGTTACACTTTAACTCATCCCACTGACTGCAATTTGCATGATAATCTGCCTGTCCTTCTTCACAGTCTCACTACACACTACATTTGCTTGTATACCAACTGCCCCATCCTCAGCCCTATCACTCCAATTCCCATCTGCCGCCAGATTATTTTAAACCCTCTCCAAAAGCTCCAGCAAACCTGCCTGCAAGGATATTGGTCTCCCTCGGGTTCAGGTGTAACCTGTCCTTTTTGTACAGGTCCCACCTCCCCCAGAAGAGATCCCAATTATCCAGAAATCTAAAACCTTTCTCCCTGCACTAATTCTTCAGCCATGCATTCATCTGCCAGATCAGCCTATTCTTACCCTCTCCAGTGGCACAGGAAGCAATCCAGAGATTATTACCCCGGAGATCCTGCTTTTCAGCTTTGTACCTAACTTCTATTTTCTCTCCTCAGGACCTCCTCCCTTTTCCTACGTATGTCGTTGTACCATGACTTCCAGCTTTCATCACCTCCCTTTAGACTGCTGTGGACCTGATCTGAGACCTCCCTGACCCTGGCACCTGTGAAGCAACATACTATCCAGATGTGTTTTTCATGTCCACAGAATCGACATTCTTCCCCCTCCTCTCTAATTATGGAATCCCCTGTCACTACTGCACTCCTCTTCTCCCCACAGAACCAAACAGTGCCAGAGACCAGGTTTCTGCAGCCTCCCCTGGTAGGTCATTTCCCCCCACCCCCACCAATTGTATCCAAAGTGGTACACTTATTATTGAGGGGATAGCAACAGGAGTGCTCTGCACTGGCTGCCTGTTCCCTTTCCCTCTCCCAGGTAGCTGCCTCCCTGTAGCTGCTATCTATCACCTCCTCATTCTCCCATATGAGCCGAAGGTCATTATAGGTCAATAAATAATCCGAACATTGGAAGAAATGTACTTTCCATTGAGAAGTAGGATAAAAAAAACTCTATCGGAAAAATAATCCATCCATTAGTAACTAAAGAATTAAATATGACTGAAGGGTTGAAAGAAGAAGTTTATAATGTTGCCAGTAATTACTGACACTGATTAATTGGAGAGTGTTAGCAATTTGCAACAGATAAGCAAAAATTGATAATTGCAACTAGAAGATGAGAGGATTAAAAAGAAATATGAAAAGGTTATATGAATATTGGAGGGACCAGAGGAGATTCATGAGAATGATGCCAAGAATGAAAGGTTTAACGTTTGAGGAATGTTTGGTGGCTCTGGGCCTGTACTCACTGGAGTTTAGAAGAATGGGGTGTGGTGGGGAGGGATCTCATTGAAACCTATTGAATATTGAAAAGGCTAGATAGAGTGAAGGTGGGGAAGATGTTTCCTATAGTGGGGAAGTCTAGGACCAGAGGGCACAGATAGAGTGAAGGTGGAGAAGATGTTTCCTATAGTGGGGGAGTCTAGGACCAGAGGGCACAGACTCTGGACAGCCTCTCTTTAGAACAGAGATGAGGGAGATTGCCACTGATGGCTGAGGAGGCCAAGTCATTGGGTATATTTAAAGCAGAGGTTGCTAGGTTCTTGATTAGTCAGGGCATCAAAGGTTACAGGGAGAAAGCAAGAGAATGGGGTGGAGAGGAATAATAAATCAGCCATGATGGAATGGCAGAGCAGACTTGATGGGCCAAATGGCCTAATTCTGTTTCTATTTCTTATGGTCTTTTTGATTATTTAGAGAAGAGAATAGCATCAATAATTGTGAGTCCCTTGGTGGCAAAAGCAGAAAATAAAGAAATGGCAGTGTCATTAGGAAATATTTTGTATCTATCTTCTATATGGGAGACACAAGACGTGTATCAGATGTAATTGGAGGCCTTCTCAGCCAGCACTGAA
Source organism: Mobula birostris (assembly GCF_030028105.1). Lineage (NCBI taxonomy): Eukaryota > Metazoa > Chordata > Chondrichthyes > Myliobatiformes > Myliobatidae > Mobula > Mobula birostris. Next base: position 50,104,924 of record NC_092383.1, on the reverse strand, counting down.
CTCAAAGTAGGACTGCCTTAGGGATTCCAGCTCTGGATGCATATCCTTGGGGTTTGCTCCCAAAGACTCTCCCATGAGTGCTGCAAGGCAGTGGAGATTTGAGATCAGAGTTCTTCTTCTCATAGATGAGCTGCCAACCACAGCTGACGAGCCCCATCTGCCCGAAATCACATATGATGAGGTTAGAAGGTGACACCAGGAGACCTCATGGGATCAGAGCTGTGTCTTGGCTTTTTAGAATTTAAATTGGAATACAAAGAAAGTTTGTAATATTTCAAAGTTTGTGCTGATCTTAACAATCTAGCCAGTACACTGAACGTTGAGACACATGGAGAAAGGAATATGGACAAGTTAAGTGATATCTGGGCAGGTAGATCATTATGTGGGGGAAAAGTCTGGTTGGTAGGAAGAATAGGAAAAGCAAATTTCTTGCCAGAACATTCGGATTGTATTAGGTTCCTTCTCTGCAAAGCCCTAAACTCAACAGAAGATTTTAAGCTCTATCCAATATACCTATCTATGGGTACCCTCACTATCGGGAGGTTAGACTGTATCCACCTACTCTTCAAGGACTAGCTTACTTCCCTGTCTAAACTCTGCAATGAGGTCTAGCTGCCAATAACCACTAGTAGATGCTGGCAGCTAGTGGTCGGTTCCGGTCCGTACCGAGAAACAGATACCTCCAGTTAAAAACTAGATTAAACATAGTTTATCTGAATTTTAATGATACACATTTAAATTTAGACAATAGCACTTACCACACATTTAAAACTCACAATGGATTTCTAATTTGTAAAAGATTTCTGAATTCAAAAATTTATGAGCTAGAATATACCATCAAGTTGCAAACGAACAGCTCGCCCATCGCAGATACTGAAGTTTGAGGAATGAATTCTAGTACTTCTCTCTGCTGTCCTCCTTGTCATTCCTAATAATCCTTCATCCTTGTGATAGTTATACTATTTTCTACTGGATTACATCATTTGCATCTGATGTTTTCCAGATATCTTTGCTGAGAAAAAGTAACTCACACAGATTGTCTTAAAAGACGGAGACCCTAAACATTCATGATTAATGCTATGTGGGCTGATCCTCTGAGTACACAATTATCCAAAGTTGTAGCTACGTTTTATGTGTTAAGTGACAACCCCACTGTCTTGTATTTGCCTAATGCAGACAAGAAGCCTCTTGGTCATAAATCCAACAGATTCTGCAGATGCTTAAAATCTAGAGTAACACACACAAAATACTAGAGGATCTCAGCAAGGCAAGCAGCATCTATGGAAAGAAATAAACAGTTAACATTTTGGGCCAAGGCCCTTTAGCAGGCCTGAAAAGGAAAAGGGAATAGCCAGAATAAAGAGTGGGGGAGGGGAAGGAGTACAAGCTGGAAGGTAACAGGTGAAACCAGTTGTACAGGGGAGGGTAGACGAAGTGAGAAGCTGGGAGGAAAAGGTAAAGGGCTAAAGAAGAAAGAATCTGATAGGAGAGGATGGTGGACTTGATCACTTCACTTTGCAAAACACACCTCTTAGCGGGCAACCACATGTGGGTTAGCAGCCTGTGTCCTGTAATACTGTTTGCCAAGATGTGCTTCCAAATTCAAACTGATTGCTGCTTGCAATTTACATTAAGAAATGGAGAATGGTTCTAGTTTACAACAAAAATCTGAACAAAAAATATTTGTTAAAAATTTAACTTTATCCGCACAACTCTGACCCTTTGGAAATGTTACACTGCTGTAGCAGAAAGCTAAGATTAGCAATAAGCCTCTCAGACCCTCAAATTCAACTTAACCTGTCTGCATTCCCTTACAGATACTCTATATGTACCTGACAGATCGCTGTCCTACCCTGCTTTTGTAACATCAGCATACTGAAAAATTCCATGCAGTCTTTTCATTCAAGTCAATTATACTGTAGAAGATGACGTACAGAGGCACCTTGGTGTACTGAGACATGAAATAAAGAAAATTAATGTTCAGGAACAGCAAGTAATTAGGAAGGCAGGCACTCTCTTAATATACACTCAATGGCCACTTTTTTAGGTACACCTGTACCCCTGTTCATTAATGAAAATATCTAATCACCTAATCATGTGGCAACAATTCAATGCATAAAAGCATGCAGACATGATTAAGAGGTTCAGTTGTTGCTCAGACCAAACACCAGAATGGCGAAGAAATGTGATCTAATGACTTTGACCGTGGAATGATTGTTGGTGCCAAACGAGGTGGTTTGAGTATCTCACAAACTGCTGATCTCCTGGGATTTTTCACGCACAACAGTCTCTAGAGTTTACACAGAATGGTGCAAAAAACAAAAAAAAAATCAGTGAGTTTCAGTTATATGCATGAAAATGGCTCGTTAATGTGAGCGGTCAGAGGAGAATGGCCAGACTGGTTCAAGCTCACAGAAAGGGGAGAGTAATTCAAATAACCACGTGTTACAACAGTGGTGTGCAGTCGAGCGTCTCTGAGCATGCAAAACGTCAAACTGAAGTGGATGGGTTTCAGAATCTGAATCAGGTTTAGTATCACTGACACGTGTCATGAAATTTGTTAACTGTGCAGAAGCAGTACAATGCATAAATATAGAAAAAAATATGAGGCAGTGTTCATGGGTTCAATGTCCATTTAGGAATTGGATGGCAGAGGGGAAGTAGCTGTTCCTGAATCATTGAGTGTGTGTCTTTAGGCTTCTGGCCCTCTTCTCATGGTTATCATAAGGAAGGAGGTAATGTCCTGGGGGTCTTTGATGTTGGTACCTAATAGAGTGGCCTCTGAGTGTTTGAGAAATACAGTGGATTCTGGTTAATTGAGAAACATTGGGACCAGTACATTTTGGTCCAATTCACCAGTTTCATGGAGGTAGTTAAAAAGGCATAAAAAAGACAAACTACTGTTTAATTGGGTAACAAATTACGTATTTAAATCAAATACAGAACAAATTAAAACACTATCAATACTACCACAGTACTATAAAATTGTGTATTAGTTTCTAATAGTTTTTGATGGAGGAATTCATCTGCTGTGTTCTTTGTATTGACTGTAAATGAACAAAATTGGTGCAGACACAGTGTACATAATAGATTGCCTTCATGCAATGCTATTGATGATTGCATTCTCCAAGTCTTCATTTTCACTGTAACATTCAAGCTGATGTCAATACCTTCAAAGTCTTTGTAGCTCCTAAGTTGCTGAAGCAATGAAATTGTTTTATTTTCACATCTGGCCATTTCTGGCATCTCCAAGCCTAAATGATTGAAAGCACCATGAGCAAAACAGTTCTGAATTGTCTTACTGGTTACTTCTTTCCATCTTTCCGTGAAAAAAATAACTGCTTTGCGAAAACAAGCACACAGAACTGACGCTATTTAAAAACAGTTTGCTCTGAGCACAATGTAGCATCTAAGGGCCACATGTGCACACAACTGACCCTAGTTAGAAACTGTTTGGCAAGTGTCTTGTCTTACTCCAATTAGGCAGCATATTGTCCCAATCAAACAAAGGGAATCTCATCAATTTTCTCAATTAGTTTTTTGTTAAAAGGGTTGTCCCAAATAAGTGGCTGTCCTGATTAACTGATGGCCCCATTAACCAGATCCTATTTTCTCCTGTAAGATTCAATGAGTCTATTAAATGAATTATATTGCTTCTGTGTGAAGCTTAGAAAATGTGAGGTGACCTAGCTGAGACATACATTCTGGCAGGACTAATTGATGTTCCATTCCACCCATTTTAGATCTGATGTAAGGTTCAAAGGAAGTTTAATTTAGTCAGACAGCTGTAAATCTTCATCACTTCTGTGACCCATAAGGCTGTGACTGTTTGGTTATTTCTTCTCAAGGCTGAGATTAATAGATTTTTGGATACTAAGGGATCAAAGGAAGGGCTACAGTGCAAAAATAGGATGAGTTCCAAGAAAAGAAACAAGCATATTGATTGGTAGAATGAGCTCATTCAGTCTAATGTTGCGTCAATTTCTTTTCACTCTCACTTCCTCATTGCAAATTTAATTTATCCAGCCTGTATGTAGAATAAAGTCTAATAATTAGAGTAGTACGCATATTAAATGCACCAATGATGTTCTGATGTACAGTCAGTGGCCACATTATTAAGTACCTCCTGTACCTAATAATGTGTCCACTGAGTATATGTTCATGATCTTCTGCTGCTGTAGCCCATCCATTTCGATGAGTTGTGCATTCAAGATGCTCTTCTGCACACCACTGTTGTAATGTGTGGCTATCTGAGTTACTGTTGTCTCCTGTCAGCTTGAACCAGTCAGGCCATTCTCCTCTGACCTCTCTCATTCACGAGACCTTTTCACCCACAGAGCTGCTGCTTACTGGATGTTTTTTGGTTTTTTGCACCATCCCCTGTGAACTCTATAGACCGTTGTATGTGAAAATCGCAGGAGATCAGCAATTACTGAGACACTCAAACCTCCCTGTCTGGCGCCAACAATCATTCCACAGTCAAAGCCACATAGATCATATTTCTTCTCCCAGTATGGTGTTTGGTCTGAGCAACAACCGAACCTCTCAACCATGCCTTCATGCTTGTATGCATTGAGTTGCTTTCCTGTGATTGACTGATGAGATATTTGCATTAGCAAGCAAGTGCACAGGTGTACCTAATAAAATAGCCACTGTGTTTAAGCCACACCCAGTATTACAACAAATATCTAGTGGCCTATAAATCATTTATATCAGTACTTTCTCCCCTTTGCAATATCTAAACTCAGCTCAAACTGGGTTCTACATCACGATCTGTCAAACCAGAATCATTTCTCTCCATTGTTCTCATCTCTTTCCCTTTTTTTGGTGTGACTCTACCTGCCTCATGATCCTTTCCTTGTTTACCCTGAATTCCCACACAACAGATGGGAATATGATCATAAACTTTAGTCTCCAGTTGTGTCACTATTTCATTAGTTGTGTAGTGTTGACCATTCAGAAACATTGGTAACTTGGCTAATTTTTTGTACTTGACACTCAGCTGCCTGGTTTTTGTTTTTTAAATCTACAGTGGTTTCTGTATGTGGGACACATTGGAACTAGTACATTTTGGCCCAGTTAAGTGGCTGCCTCGATTAGCCAGTTTCATGGAAATAGTTAAATAGTTTAAAAAAACCAAACTGAGTAACAAATGATGTATTTAAATGAAATTAGAACACTACCCATATCACTACACTACTATAAAACTGTAAAACACTATAAAACTATAAATATTTTAATTCCCATTTCCATTCCTGTTCTGCCATATCAGTCCATGGCCTCCTCTTGTGCCAAGATGTCATGAATATCGATATTTCCTTCCAGTAAACAATTCCCCCACCGCCACCTTCCTCTATTCCCCATTCTGACCTTTTACCTCTTCTCACCTACCTATTACTTCCCTCTAGTTCCCCTCCTCCTTCCCTGTCTCCTATTGTCCATTCTACTGTCTTGTCAGATTTCTTCCTCTCCAGCCGTTGACCTTTCCCACTGACCTGGATTCACCTATCACCTTCCAGCTAGCTTTCTTTCCCTCCCCCCACCTTTTTGTTCTGGCATCTTCCCCCGTCCTTCTCAGTCCTGAAGGATCTCGGCATGAATCATTCATTTCCATAGATGCTGCCTAACCTTCTGAGTTTTGTGTGTGTTGCACTAAGACCGTGTATTAGTTCCTAATATGTATCTTTTGGGGGATCCATCCACGTCATGTTCTTTTGACTGTCTTCTTCTTCATGTGCCTTGCACGTTACATGCTTGAGCGATCATGGCTCTCCACATCAAACGATCCCTCACAGCGTCAATGATAAGTCACACACTTAGATCTGTTAGTTCTTTCACAGTGTCCATATATTTTCGTCTTTGCCTTCCTCTTCCACGTTTCCCAGGCATACGGCCTTGTAATGTAAGGCATTCTATTTTTCCCTTTCTGATGACGTGTCCCAGGAATTTAAGTTTCCTCTCATTTAATGTTCTCATTAAAGATCTTTTTGTAAGGACGCGTTGGAGGACTGTCTCATTAGTTACCCTATCTCTATAGGCTATTTTCAGCATTCTAAGAAACCACATTTCTGTTGCTTCTAAGTTGGAGTTCCGGTGTTCTAGTCCATGTTTTGACTTTATATGATTATGAAGACATGTAGTCCTCTTTTATTGTCATTTAGTAATGCATGCATTAAGAAATGATACATTATTTCCTCCAGTGTGATATCACAAAACACAGGACAGACCAAGACTGAAAAAACTGACAAAACCACATAATTATAACATATAGTTACAAACAGCGTAACAATACCATAACTTGATGAAGAAGTCCGTGAGCACAGTAAAGTTCAAAGTTTCTCAAATGTCCCACATCTCACGCAGATGGGAGAAGGAAGAAAAACTCTCCCTGCCATGCCGACCACAATCCGACTCTGAGTCATCCGAAAACTTCGAGCTCTGATCAGCTCTCCGACACTGAGTACTGAGCGCCATCTCTGTCCGAACGATTCGACCTCCTTCTCGGTCGCCAAAAGCAGGCAAGGCCGGGGATTTTGAGGCCTACCCTCTGAAAGATTCACGATCACACAGTAACGACAGCAGCGAACGGGCGTTTCAGAAATTCCTCCAGATGTTCCTCTGTGCTTTCACGTCCATTCTCCATCAAATCAGAATTGTCCACGGCCCCTATTTAACGGATATGATATCATTTTCACCGGAGAGCTGCGCACGTGCGGCGCGCTGCCATCTTCTCCTCCCGCCAAAAATGAGCAAATGAGCAAAATCACCGTAGACCTGCCTTCATACAATGCTATCATCTTCCAAATCTTCATTTTCATTGTAACATTCAAGATGATTGTCAATACCTTCAAATTCTTTGTAGTTTTGAACTTGTTAAAGTAGCAAAATCATTTCATTTTCAAACCTGCCTGTTTCTGGCACCTCCAAGCCTGAATGTTTGAAGCCACAGTGACCAAAAAAAGGTTCTAATCATCTTACTGGTTATTTCTCACCAGCTATCAGTGACAAAAATCGCTGCTTTTTGAACACAAACACACGCAGCTGACGCTTTTTAAAAGCTGTTTACTGGGAGCGTGGTGTGGTGTCTAGCAGCCACGTAAGCACACATGAATGATGTTAATTAGAAATCGTTCGGCAGCAATCTCCTGCCCCAGTTAAGCAGCATAGTGTCTCAAATAATCAAAGGAAATCCCAGCTATTTTCTCAATTAGTTTTTTGTTCTTTAAGAGTTGTCCCAAATAAGTGGTTGCCCCAATTATCCAATGGCCCAATTAACTGGAATTTTCTGTATTTATTTCATTTACAACTTTCCAAACACCCTCTTCTTGCCTTTTTTTCTCTCTCTTTCTGGAATTTTCTTTGATGGGCTTGTCTATCTGCCCAGCCTTCACAACAGCACAAACAAACATCAAAATTTATCCACCCTCTCACACTCTGTGCTCCAACTGTACCCTGCCACACCCCTTCTGAACTCCTCCAACTCTCCCCATACCTCACTGTACTCTCCATCCCATCCTTGTGCTCTTTCCAATTCCCCCCATTCTTCACTCCCCCACTCTCCACGACCACTCTCCATGCTTCCGCCTCCACTCCCAATGATCTTTTTCGCTCTCTCCCCAGTATTCTTTGCCTCCGATCTACATTCTATCCACTCACTGTGCTCTCTAAACCCCTTACTGCATTCCCTGACTCCTTCACCAGTCTCTGCCCCAAGTTTGCTACACCCCACCCCCTTTCTCCAAACCACAGCATCTTCTCCCCTTCTGTTCTCTCCGTGTCCCATCTGTGACCCAGAAAACACAGAACAGGACCTTCAGCCCACAATGTTGTACTGGACTATAAACACAAGGGATTCTGCAGATGCTGGAAATGCAGAACAACACGCACAAAATGCTGGAGGAACCCAGCATTCATCTATTTTCATCATCTATGAAAATTAATAAACAGTCAACATTTCAGTCTGGGCCCTTCATCAGGACTGGAAAAGAAGAGGGAATTCACCAGAATAAAATGGTGGGGGGAGGGAAGGAGGCTAGTTGGAAGGTGATAGGTGAAGCCAGGTGGGTGAGAAACATTAAGGGCTGGAGAGGAAGGAATCTGATAGGAGATGAGAGTGGATCATGGGAGAAAGGGAAGAAGAAGGGGCACCTAGGGGAAGGATAGGCAAGTGAGGAGAAGAGATAAGAGGTCAGTGGGGAATAGAAGAAGGAAGGGGAAGAGAAAAAGAAAAAAAGAGAGAAAAAATTACCGGAAAGAGAAATCGATGTTCATGCCATCAGGTTGGAGGCTACCTGGATAGAATACGGGGTGTTGCTCCTCCACCCTAAGGGTGGCCTCATTGAGCCAGAAGAGAGGCCATGGACTGACATTTTGAAATAAGCAAAAATTAGCAATTGTATGCCTAACCAAACTATTCCACTCTGCTTACCTGATGACCATTTCCCAACATTCCACACATTCATGCTGAGGCCTTTGAAAGGCTTCTGTCAAATTTGCCTCCACTACTAGCACTGGCAACGTGTTGCAGGCACCCACCTCTCTCTGGTTAAAAACTTACCATACACATTTCCTTTGAACTTGCCCACTCTCTAAAATAAATGCAAGCTCTCTAATACTAGACATGCCGACCCTGGTGGGGGCGGGGGGGGCAAAGGTACCGGCTGTCTACTCTTTCTATGCCTCTCATAAGCTGCTGTGAGCTCTCCCTCCAGCCTCTGCCATTACAAAGAAAACAACCCAGGTTTGTCCAGCCTCCCATTATAGCATCAGCCCTGTAATCCAGGCAGCATCTGTGACACCACCTCCAAAGCCTCCACATCCTTTATCCAATGGGGTGACAGAATTGAATGCAATACCCTCATTCAGACTCTTATAAATCCACAACATGACTCTGGAGCTCATTATAAATTGGCTTATTATTGTCACATATTCCGAGCTGCAGCAAAAACCTTCCTTTGCATGCCATCTGTACGGACCATTCATTACAACACTGCATTGAGGTTGGACAAGGGAAAGCAGTAACAGAATGTAGAATAAATTGAGGGTACAGAGAAAGTGCAGTATAGTCATGCAGTATGGTGCAAAGCCACATGAGATAGATTGTGAGGTCAAGAGTTCATCTTATTCTGTTCAATAGTCGTGTAACAGTGGGACAGAATTGTCCCTGTGCTTGGTGGAATGTGTTATCCAGCTGCCTGAGGGGAGAGGAGAGAAGAGAGAGTGTCTGGGGTGGGTGGGGTCTTTGATTGTGTTGGCTGCTTCACTGAGGCACCGAGAAGTGTAGAAAGAGTCCATGAAGGGGTGTCTGGTTTTTGTGATGTACTGAGCTGTGTCCACAACTCTCTGTGATTTCTTACAGACCACAGGCAGAGCAGTTGTCATACCATGTCGTGATGAGTCTGGATAGGATCTTTCGGTGGTGCATCAATGAAAACTGGTGAGGGTCAAAGGGGACATGCCGAATTTATTTAGCCTGTTGAGAAGGCAAGCCGGTGAGCTTTCTTGACCGTAGCTTCAACGTCCCGGAAAAAGACAGGATATTGATGATGTTCACTCGTAGGGAGCTTGAAGTTTTCACCCCTTTGGACCTCAGCAACATTGATGTACACAGGAGTGTGTGCACCACCTTCCTGAAGTCAGTGACCAGCTCTGTTGTGTTGCTGACATCAAGAGGAAAGGTTGTTGTCATGACACCTTGTTACTAGGCGCTCTGTCTCCTATAGGTCGACATGTCGTATTTGAGATCCATCCCACCAAGGTGGTATCATCAGCAAAAGTGTCAATGGACTTAGAGCAGATCCGAGCATGCCTTCGTTAGCGCAGAGTTGGGGGATGAGGATGCAGCCCTGTGGGGCACCAGCATTGAGGATAATTGTAGCAGAGGTGTTGCTGCCTCTCGTACCGATTGCAGTCTGGTGGTCAAGAAGTCAAGGATCCATTTGCAAAGAGAAGAGTTGAGTCCCAGATATAGGAGTTTAGAGATGAGTTACCTGGAAGTTTAGTACTGAAGATGGAGCTGTAGTCAACAAACAAAGTTCAAAGTAAGATTTATTATCCGAGTACATACATGTCACCACATACAACCCTGAGATTCTTTTTCTTAGGCATATTTAGCAAATCTATAGAACAGTAAACTGTAAACATTAGGAACTGTTAACTGTAAACAAACTGTGCAAATGCAGATATGAATAAAGAGCAATAAATATCGAGCATAAATAACAATATAATAGAGTTCTTAAATGAGTTCAGGAGCCTGATGGTTGAGGGGCAGTGACTGTTCTTGAACCTGGTGATGTGATTCCTGAGGCACCTGTACCTTCTACCTGATGGCAACAGTGAGAAAAGAGCATGACCTGGGTGGTGAGGATCTTTGATGATGGATGCTGCTTTCTTACGGCAATGTTTCATGTAGATGTGCTCAATGATTAGGAGGGCTTTACCTGCAAAGTACTGAGCCAAATCCACAACCTTTTGTAGGATTTTCCACTCAAAGGCACTGGTGTACCCATACCAGGCCATAATGCAGCCAGTCAGCACACTTTCCATCACACATCTATTTGAAGTTTGCTCAGGTTTTCAATGACATGCCAAACCATCAGCAGACTCCCGAGGAAGTAGAGCTGTTGTCGTGCTTTCTTTGTAATTATATTTATATGATGGGTGCAGGACAGGTCCTCTGAGATAGTGATACCCAGGAATTTAAAGTTACTGATGCTTTCCACCTCTGGTCCTCCAGTGATTACTGGCTCATGGACTTCCGGTTTCCCTCTACTGAAGTCTACAATCAGTTCCTTGGTCTTATTGACATTGAGTAGAGGTTGTTGTTATTACACCACTCAGCCAAGTTTTTAATCTCCCTCCTGTATGCTGATTCATCACCACCTTTGATACCGCCCACAACAGTGGTGTCATCAGCAAACTTGTATATGGTGTTGGAGCTGTACTTAGCTACACAGTCATAGGTGTAAAGCAAGTAGAGCAGGGGGCTAAAGCACACATCCTTGTGGTGTTCCTGTGCTAATGGAGATTGTGGAGGAGATGTTTTGTCAGTCTGAACTGACTGGTTGAGGAAATCCATGATCCAATTGCCCAAGGGGGTATTGAAACCCAGGTCTTGGAGATTACTGGTTACTTTTGAGGGGATGATGGTGTTAAATGCCAAGCTGTAATTGATAAGGAGCATCCTGATGTATGCATCTTTGCTGTCTAGATGTTCCAGACTTGTGTGAAGAGCCAACAAGATAGCATCTGCTGTAAACCTGGAGAGGAAAACTGGTACAATTTCCTGCAGCCTACAGAGAGTCGCTGATGTACACTGGCGCCATCTTGTCTAACATAGGTGACTTACTGTCCAGATGCTCCAGAGAAGGGTGTCGGGACAAGGAGATGGCATCTGTTGTAGGCCTGTTTTGGTGGTAGGCGAATTGCTGCTGGAAGTGATGTGTGTCATGACCAGACCTAAGGGCAAACAGGTCATATGCTGCCTTTTGCACCCTATCAACTTGTGCAGCCACTTTAAGAGAGCTATGGACTTGGACCCCAGGATCCATCAACACCATTAAGGGTCTTGCCATTAACGGCGTAATGTCTATTTGCATTCGATCTCCCAAAGTGCAACACTTCACATTTGGCTGCATTAAACTCCATCTGCCATTTCTTTGCCCATATCTGAAACATCTGTATCCCACATCTTGTACACTATTTACAGTGCCACTAATTTGTGCATTGTCTGCAAACTTACTAACACACCTATCCACATTTTCATCCAAGTCATATACAGTGGATTCCATTTCATCAGGACGCATCGGGACCAGTACATTTTTGGCACAATTAAGCAGCTGCCCCAATTAGCTGAAGTTAAAGAAGTATAAGAAAGACAAAGTACTGTTTAACTGGGTAACAAATTACGCATTTAAATGAAATACTGAACAAGCTAGAACACTATCAATACTACGACAGGACGATAAAACTGCGCATTAGTTCCTAATAGTTATTGACAGAAGAATTCACTGTACGTTGCCATGTTCTTTTGATTAACCTCAGACACCTCATGTAGAGAATGGACTACCTTCATACAATGCTATCGATGAGTGCGTCCTCCGAATCTTCATTTTCATTGTGACAGTCAAGATGATCATCAATGCGTTCAGATTCTTTGTAGTGTAACTTGTTGAAGTAATGAAATCATTTCATTTTCAGCCCCAGCCACTTCTGGTATCTCCAAGCCAGAATGCTTGAAACTGTAGTGAGCAAAACAGTTCTGAATTGTTGTACTGCTTATCTCTCACCAACTGACAGTGCCAAAAGTTGCTGCTTTTTGAACACAAACACGCAACTGAGCTATTTAAAAATTGTTCACTCTAAGCATGGTGTGGTGCTTAACAGCCACACGAGTGCACATGACCGCCAGTAGTTGGAAACTGTTCGGCAATAGTTTCTTGCCCCAATTAAGTGTATAGTGTCCCAGCTACTTTCACCATTTGTTTTTGTTCTTTAAGCAATGTCCCAAATAAGCACCTGCCCTGGATAACTGTTGGAATCCACTGTATAGCACAAACAGCAGAGGTCCCAGTGTGGATCCCTCTGGAACAGCATCAGTCACAGAACTCCCTTGCAGCATCATCTGGATGAGTCTTCCATACGGGATCTTGTCAAACCATCTGTTCTTTGATTTATCTATAGTCCTCTCTCTGTCCTGCCCCTCTCCTTCCCTCCACTTCCCTCCACAACCCACCCCTAACCACTCTATATCTCTGTGCATCCTCTCTAATCCCATCTGCCACCAACCTCCCATACTGTGCACACACTCACTGTGAATTATGCTCTTCTGATGGCACATGTTGTGAAATTTGATGTTTTGCATAAGTAGTACACTGCAATACATAAAAAACTAACAATTACTCTAATTACTATATATAATAAGTTAAATACAATTAAAAACTATAAATGATACTATACACACACACGTGAACAGTATATATAAAATTTAACAAGTAGTGCAAAAAGAGAGGGAAAAATTAGTGAGGTAGTGCTGATAGGTTCATTGTCCATTCGGAAATCTGATGGAAGATCAGAAGATGCTGTTCTTGAAATGTTGAGTGTGTGAATTCAGACTCCTCTACCTCCTCCTTGATGTTAGCAATGAGAAGAGGGCATGACCTGAGTGATTGGCATCCTTAATGATAGGTGAGGCATTGCCTTTTGAAGGTGTCCTGGATACTGGGAAGGTTTGTGCCCATGCTGGAGCTGGGTGAGTTTACAACTTTCTGCAGCTTTTTCTGATCCTGTGCAGTGGCCCCTCCATACCAGATGGTGATGCAACCAATTAGAATGCGCTCCATGGTACATCTGTAGCTTGTGTGCATCTCTCTCTCTCTCTCTCTCTCTCTCTCTCTGTGTCTCTCTCTCTCTCTCTCTCTGTCTCTCTCTCTCTCTCTCTCTCTCTCCCTCTCTCTCTATCTCTCTCTCTCTCCGTCTCTCTCTTTCTCTCTCTCTCCCTCTTGCTCTCTGCACTTCTCTCTGAACTTCCTTTTTACTTTCAACTCTCTCTGGATCCCCATGTCTCTCTCCTTCTGTGTTCAGTGTTCTGCCAGCCAACCTCTGCTCTCTTTGACCTGTACCTTCCTTTAATCTTGGCACCTCACTTTCAGTCTGCACTCACTGTGCCTCTCTCACTCATTGTGAATCTCTGTCGCTCTTCCCCACCCCACCCCATAGCTCACATTTCCCTCTCTGCATCCTCACCGACGATTCATGACCTGTGCTGTTAATGCCTGAGGTCTGTCTGCACCTCCCTGTCCTTCCTTCTCCACTCATGGTGCTCTCTGTCCCCTCAGGTGTTCTGTCTTCTCCCACTCTCAGCCCCACTGTGCCTCCCTCTCTGTCTCTGTTGACATACAGTCTCAGAGCATGCTGTTCAGCCCATCGAGTCCCGAGTCTCCGTCAAATTGTTATTCTGCCTAGTCCCTTTACCTGCACCCCGACCATAGCCATCCGTGTACTTATCATAACTTCTCTTAAATGTGTCCACTCGACACTCACCACTCTCTGACTGAAGAAGTTTCCTTAAATATATTTGGGTTCTCCTTAAATACTGTATTTCACCTTTCACCCTTAACCAATGACCTGGAGTTCTAGGCTCACCCAACTTAAGTTGAAAAAGCCTGCTTGCATTGACGCTATCAAAACTTCTCATAATTTTGTACACCGCTATCAAATCTGCCCTCATTCTCCTACGGTCCAGGGAATAGGACCTAACCTATTCAACATAGTAGTTGTAGTCCTCTACACAATACTTTTATTTATGAAGGCCAATGTGCCAACAGCTATCTTCATGACCCTACCTACCTGTGATGCCACTTCAAGAAATTATGGATTTGTATTCCTAGATCTTTTTGTTCCACCACACTTCTCAATGCCCTACCACTTACCATGTAAATCATTGGTTTGTTTTCCCAAAGTGCAACACCTCACACTTGATTGCATTAAACTCCACCTATCATTTTTCAGACCATTTTTTCAGCTGGTCCACATTCTGTAGCAAGCGTTGATAGTCTTCCTCGCTGTCCACTACAGCCCCAGTCTTGATGTCATCCTCAAATGTACTGATCCAGTTTACCACATTATCAGTCCTGACAACTGGCCTGAAACATCGACACTTTATTCCCATCCATAGGTGCTGCCTGACCTGCTGATCTCCTCCTTCACATCGTGTGTATTGTTCTAGATTTCCAGCATCTGTTACCACATTATCATCCAAATCATTAATATAGAAGACGATCGACAATGGACCTAAAAATAATCCCTGTGGCACACCGCTAGTCACAGGCATCCAGTCAGAGAGACAGACATCTACTACCACTCCCTGGCTTCTCCCACAAAGCTAATGACTAATCCAGTTTACTACCTCATCCTGAGTGTCTAGAGACTAAACCTTCTTGACCAACTTCCCACCAGAGACCTTGTCTCCCACGCACCATACTCCCCCTCTCCACACAGCTGATGAACCCAAAGGAACGGCAGAGACCGATACTGTTTGGCACCAGCAGCACCACAGGAGTTGCCAGTCAGCGTTGGACTCAATGCAGGACTGCCCTAGTGACTCCAGCTCCGGATATTTCCTCGGGGTTTACTCCTGATACCTTCCCCGTGAGTAGGTATAGCACAAGGTTGTGAAGGTTTGAGATCAAAATTTTCCTTCTCCTAGATAAACTGCTAATCATGGCTGGTGAGCCCCATCTGCCCAGAGCAGCTGGTTTTAAGGCACCTTTGCCTCTCCGTGTGTCAGTAGAAACAGTTTTGCCGGACACACATGAAGGCCAGGAGTTGAACTTGGTTGTCAGAGGCTATTTGAGACACACCATTGGGAATATCCCCACCACCACCTCTGGTTACAAGGACCTTACGGAACCATCGTGACATGTATGTGCTTTGATAATAAATTTACTTTGACTCCGACAGCGACAGAGGCGGATAGCTCTTACTGATACAGAGGCAGGCATAGAAAGAAGGGGCATAGAGGGGAACAAGGAGGTGCACATAGTAAACTGAAGCACAGACAACGTAAAGTGACAGAGGCACCGAGAGCACAGCAGGATTAAAGGAGTTAGGGAGCACAGAAAGGGCCAGAAAAAAAACAGTACAGGCCATAAGAACATAAGAAATAGGAGCAGGAGTAGGCCATCCGGCCCATCAAGCCTGCCCCGCCATTCAATAAGATCATGGCTGATCTGCCCGTAAACTCAGCTCCATCCCCATAACCCATCCCCTTTTCCCTATAACCCATAACCCTTAATTCACTTACTATGTAAAAATCTATTTAACTGTTTCTTAAATATATTTAGTGAGAGAGCCTCAACTGCTTCCCTGGGCAGAGAAATCCACAGATTCACCACTCTCTGGGAAAAACAGTTTCTCCTCATCTCTGTCCTAAATCTTCTCCCCTGAATCTTGAGACAATGCCCTAGTTCTAGTTTCACCTACCAATGGAAGCAACTTTCCTACTTCTATCTTACCTATCCCTTTCAAAATTTTGTATGTTTCTCTTAGATCATTCTTCTGAACTCCAGAGAGTGTAATCCCAGGCGACTCACCTCATAGGTTAACCCCTTCATCCCTGGAATCAACCTGGTGAACTTCCTCTGCACTGCCTCCAAAGCCAGTATACCCTTTCTCAAGTATGGAGACCAGAACTGCACACAGTACTCCAGGTGCAGTCTCACCAGTACCCTGTATAGTTGCAGCATGACCTCCCTGCTCTTGAATTCAATCCCTCTAGCAATGAAGGCCAACATTCTGTTTTCCTTCTTAATAACCTGTTGTACCTGCAAGCCAACTTTTTGCGATTCATGACCAAGCACTCCCAAGTCCCTCTGCACAACAGCATGCTGCAATCTTTCACAATTTAAATAATAATCTGCACTTCTATTATTCCTTCCAAAGTGGATGATCTTGCATTTACCAACATTGTATTACATCTGCCAGACCTTGGCCCAGTCACTTAACCTACCTATATTCCTCTGCAGGCTCCATCACAGTCACAAGCGTCCCCACCAGTGAGGACATCCATCATTAAGGACCATGGGAGAACTGTCCATGTGTGTGCAGATGGCAGGGCAGAAGGGAGGAGAGGGGCTTGTCTTTCTGTTGTTTTGTTGCTTGTGTTCATTTGCTCTGTTTTGTTACACTCTCTGTTCTACTGAACATTGTAGGCCTGTAATGTTGGCACCAGAACATGTGGTGGCACTTAGCTGTCCCAGCACATCTTTAGGTGTAACACACGAAATGCTGGAGGATCTCAGCATCTATGGAAATAAATAAAGTGCCGATGTTTCAGGCCGAGACCATTCCTTGGCCTGGGAAAAGAAGGGGGAAGACACCAGAATAAGAAGGAGGAGGGAGGGGAAAGAGGACAAACTAGAAATGATTGGTGGGTAGAAAAGGAAAGGGCTGGAGAAGAAGGTATCTGAGAAGAGAGAAGAGTGGACCGTGGAAAAAAGGGAAGAAGGAGAGGCACCGGGGAAGGTGATAGTCAGGTGAGGGAAAGAGTGGGGAATAGAAGAGGGAAGGGCAAGGGAAAGGTTTTGTTATATCAGAAGGAGAGATCAATGTTCATGCTACCAAGTTGGAGGCTACTCCGCCCTGAGAGTGGCCTTATTGTGGCAAAAGATAAAGCCCTGGACAGACATGTTGAAACAAGAATGGGGTTAGGAATTAAAATGATAGGCCACTAGGTAATTCCTCTGGGCAGATAGAGTGGATGTACTCAACAAAGCAATCCTTTGTGTCAAGAACCAACGCATCCTTAGGTTGTTAACACAAATGACACATTTCACTCACTGCATGTCAACATGTACAGGAACATTAAAATATGAATCTGAATCTGACCCTCGCCATCCAGGACTTGCCCTTTTCTCAATACTACCATCAGGGAGGAGGTACAGGAGCCTGAAGACACACACTTTAGGAACAGCTTATTCCCCTCCACCATCAGATTCCTGAACTTGGTGGGTAATAAGTGGGGAACAATGCAGACAGGGGGTTCCAGAGCTGTGGAAGGAGAGAGACAGAGATGGAAAAGGTAGGGAGGGAGGGAAAAGAGCCCGAGAATGATAGACAAGGCAGAGGGAGATAGGCTCCCAGATGGGAAGAGCAGTGAAAGGGACAGAGAGGCACGTCCTGTCCCTAATAGAGTGGCCACTGAGTATTTGTTTGGCATCTCCTGCAGCTGTAGCCCATCCACTTCAAGGTCTGAAATTTTATGCATCCAGAGGTGCCCCTCTGCACACCACTGTAACACATAGTTATCTGAGTTTTTGAGTTCCCGTTGCCTTGCTGTCAGCTTGAGCCAGACTGGCCATTCTCCTCTGACCTCTCTCATTAACAGGTGTTTTCACCCACAAAACTACTGTGAACTGGATTTTGTTTTTTGCACTATTCTCTGTAAACTTCAGAGACTGTTGTGTGTGAGAATACCAGGAGATCAGCAGTTTCTGAGATACTCAAACCACCCTGTCTGGCACCACCAGTCATCTCATGGTCAAAGTCACTTAGATCACATTTCTTCCCCATTGTGATGTTTGGTCTGAACACAAATGAATCTCTGACCACGTCTGCATGTTTTTTATGAATTAAGTTGCTGCCTGAAGATTGGCTGATTAGGTACTTGCATTGATGAGTAGGCATACCTAATAAAGTGGCCACTGAGTGTATTTGTCTTCTTATGCGCAATAGTTCTTTGTTGATCTTTATATATAATATACAAATATAGATTTTTGTAAATTCTGTTGTATTTCTATATTTTTCTATAAATGCCTACAAGAAAATGAGTATGATGTCCATATATGATTATGTATGATAAATATAGATGATAAAGATTATGTGATAAAGATTAAAGCAACCTGGTCCTAATGAGAGATCTTGGCCTGAAGTATCAACTGTTTACTCCCTAGATGCTGCCTGTCCTGCTGAGTTTTTCCAGAATTTTGTGTTTGTAGCTCAGGATTTCCTACATCTGCAAAATCTCTTACATTAAAGATAAAGATTAGATTTGTCTGTTACATGTACAGTACATCGAAGTACAGAGTGAAATGCATCATTTCCTGCAAATCAAATCAGCAAGAACTGTGCTGGGCAGCCTGCACACGTCGCCACACGTCCAACACCTACATAGCATCCTACAGCTTACTAACCCTAAACATACGTCTTTTGGATGATGGGAGGAAACCAGAGCAGCTGGAGGAAGCCCACAGTCACAGGGAGAATGTACAAACTCCTTATCCCTACAGACAGCGACAGGACTGGAACCTGATCTTATGGCTGGCACTGTACAGCGTTATGCTACCAATCTACTGAACTTAGATAATAAATTTTACTTTGACTTTGACTTTCAATGACCCTCCGACACATACTGCATTCTCAGTGCCTCCCTTGGTTCTCTGTACCTCCCTCACCTACTGTACCCTCTGGGTATCGCTGGATCCCCTATACCCACCATCTCACATGGCTTGAGCAGTTTGCTCCTTTTGAAATCTCATTTTAAGTTCAAGTTTATTGTCATTTCAACCATACATACGTATACCACCAAACAAGACAACATTCCTCCGGACCAAGGTGCACAACACGTATAGCACACATAACTTACACACATGTACAGCACACATAACTCACAACATGTACAGTACATATAACTCACAACATGTACAGTACATATAACTCACAACACATACGGCACATATTAACTCACACACAACATACATATAACTCACACACAACGTGTACAGCACATATAACACACACAACATGTACAGTACATAACTCACACAACACAAACAGTATGAATAACTCACACAACATGTACAACACATAACTCACGCAACACGTACAGTACATACATCTCACACACAACACGAACAGTACGTATAACTCACACACAACACGTACAGTACATATAACTCACACAACACAAACAGTATGAATAACTCACACAACATGTACAACACATAACTCACGCAACACGTACAGTACATATATCTCACACACAACACGAACAGTACATATAACTCACACACAACACAAACAGTATGCATAACTCACATACATGTACAGTACATAACTCACACAACAGGTGCAGTACACATAACACAACACGTACAGTACACAACTCACACAACACATACAGTACATAACTCACACATGTACAGTACATATACCTCACACACAACATGTACAGTATGCATAACACATATGTGTAGTACATAACTCACACAACATACGGTGCATATAAATCACACACAACAGGTGCAGTACACATAACACAACACGTACAGTACACAACTCACACAACACATACAGTACATAACTCGCACATGTACAGTACATATACCTCACAAAACATGTACAGTATGCATAACACACATGTGCAGTACATAACTCACAAAACACATACAGTACATATAAATCACACACAACAGGTATAGTACACATAACTCACACAACACGTACAGTACACGTAACACAACACAAACAGTACACATAACTCACACAACACGCACAGTACATATAGCTCACACACAACACATACAGTACACAACTCACACAACATATACAGTACATATAACTCACACAACATGTACAGTACACATAACACACACAACACATACAGTACACATAACTCACACAACACATACAGTACATAACTCACAAACACGTACAGTACACATAACGCACACAACACGAACAGTACACATAACTCACAACACGTACAGTACACATAACTCACAAACAACATGTACAGTACACATAATTCATAAACAACATGTACAGTACACATAACACAGCGCGAACAGTACATATAACACACACAACATGAACAGTACATAACACACACAACACATACAGTATACAACACACACAACATGAACAGTACACATAACACATACAGTAATATTATAGAATTAGGTTCACTATCACTGGCATATGTCATGAAATTTGATGTTTTACGGCAGCAGTAAATTGTAATAATAATAAATTACAATAAGTAGAAATAAAAAAATTAAATTAAATAAATAGGGCAAAAAGAGAGGGGAAAATACTGAGGTAGTGTTCATGGATTCATTGTCCATTCAGAAATCTGATGGTGAGGGGAAGCAACTGTTCCTGAAACACTGAGTGTGTCTTCAGGCTCCTTTGCTGCAATGAGAAGAGGGCATGTCCTGGGTGATACAAGTCCTTACTGACAGATGCCACAAATAAATTACCGTAACAAATAATAGATGCACTTATGGCACAAGTTCTAAAGTAAACTGTGTAACACTAGTGGTGCTTCATTCATGGTGAGACCTAGTTGATGGCAGGGAGTTCAGTAGTCTTATGGCCTTGGGGAAGAAGTTGTTTTCCATCCTAACCATTCTTGTCCTAATGCTACGGTACCTCCCGCCTGATGGTAGGGCTGAAAGAGATTGTTGACAGATGGGAGGGATCACTGACAATACTAAGGACTCTGTGTATCTATCATTTCAGATAAATATCTTGGATGGGTGGAAGAGAGACCTGATAATCTTATCAATGATCCTTATCTGGGACCTCTGAACTCGTGTCTCCAGACAGTCTCTGTGTCTCCAGCCACTCGCTGTGTCTCCCTGCAAGCTAAGGCCCTCTTTGTGATTAGTCACCTTCTCCATTCTCTCTGGTCCTTTGTCGTCCTCTGAGCCTCCTGCCCATCATTGTCATGCTTTCTCCACTCCACACTTACTGAACCCCACACCCTCTCTATCACTCTTTCTCTCACAGGACAGAGACTCTGTCCTCTAAATCCTTCTGTCACACTGCCTACAATCCACACCTCCCAAACACCACACCCTCTCTGTCTCTCTGTCTCTGTCTCTGTCCTCTGTATCTCACTTCATTACTGAGTGTCACTCCATCTCCGTCTGTGAACTCAGTATATCACTGCGACTCTCTGCGCCTTTTTTCATCACTCTGTCTCTCTTTCTCTCTATCTCTGTCTCTCTCTCTCTCTCTGTTACTTTCTGTCCCTCCCTCCCTCCGTCTCCCTCTATGTCTATCTCTCTCCCTCTCTATATATCTGTCTCTCTCTTTCTCTCCTCCCTCTCCCACTCTCTCTCTCTTTCTCTCTGCAACTATCTGTACATGCCTGTGTCTCTCCCTGTCTCAGTTTCTCTCTCTCTCTCTGTCTCTCTCAGTTTTCTGGTTTTCTGTGCCTTAATTTAATATCTGGGACAGGATTAATTGTTATCTGGAAGGGATTGCTCTAAATAAGGCAAACCAGTGCAGATGTGTTAGAGGCGATTCCTGTGTACGCATGTTATTGGAAGCGGCAGGACGGTCGAGAAAACCATTAATAAGGCAGATTCAGTTCTGTGCTCTAAAAAAGGAGGCAGTGTTAAAGCAGAGAAGTCACACTGAATCTTTATATAATACTCTTATGGCTTCATCTGGAAGAATACTGTTTCATTATCAGAAAGTTACGAGCATCTTAAAGGGGTTCAGGACATGAAACATGACAACAGTTCCGTGGATGTGGTTCTGGAGTTATAGTATAGATTAGAAAGTCACAGTCATAGAGTCAAAGAACACTGCAGAACAGAAACAGTCTCATCAGCCCATCTAGTCCGTGATGAACTGTTAGTCTGCCTGTGACTATTGTTTGAGGGGAAAAAGCCTCGAGGGAGAACTGATAGAAATCTACACTCACTGGCCACGGTATTAGGTAGCACCTGTCCCTTAAAAAGTGACCATTGAGTGAATGTTCGAGGTGTTCTGTTGCTGTGACCCATCCACTCCAAGGTTTGATGTGTTGTGCATTTAATGATGCTCCTCTGCACACCACTGTTGTAATAGGTGGTTATTTGAGTTGCTTTCGCCTTCCTGTCAGCTTGAACCAGTCTGGACATTCTCCTCTGATCTCTCTCATTAACAAGGCCAATTCACCCACAGAACTGCCACTCACTGAATGTGTTTTGTTTTCCGCACCATTCTCTGTAAACTCTAGAAACTGGGGTGCGCAAAATTCCCAGGTGATCGGCAGTTTCTGAGATACTCAAACCGCCCCATCTGGCACCAACAATCATTCCATGGTTAAAGTCACTTAGATCACATTTCTTCCCCATTCTGATGTTTGGTCTCAATGACAACTGAACCTCTTGACCATGTCTGCATGCTTTTATGTATTAAGTTGCTGCCCCATGACTGGCTGATTAAATGTTTGCATTAACGAGCAGGTGTACCTAATAAAGTGGCCACTGAGTGTACATCTGTATGAAAACTTGTTGTTTTGTTGAAGTAGTGCAGTGCAATACATAAAAGGTCACCAAAATAGCAAAGCAGTGTTCATAAGTTCATGGGCCATTCAGAAATCAGATGGTGGAGGGGAGGAAGTTAGAACCATAGAACCATAGAAACTACAGCACAGAAACAGGCCTTTTGGCCCTTCTTGGCTGTGCCGAACCATTTTCTGCCTAGTCCCACTGACCTGCACACGGACCATAGCCCTCCATACACCTCCCATCCATGTATCTGTCCAATTTATTCTTAAATGTTAAAAAAGAACCTGCATTTACCACCTCGTCTGGCAGCTCATTCCATACTCCCACCACTCTCTGTGTGAAGAAGCCCCCGCTAATGTTCCCTTTAAACTTTTCCCCCCTCACCCTTAACCCATGTCCTCCGGTTTTTTTCTCCCCTTGCTTCAATGGAAAAAGCCTGCTTGCATTCACTCTACCTATACCCATCATAATTTTATATACGTCTATCAAATCTTCCCTCATTCTTCTACGCTCCAGGGAATAAAGTCCTATAGAACCAAAAGATTCTCGACTCCGCCAGGACTCGAACCCGGAATCTTGAAACGTTGAGTGTGTGTCTTCAGGCTCCTGTACCTCCTCCTGATGGTTATAATGAGAAGAGGGCATGTTCTGGGTGGTAGGGGTCAGATTCAGATTTATTTATTTTTGTCATCTGTATGTACATGTTAACATACTATCAAATATGTCGTTTGTATTAACAACCAACACACCTAAGGAAGTGTTGGGGGCAGCCCACAAGTGTCACCACACACTCTGGCACTAACATAGCCCGGCCACGATGGTCACAGAACAATACAAGCACCAACAACAGAACAACAACAGCTAAACAATTCCTCCCTCACACACACACACGCACACGCACACGCACACACTCACACACACACACATTTACACACCCATATGTACACACTCACACAGTTACACACCCATATACACACTCACACACCCACACACACAATCACACTCACACTACCACACCCACACACACACAGCCACATATAGACAATCACACACCCGCACCCATGCACACACATACTCTCACACACACACACACCTATATACACACTGACACCTCACGATCACATACACACACACACTCACTTACTCCCACACACACTCACATACGCACAGACACAAACACACACACACGCCCACACACCCACACACACATACACACACGCACACATACACACTACCACACACATACAATCACACTCACACACACATTCACACACACATTCACACACACACACTCACACACACATTCACACACACACATTCTCACACACACACACACACATTCACACACACACACACACACTCCTTCAACCCCAAGACAGATCTTCCTTGGCTTCCAGCGGACTCAAACTCACAGACGTTGACCCTTTGACATCCCCAATGGACTCACAGACTCAGGTGTTCAACCACGTCAGTGTCACCTTTGGGTTTCTGTATGTCCATTGCATCCTGCTCCCTCTGGGTCTCACTAGATCCTCTTCACCCACTCTCTCACATGGCTTCCCCGCTTGTTCCCTTTGAACCTTAAGTTATTCCATAACCTCTGTGTCTCCAGCCACTATCTATGCACTCTGCTTTGTGATCAGTGACATTCTCCACTCTCTCTGGCTCTTTGTCATCCTCTGTACCTCCTCTACCTCACTGTCACAGTCCCTCCACTCCACTTACTGACTCCTGCATGCTCTGAATCTCCCAGGACAGAGATCTCTGCCCTCGCTACCTCACTATCACAGTCCCTCCACTCCATGCCTCCCAAATCCCACACCCCCTCTGTCCCTCCATCTGCCACAAGACAGAGGGGGGTACCTCTCTACCTTTGTCCTCGGTACCTCACTTCCTGCTTGGTGCCACTCCATCTCCATCTGCATACTCTGTGCCTCACTGCTGCTCTCTGCTCCTCTCTTTCATCTCACTCCCTCTGTCTTCTTCATCTCTCTCTCTGTCTATCACTGTCCCTCTCTCTCCCTCTTTCTCTTTGTCTGTGTTTCCCTGTGTCTCTCTCTATTGCTCTCTCTGTTTTTCTTTCTGTTTCCTTCTTTCCCTCCATCTCTGTTTCTCTCTGTTCTTCCTTCTATCTCTATCCCTCTCTCTGACTATTTGTCTCTCCCCAGCCCCCTGTCTTGGTCTGTCTGTCTCTCTGCATCTCTCTCTGTGTCCTTCCCTCTGTCTCCCTCTCTATCTGTCTGTCACTCTCCCTCTTTGTCTCTGTCTGTTGTCTCTATGTTGGTCCCTCTGTCTATTTCTCTCTTTCTCTCTATCCCTCTCCTCTCTCTCTTTCTCTCCCTGTCAGGCTGTTTGTCTCTCTGCCCCACTCTCTCTCTCTCTCTCTCTCTCTCTCTCTCCCTGAATCTCTCCGTTTTCTGGTTTTCTGTGCCTTAATTTAGTATCGGGACAGGATTAATAGTTATCTGGAAGAGATTGCTCTAACTAAGGCAAATCAGTGCAGATGTGTTAGAGGCGATTCCTGTGTACACACATTATTGAAAACGGCAGGACGGCTCGAGAAAGCCATTAATAAGGCAGATTCAGTTCTGTGCACTAAAAAAGGAGGCACAGTGTTAAAGCAGGGAAGTCACACTGAATCTTTATATAATACTCTTACGGCTTCATCTGGAGGAATACTGTTTCATTAACAGAAAGTTACGAGCATCTTAAAGGGGTTCAGGACATGGAACATGACAACAGTTTCGTGGGTGTGGTTCTGAAGTTATAGTATAGATTAGAAAGTCATAGCCATAGAGTCAAAGAACACTGCAGAACAGAAACAGTCTCATCAGCCCATCTAGTCCGTGATGAACTGTTAGTCTGCCTCGAGAGGTTGTGACTATTGCTTGAAGGAAAAAGCCTTGCGGGGAGAGTTGATAGAAATCTACACTGGGCCTGTTTCTGTGCTGTAGTGCTTGACAACTCTATGACAGAGAGAGAGCTGACTGGCTGTTCAGTTCCCGCTTTCTACAACAGTGACATTATCAGCTTTATGTGTCACGTGTACATGAAAACATACCATGAAATGTGTTGCTTGTGTTAAGCTCAGCTCACAAGTATCTCTACACTACCGACGCCAACATAGTGTGCCCACAACTCACAAACCCTAACCCATACATCTCCGGGATGTGGGAGGACACCAGAGCACACAGAGGAAACCCACACATTCACAGGCAGCTGCAGAATTCTACTACGTGAAGAGTTATATGACAGATATGGCTAGAGGCTTCGGTGGGGGCTGGTGTGTAAGATGGTGGTCGGCTGTGGTGTTGGAGTGGGAGAATTGACATTGTAATGCTGCAGTTGATTGTTGTGGGTGAAAGGCATCAACAACCAGCACAGCCCGAGGATTGTGCTGGGGGCAGCCTGCAAGTGTTGGTATGCCTCTGGCGCCAACATAGCATGCCCACGACTCACTAACTCTAGCCGTATGTCTTTGGGATGTGGGGGGAAGCCAGAGCCCCAGAGGAAACCCATGCAGTCATTGGGGAGAACACAGAACCTCCTTACAGACAGCGGTGGGAATTCAACACATGAATTTGAGCTGGCACTGTCAAGCATAACACTAACCAAATTTGCAGTTTTCAACCCTCCAGAATGCAGAGAATGTTGGTAGACCACAAACCTTAATGCTGTTAATTGGAGATATGTCCTGTAAGATCTCAGGGTGCTGGTCATCATGACCGAGGGAAAAGTTAACTTTTAACTCCGATCATTCTTGCCAGCTCTGTTGTTAAGGTGATTGAGATAGTTTATTTCCTTTGCCCCTATGGCCCACTGATTCTATGCAGTTGCTGGGAGAGATTGACACAGAGGCACAAGCCTCACCATGGAAGGGTGACAGCACAAGCTATTCAAATCCAGCTCTCTACCAGAGTATCTCTGTAGTCCTATCTACCAGCCCTTCCCCTGCCGCCTTTACTCCACTGTATATACCCTTGTCCACTCTCCCTCCTGGCATTTATCAATGCAAGCAGTAATGGTCCACCTGCCAATCCGCCTCCTCCCTCACCACCATTCAGGGCTGCAAACACTCCTTCCAGGTAAGGCAATACTTCACCTCTAAATCTGTTGAGGTCGTCTACTGCAGCCAGAGCTCCCGCTATGGCTTTCTCTACATCAATGAAACCCAACCCAAGTACTTTCACTCTGTCCAGAACAAGCAGCATTTCCCATTGCCAACCATTTTAATTCCAATCCCCATTCCCATTCCAACGTGTTGATCCATGGCTTTGTCTATTGCCACAATGAGGCCACTCTCAGCTTGGAGGAACAACAGCTCAAATTCCAATTGGGGAGCTTGTACATCTATAGGAATTTGCTACAATCTTCAGTGACATACCAAATTTCCTCAGACTCTGGAATCTGCAGTCTCATGTGTCTCCACCACTCTTACAAATGTCAATTTTACTCTCTATCATAAATCCAACTCTTATATTCTGTTCCCTTCTCTGTCTCACTCTTCGCCTCTCTCAAACTGATCACCAATCTGAAACTTGGGCAATCTTTTATTGTGCAGTGGAGAGTGTACTGTCCAGTTGCATCACAGCCTGGTATGGGAACACTAATGGCATGGAATGAAAAAGTAGTGGATACAGCCTGGTCCTTAACAGGAAAAGCCCTTTCCAACATTGAGCACATCTACTGTTGCAGGAAAGCAGCATCCATCATCAAAGACTGCCATCATCCAGGCCATGCTTTCTTCTCACTGCTGCCTCAGTGGGGGAGGTACAAGAGTCTTAGGTCCCACACCACCAGGTTCAGGAACAGCTATTGAACCAGAGGGGATAACTTCACTCAACTTTAATCAGCCCAACACTGAAATGATTCCACAATCTTTAACAGTATATGTGGTTTATTTAATGAGAATCAGAATCAGGTTTAATATCACTGGCATATGTCAGGAGATCTGTTGTCTTTGTGGCAGCAGTACAATGCAAAACATAACAAAACCTGTGAACTACAGCAAGTATATACAGTATATATTTAATAGTTAAATGAAATAAGTAGTGCAAAAAAAGTAATGAGGTCATATTCATGGGTTAAATGTCCATTCAGAAATCAGATGTCAGATGGGAAGAATCTATTCCTGAATCGTTGAGCGTGTGCATTCAGGCTCCTGTACCTCCTTCCTGGTGGTAACAATGAGAAGAGGGCATGTCCTGGGTGATGGGGTCCTTTGATGGATGTCACCTTTTTGAGGCTTTATTCCTTGAAGATGTTCTGGATGCTACAGAGGCTAGTGCCCATGATGGAGCTGAGTGAGTTCACAACTTTCTGCAGTTTCTTTTGATCCTGCGTAGTAGACACCCCAGTACTGGACAGTGATGCAGCTAGTTAGAATGCTCTCCACAGTACAGCTGTAGAAATTTGCGAGTGTCTTTGGTGACATGCCAAATCTCTTTAAACTTCTAATAATATATAGCCACTTTCATGCCTTCTTTGTAACTGTATTGATATATTGGGCCCAGGATAGATCTTTAGAGATATTGACTCCCAGGAACTTGAAATTGCTCACTCTCTCCACTTCTGATCCCTGTGTGAAGACTGGTGTGTCTTCCCTCATCTTACCCTTTCTGAAGTCCACAATCAGCTTTTTGGTCTTACTGATGTTGAATGCAAGGTTGTTGCTGTGACACCATATCTCCCACCTGTATGGCTTCTTGTCGCCATCTGAAATTCTGCCAATAGTTATGTTGACAGCAAATTTACAGATAGCACTTGAACTGTGCCTAGCTACACAGTCGTAAGTGTAGAGAGAGCAGAACAGTGAGCTAAGCACAAATCCTTGAGATGCACCGAGGTGGAGAGGTATGAAGGATGAGGTCTCCGGGGGACTTGGAGGCACACTATACAATAGGCCATAGTCAACATGGTTTGCTGAAGGGAAAACCTTGTCCAGCAAATCTGTCGGAATTCTTTGAAGAAACAACAAGCAAGGTAGACAAAGGAACATCAGTTGATGTTGTGTACTTGAATTTTCAGAGGCCTTTGATAAGGTGCCACACATGAGGCAGCTTACAAGCTACGAGTCCATATTATAGGAATGATTCTAGCATGGATAAAGTAGTGGCTGATTGCTAGGAGACAAAGAAAGGAAATAAAGGGGGCCTCTTCTGATTGGCTGCCAGTGACCAGTGTGTTCCACAGAGGTCTGTGTTAGGGCTGATTCTTCTTACGTTATATGTCAATGATTTGAATGATAGAATTGATGGCTTTGTTGCAAAGTTTGCAGATGATCTGAAAATAGGTGGAGGGGCAGGTAGTTTGAGAGGCTACAGAAGGACTTAGACAAATTAGGACAAATTAGGACAATGGGCAAAGAAGTGGCAGATGGAATACAGAGTTAGGAAGTGTAAGATCATACACTTTGGTAGAAGAAATGAAAGGGTTGACTATTTTCTAAATGGAGAGAAAATATAAAAAAAACTGAGGTGCAAAGGGACTTGAGAGTCCTTGTGCAGGATTCCCTAAAAGTTAATTTGTAGGTTGAGTCTGTGGTGAGGAAGGCAAATGCAATGTTAGCATTCATTTCAAGAGGACAGAAAATAAAAACAAGGATGTGATGTTGAAACTTTATAAAGCACTGCTGAGGTCTCACTTGGAGAATTTTGAGCCCTTTATCTTAGAAAGGATGTGCTGAAACTGGAGAGGTTTCAAAGAAGGTTCACACAAATGATTCCAGGGTTGAATGGAACAGTGATATGAAGAGTGTTTCATATGAAGAGTCATATGAAAAGT
Source organism: Mobula birostris (assembly GCF_030028105.1). Lineage (NCBI taxonomy): Eukaryota > Metazoa > Chordata > Chondrichthyes > Myliobatiformes > Myliobatidae > Mobula > Mobula birostris. Next base: position 50,075,357 of record NC_092383.1, on the reverse strand, counting down.
GCTTAAAGGCTCTGGGCCTGTATTCAGTAGAATTCAGAAGAATGAGGGGTAACCTTATTGAAACCAATGGAATGGCGAAAGGCCTTTCTAGAGTGAATGTGGAGAGGATGTTTCTACGGTGGGAGAGTCTAAGACCAGAGGACACAGTCTCAGAATAGAGATGCGTCCTTTCAGAACAGAGATGAGGAGGAATTTCTTTAGCCAGAAAGTGGTGAATCTGTGGAATTCTTTGCCACAGGCAGCTGTGGAGGCCAAGACTTCATGTATAATTAAGGCAGAGGTTGATAGATTCTTCATTGGTCAGGGCATGAAGGGATATGGGGAAAAGGCAGGAGACTGGGGCGGAGAGGAAAATTGGATCAGCCATGATGAAATGGCAGAGCAGACTCGATGGGCCAAATGGCCTAATTCTGCTCCTGTATCTTATGGTCTTGTGGTCTTATTTCTGATCCTCACAGACTGTGGTCTTCTGGTGAGGAAGTCAAGGATCCAGTTGCCAGGGAAGGTACAGAGGCCTTGGTTTTGGAGCTCTTTGATCAGAACTGTTAAATGCTGAGTTGTAGTCAATAAACAGTACCTTAACATAAGCATTAGCGTTGCCCAGGTGATCCAAGGCTGCATGTGCAGCCTATGATATCACACCTACTGTAGATCTATGGTGGCGATAGGCAAATTGTGGTGGATCCAGGTCCTTGCTGAGATCTTTCAAAGTACTTCATCACCATAGATGTAATGCTTCTGGATATAGTTGTTAAGGCAGCTCACACTGCTCTTCTTGGGAACTGGTATAATTGTTGCCATTTTGAAGCAGGTGGGAACTTCCGAGAGTGCCAATGCCAGACTGAAGATGTCTTTGAACACACCCGCCAGTTGGTTGGTACAGGTTTCCGAGCCCTACCAGGTATTTATTATTATTTATTTATTATTACTATTTATGCTTTTCATTTTGTATTTGTACGGTCTTTTGCACACTGGTTGTTTTGTCCGTCTCTGTTGTGTGTAGTCCCCACTGGTCCTGTTGTGTTTCTTGTATTTACTGTGAATGCCTCCAAGAAAATGAAAGTGAGGTGACATATATGTACTTTGATAATAAATTTACTTTGAAATTAACTTGAACTTTTTATTGATCTTTCTACTTCTGACACTCTCTTTACACTCATGCTTATTTCTACATTCTCCATCATTCTCTGCATCTTCTCTGCCCCTCTTCACGATCGTTATACTCTTCTTTACTCCGTGTTCCCTGTTGTCGTCTGTCCATCTATGTTTTGGTTTAGTTTATCATCCTATGTACAAGGTATAACGAAAAGTTTGTTTTACTGACTGTTCATACAGATCAAATCATTACACAGTGCATTCAGGCAGAACAAGGTAAAACAATAACAGTGCAGAATAAAGTGTAAAAGCTACCAAAAGAGTGCAGTGTAGGTAAACAATAAATTGCAAGATCATAATGAAGTAGATTGTGAGGCCAAGAGTCCATTTTATTGTACAAGAGGTGTATTCAAGAGTCTGATAACAGTGGACTAGAAGCTGTCCTTGAAACTGGTGGTATGTGCTTTCAGGCTTTTGTATCTTCTGTCCTATGGGAGAGGGGAGACGAGAGAATCTCTGGGGTGGGTGGAGTCTCTAATTATGCTGGCTGCTTTACTGAGGTAGTCAGAACTGTAGACAGTGTCCATAGAGGGAAGCCTGATTACTGTGATGTGCTGAACTGTGTCCACAACTCTCTGAAATTCCTTGCGGCCATACCAAGCCATGGTGCATCCAAACAGATGCATCAATAAATGTTGGTAAGAGTCAACAGGGACATGGTGAATTTCTTTATCCTCCTGAGGAAGTAGAGGCATTGGTGAGCTTTCTTGGCAGTTAGACCAGGACAGACAATTGGTGATGTTTGTACCTAGGATCTTGAAGCTCTCAACCACTGATGTAGACAGGAGAATGAGCACTGCCCCCTTTCTGAAGTCAGTGACCTTGCTGACAGTAAAGGAAAGGGTGCTGTTGTGACATCAGGTCATTAAGCTCTCTATCTCCTTCCTGTACTCCTGTTCATCTGGTTTGAGAATCAGCCCATTACGGTGGTAATATCTGCAAACCTCTGTGTAGGTGGGGCTGAAGCAGAATGTAGCCAAGCAGTTGTGAATGTGTCTCTCACCATCATTTTTATATAGAATAGAAGGACTTCCCTTTAGAAAAGAGATGAGAAGGAATTTCTTCAACCAGAGGGGTAGTGAATCTGTGGAATTATCACAGATGGCTATGGTGGCCGACTGGTTAAAGCGGAGGGTGATAGGTTCTTTATTAGTTAAAGCGGAGGGTTTATTTATTAGGTTCTTTATTAGTCAGGGCATAAAAGGTGACAGGAAGAAGGCAGGAGAATAGGTTTGAGAACGATAATAAATCAGCCGATGAAATGGCGGAGCAGACTCGATGGGCCAAATGGCCTGATTCTGCTCCTATGTCTTATGGTTTTATAAGGTAGTGCTTTGTATTCCTGTTTTTCTCTCTCCAGCAGCCGTCTCCCATCTCTACACTCCCCTCCTTTCACTTCCCTCCATCTTTTGCAAAGCATGCAAAATGCTGGAGGAACTCAGCAGGTCAGGCGACATCGGTGAAGAGGAATAACAGTCGATGGTTTGGTCCGAGACCCTTCATCAGGACTGGAAAGAAGGGGGAAGGGGGAAGAAGAAGTCCATCTGCCACCTTCGGCCTCCTTCTCTCATTTTTCATTCCCTATTCTGGTTCCCCCCTCACCCCGCTCTTAACCTCACCTGTCCATCACCTTCCCCCGGTGCCCCTCTCCCTTCCCTTTCACTCATGGTCTACTCTCCTCTCCTTGTTCTTTGACCATTTAATTTTTTGCACAAATCCCTCCCAGCTTCTTACTTCATCTCCCACCCAGCTACCTCCCTCCTGATGAAGGGTCTCGGCCTGGTACTTTGAGAATTACACAAATGGCAAGGTGGCAGCAAACAAGCATTTCAAGATCAAAGATCAGCTTTACTTGTCACTTGTACATCGAAACACACAGTGAAATGTGTCATTTGCATCAATGTCCAACACAGTCCACGTATGTGCTGGGGGAAGCATGCAAGTGTCGTCACACTTCCAGCGCTAATACACCATGCCCACAAACTGGAAACCATGTGATCACTGGGAGAATGTTCAAACTCTTACAGGCAGCGACAGGAATTGAACCCCGATCTTAAATGCATCTGTTAATTTCAATTCCTGTCATTAAGACTAACCCTCCAGAAAAATAAAGAAACTTTTAACTAATGTCTTGAACTTAAATTCCTCAGATGGGATCTAAACTTGCATCTCTGAATCAACAGTCTAGTGCTTGACTGCTCATTGTAACTTAAACCTACTTCCTAATCCTCTATTCTTCAAATTTCTTTCTCTTCCCCCTTTATCTGCCAACCTATTCCTTGCTTCCCCTTGTTCTGCTCCCCATCCATCCATTTTCTGCCGCCTCATTATAGGAAGGATATGGAAGCTTTAGAGAGGGTACAGAGATTCGCCAGGATGCTGCCTAGTTTACAGAACATGTCTTATGAAGATAGGCTCACTGAGATTGGGCAGAGGTGACTTAACAAAAAGTGCACAAGATGATAAGAGACATAGATCGAGTGGGCAGCCAGGGACCTTTCCCAGGGCTAACACCAGAGGGCATAATTTTAAGGTGACTGGAGGAAAGTAAAGGGGGGATGTCAGAGGTAAGTTCTTTACACAGAGAGTGGTGTGTGCATGGAACGCTTTGCCAAGGGTTTTGGTCACAGATACATTAGGGCAATTTAAGAGAATTATAGATAGGAATGTGGACAAAAGAATAATGGAGGACCACCTAGGAGGGGAAGGTCAGGTTGATCTTAGAGTAGGTTAAGAGGTCAGCACAATATCATGACCCTTCCCTCCTACATAGTTCTTTGGTGGCCATGTCAAAGGAAAGGTCAGATTGACTTTGGAGTAAGTTAAAAGGTTGACACAACATTATGGGCCGAAGGGCCTGTACTGTACTGTTCTATGTTCTTTAGCCTACCTGTTTTCTATCTTCTTTAACTCTGATTCATTCCCTTTTTTACTCTTCCAATTCCACTCTCCTTCACTATCTCCTATAAAATACACTCAGTGGCCACCTTGTACGGTACCTTACAAATTGGCCACTGAGTATATAGAAACCATAGAAAAACTACAGCACAGAAACAGGCCTTTTGGCCCTTCTTGGCTGTGCCGAACTATTTTCTGCCTAGTCCCACTGACCTGCACACGGACCATATCTCTCCATACACCTCCCATCCATGTATCTGTCCAATTTATTCTTAAATGTTAAAAAAGAACCCTCATTTACCACCTCGTCTGGCAGCTCATTCCATACTCCCATCACTCTCTGTGTGAAGAAGCCCCATCTAATGTTCCCTTTAAACTTTTCCCCCCTCACTCTTAACCCATGTCCTGTGGTTTTATTCTCCCCTCGCCTCAGTGGAAAAAGCCTGCTTGCATTCATTCTATCTATACCCATCATAATTTTATATACCTGTATCAAATCTCACCTCATTCTTCTACGCTCCAGGGAATAAAGTCCTAACCTATTCAACCTTTCTCTGTAACTGAGTTTCTCAAGTCCTGGCAACATCCTTGTAAACCTTCTCTGCACTCTTTCAACCTTATTAATATCCTTCCTGTAATTTGGTGACCAAAACTGAACACAATACTCCAGATTCGGCCTCACCAATGCCTTATACAACCTCATCATAACATTCCAGCTCTTATACTCAATACTTTGATTAATAAAGGCCAATGTGCCAAAAGCTCTCTTTACGACCCTATCTACCTGTGACGCCACTTTTGGGGAATTTTGTATCTGTATTCCCAGATCCCTCTGTTCTACTGCACTCCTCAGTGCCTTACCATTTACCCTATATGTTGTACCTTGGTTTGTCCTTCCAAAGTGCAATACTTCACAATTGTCTGTATTAAACTCCATCTGCCATTTTTCAGCCCATTTTTCCAGCTGGTCCAAGTCCCTCTGCAGGCTCTGAAAACCTTCCTCACTGTCCACTACACCTCCAATCTTTGTATCTTCAGCAAATTTGCTGATCCAATTTACCACATTATCATCCAGATCATTGATATAGATGACAAATAATAATGGACCCAGCACTGATCCCTGTGGCACACCACTAGTCACAGGCCTCCACTCTGAGAAGCAATTCTCTACTACCACTCTTTGGCTTCTTCCATTGAGCCAATATCTAATCCAATTTACCACCTCTCCACATATACCTCGCGACTGAACTTTCCTAACTAACCTCCCACGTGGGACCTTGTCAAAGTCCTTACTGAAGTCCATGTCGACAACATCCACTGCCTTCCCTTCATCCACTTTCCTGGTAACCTCCTCGAAAAACTCCAATAGATTGGTCAAGCATGACCTACCACCTACCTGTCATTTTCTGCTGCTGCTGTCCACCAACTTAAAAGTCACTTAGATTGCATTTCTTTCCCATTCTGATATTTGGTCTAAACAACAAATGAACCTCTTGACCATGTCTGTGTGCTTTTATTGCATTGAGTTGCTGCCACATGATTGGCTGATTAGATATTTGCATTAACAAGTAGTGGTTCAGGTCGACCTAATAAAGTGGCCACTGTGTGGCAGATGGAACGAGTAATGTTCTTTCTCTCTTCCTGTTTTAATTTAGGTTCCATCTAGATTCTCCTGAGCACAAGCCACTGCTTTAAGTAGGTGTTCTGCTGCTTTGGAAGTTTCTGCTACAGCACTGAGCTGGATGAGTCAGGACGTCTTCTGTCACAACATCTCAAATGCACAAGCAGTTTCTCCATCGCTGCTTTTGTGGGAAATAATTCTGGGCATTAAAAGTAAATCAGAAAGAAGGAGCCTGCTAGCCAATACAGACTACTTACTCCACAAATTTCAGAACTCAAGCACTTGCAAATCCATTCATTCCAGGAGCTTCTAGCAACAGGAATCTCTGGAATCCACTGGCTCACTGTCCCTGCGAGACACTAGTTTTAGAATTTGCGAAATTCAGGAACCAGGACTCCAAAATTCATTAAGGACCATATGGACAAGTTAACTGCAGAGTTCACCACTTTCTGGGATCCGTGAACCTCAGAAGTTATTAACTCCACAGTCTATCAAAGGCATTAGCCACCAAGTCCTATACTGACTACTTCCGGGAGTATTGAGCTCTCTAACTCCAGATCTAACAGTCTTCAAGATCCACATATTCCAAAAGCTACAAACTGTGAGATCCAGCAGCCATTAAGTCCAGGTTGTGGTGACTCATGAAGCCAAAAAAATCCAGGAACCACTGAGACCCAGATTTACTAATATCCCCAGACTTCAGGATCTACGAACATGTAGATCCTCAATCTCCAGGATCCACCACCTACAACATTCACCAACTCTGAGATCTACCAGCTGTGGGTCCACATATTACAAGTATCTTTGAACTTAGTCACTACATCCAACATCTGTAGCTACAGGTTTCAAAAACTCTTGCAATGACTCAATGACTCTAGAGTATTCTAATATCCATAAACTATAACATCCACTAACTTTGGGTTGTACAAACCAGAATCAGCTACTTGCTTCATTGAATCCCAGCAGCAACGAGCAGAATTCATCAGCTCTAGCACCCAGAATCGATTTTTATCTCTGGTATCATTTAACTGCAGTAAGTACTGACACTGCCATCTCCAGCTCCAGGAACCACTAACGAGATATTCCAAAACAAAGATGCAGGGGACAGAAACAGCCAGAACAGAAAGTTACAAGTTTCACTAACTATAAGAACTACCAATCAAAAGATCTGCTAACTAAAGGATTGACTAAGACCCGGCACTGTACAGTAGAACTCAGCAATCTGGGTTCAATTCGTGTCGCTGGCTGTAAGGAATTTGCATGTTCTCCCCGTGACTGTGTGGGTTTCCTCCGGGTGCTCCAGTTTTCTCCCACGGTCTAAAGACATATGGGTTAGTCGGTTAATTGGTCACTTGGGTGTGGGCTCGTTAGGCCAGGAGGATCTGTTACTGTGCTGTATCACTAAAACAAGACACACAAACCCACAATTGTGAGATCTACTATAATACATGTTCTACTGCTCAAACCATTAGCTCTGGAATGCATTAATTGCAGGATACACCTACCAAAATATCCAAGATCCACTATTCCCTTATAAGTTGGGATCAATGAAATCCATTGCCTCCACTATCCAACAATAGCAAGACTGAATGACTCTAGAATCCACAGGCTCGCCTCCCACTAAGAATTCAGGTAATTATAGTTGAGATACAAAATACCCCAGCAATCCCAGTCACCAGGAGAATTAGAACACAACTTTTGAATTCAGCAGTGTTTCCCAGCTCCCCAGTGAGAGAAACGTGAGGCCCACCAGCAACATGACGGTGGCCCAGGGGGACAATGTGGACGAGCTGGCAGCCCTCCCGGTCCAGAACCAGGACTTGTACGGGCTGGAGCAAAATCACGAATGCTGTGAGAGGGTGGTGATCAACATCTCGGGCCTGCGGTTCGAGACTCAGCTGAGGACTTTGGCCCAGTTCCCTGATACCCTGCTTGGGGACCCCAAGAAGAGGATGGGCTACTTTGATCCCCTGAGGAATGAGTACTTCTTCGACAGGAACCGGCCAAGTTTCGACGCCATTCTGTACTACTACCAGTCGGGGGGGAGACTGCGCAGACCCGTCAACGTGCCCCTAGACATCTTTGCAGAGGAGATACGATTCTACGAGCTTGGAGAGGAGGCCATGGAGATGTTCCGGGAGGACGAAGGCTTCATCAAGGAAGAGGAGCGGCCCTTACCGGAAAATGAGTTCCAACGGCAGATCTGGCTGCTCTTCGAGTACCCTGAGAGCTCAGGCCCGGCCCGAGTCATCGCCATCATGTCCGTTGTGGTCATCCTCATCTCTATTGTCAGCTTCTGCCTGGAGACACTCCCCGTCTTCAGGGACGACAAGGAAAATCCAGCCGGGGGTCAGCCCCATTATAGCAATGAGACAACTCCCTATCACGCTCCAAGCTTTGCTGACCCCTTCTTCATTGTCGAGACCCTCTGCATCATCTGGTTCTCATTTGAGTTTCTTGTCCGGCTGTTCGCCTGCCCCAGCAAGCCCACCTTCTTCAGGAACATCATGAACATCATTGACATCGTGGCCATCACACCCTACTTCATCACCCTGGGGACTGAGCTGGCTGCACAGCAACAACAGCAGCAGCAGGCAGGCAATGGGCAACAGCAGGGGCAGCAGGCCATGTCTCTGGCCATTCTGAGGGTCATTCGTCTGGTCCGTGTCTTCCGCATATTCAAGCTGTCCAGGCACTCCAAGGGCCTGCAGATCCTCGGGCAGACACTGAAGGCCAGCATGAGGGAGCTGGGCCTCCTCATCTTCTTCCTCTTCATCGGCGTCATCCTCTTCTCCAGCGCAGTCTACTTTGCCGAGGCCGATGAGGCCAGCTCCTTCTTCGACAGCATCCCTGACGCCTTCTGGTGGGCCGTGGTGTCCATGACCACGGTGGGCTATGGGGACATGTACCCCGTCACCATCGGCGGCAAGATGGTGGGTTCCCTCTGCGCCATCGCCGGCGTGTTGACCATCGCGCTACCCGTGCCCGTCATCGTCTCCAACTTCAACTACTTCTACCACCGGGAGACGGAGAACGAGGAGCAGGCACAGTACCTACACGTGAGGAGCTGCCCCACCATCCCATCCGTCACTGACCTGAAGAGGAGCAACAGCGCCTCCAGCATCTGCAAGTCGGAGTACAACCAGGAGGGGGTGCCGTGCACCCGGCAACCCCCCGACCACAACCTCCACAATGACAATTGCACTTTATCCAACCCCAACTACGTCAACATCACCAAGATGAGGAGCGACGTGTGAGCAGGTCACAGACATTGGCCCCTCCTCCTCTCTTTAGTTTATAGCTTGCTTTGCGTGTCAGTCCATGTGGCTCCTAGTACTTGTTTTAGAGTATTAAACATTCACATGGTAACTATGTTCCTTTAAACCCTTCCCGACACATTCCATCACCCTCCACTCGGGGAAATATACTATTAACTTTAGAGAAAGCCAAAAAAAAATAGAAGAATCCTGCATGTGACAACTATAATGAGCAACAAAACTCGAGAATACCAACGGAATCCTTTACTGGAATGGCCTAGTTCAACTTATTTATCTAAGTACCACATCTACACAATGGGTAATTTAATCTGCCTGCCTGCTAATACATCCAATCACTAAAGTTAAAACACAAGTTACACGTGGTCATTGTTGTCTCAATCATTTCTTTCCTTGTCAGAAGAGGATACCTAAAGTGTTTACAAATATATAAAAAGCAAAAGAGAGTTCAAAGTGGATATTGGACCACTGGAAACTGATGCTGGACATGTAGTAATAGGGACCAAAGAAATGGCAGATGAACTTCATAAGAATTTTTCATCAATCTTCACTGTGGAAGACATGAGCAGTGTGCCAAAAATTCAAGAGTATCAGGGACAGAAGTGAGTGTAGTTGCTATTACCAAGGAGAAGGTGCTTGGGAAGCTGAAAGGTCTGAAGGTAGATAGCTCACCTGGACCAGATGAACTACACTTCAATGTTCTGAAAGGTCTGAAGGTAGATAGTTCACCTGGATCAGATGAACTACCCCTCAATGTTCTGAAAGAGGTAGTTGAAGAGATTGTGGTGCATCCATAATGATCTTTCATGTTCACTAGATTCTGGAATGGTTGTGGAGGAATGGAAAATTGCAAATGTCACTCTACATGTTAAGAAGGAAATGGGGACAGAAGAAAGGAAGTTATAGCCTGGCTTCAGTGGTTGCGATGATGTTAGATTCCATTATTAAGGATGAGGTTTCCAGGTACTTGGAGGCACATGAGGCACATGTCAAAGTTTTCTTAACGGGAAATTTTGCCTGACAAATCTGTTGGAAATCTTCAAGGGCGAGTCAATGGATATTGCTTATTTGGATTTTCAGAAGGCCTTTGATGAGGTGCCGCGTGTGAGGCTTCTTAGCAATGCCTATAAGATAGCCTTTTAGAGCATCTCATTGTTAAGACCTTTAGGAGATCAGCTATTCTGGATTGGGTATTGTGCAGTGAACGGCGATTGATTGGAGAGCTTAAGACAAAGGAACCCTTCAGGTAAAGTGATCATAATATGATAGAATTCACCCTGCAATTTGAGAAAGCAAAGCTAAAGTTGAATGTATCAATACTATAGTGGAGTAAAAGGAATTACAGGGGCATGAGAGAGAAGCTGGCCAAAATTGATTGGAAGGAAACACAAGCAGGGATGATGGTAGAGCAGCAACAATGGCTGGAGTTTCTGAGAGTGATTCGGAAGGAAGAGGATAGATACATCCCAAATATTCTAAAAGCAGAGTGACGCAACCATGTATAACAAGACAAGTCAACACCGGCAGAAAATACAAAGAGAAGACATACAATTGAGCAATAATTAGCATGAAGTTAGAGGATTGCAAAGCTTTTAAAGACTAACAGAAGGCAACTATAAAAGCCATAAAGATGGAATATGAAGGTAAGGTAGCTTGGACTGCTGGAAAATTATGCTTGAGAGGAACTGTAGTAATGGGGGATAAGGAAATAGTGGACTAACTGAATAAGTATTCTGCATCAGTCTTCACTATGGAAGATACTAGCAGTATGCCAAAAGTTCAAGAGTTTCATGGGGCAGAAGTGAGTGGTTGCTATTACTAGGGAAAACATGCTTGTGATGGCATTAATAATGATCTTTTGGGAATCCATAGATTCTGGCATGGTTTCGGAGGAATGGAAAATTGTAAATGTCATTCCTGTCTTCAAGGAAAGAGAGAGGCAGAAGAAAGGACATAGGCCAGCTAGCCTGACCTCGGTTGTTGGGAAGATGTTGGCAGTTAATTGTTAAGGATATGGTTTCAGGGTGCTTGGAGGCACATGATAAATAGACCAAAGTCAGCATGGTTTCCTTAATGGAAAATCTTGCCTGACAAATCTGTTGGAATCCTATGAAGAAATAACAAGCAGGATAGACAGAGGAGAAATGGTTGATGCTGTGCACTTGGTTTTTCAAAAGGCCTTTGACAAGGTGCCACACATGAGGCTGCTTAACATGCTAAGAGCCCATGGTATTACAAGAAGGTTACTAGTATGGTTAGAGCATTGGCTGATTGTCAAGAGGCAAACTGTGGGAATAAAGGGAGACTTTCTTGGTTGCTGTTGGTGACTAGTGGTGTTCCACAACATTCTGAGTTGGACTGCTACTTTTTATGTCAATGATTTGGATGACGGAATTGTTGGCTTTGTGACCAAGTTTGCAGATGATATGAAGACAGGTGGGGGGGGGGAACAGGTAGTTTTGAGGAAGTAGAGAGGCCAAAGAAGGACTTAGACAGATTATAAGAATAGGCAAACAAGTGGCAGATGGAATACAGTGTCGGGAAGAGAATGGCCATGCACTTTGGTAGAAGAAATAAATGGATTGATTATTTTCTGAATGCAGAGAAATTTCAAATATATGAGGTGCAAGGGGGCTTGGGAGTCCTCATGCAGAATTCCCTAGAGCTTAATTTGTAGGTTGAGTCTAGGGAGAGGAAGGCAAATGCAATGTTAGCATTCATTTGAAAGGGACTGGAATATAAATGCAAGGATGTGATGCTGAGGCTTTATAAGGTCCTAGTGAGGCTTCACTTGGAGTATTTTGAGTAGTTTTAGGCTCCTTATCTAGGAAAGGATGTGCAGATCTTTGAGAAAGTTCAAAAGAGGTTCACAAAAATGATTCTGGGATGGAAAAGTTTATCATATGAGGAGCGTTTGTTGGCTCAGAATCTGTACTCACTGGAATTCAGAATGAGGGGGGATCTCATTGAAACCTATTGAATGTTGAAAGGCCTCGATAGAGTGGATGTGGAAAGGATGTTTCCTATGATGGGGGAGCCTACCATAAGAGGACACAGCCTCAGAATAGAGGAATGTCCATTTAAAACTGAGTTGAAGAGGAACTTCTTCAGCCAGAGAGGTGAATCTGTGGAATTCATTGCCACAGGTGGCTGTGGAGGCCAAGTCATTGAGTACATTTAAGGCAGAGTTTGATAGATTCTTGATCAGTCAGGACATGAAGTGATACAGGGAGAAGGCAGGAGATTGGGGCCGAGGGGGAAATAGATCAGCCATGATGAAATAGCAGAGCAGACTCAATGGCCCAAATGGCCTAATTTTGCTCCCATGTCTTACGGTCTTAACAAAATAAGAGCCCATGGTTTTACAGGAAAGATACTAGCATGGATAGAAGATTGGGAAACCGACAGCAGCAAAAGAGTGGGAATAAAGAAGGCCTATTAAGGTTGGCTGCTAGTGACTAGTAAACACAAAATAATCTGCAGATGCTGGGGTCAAAGCAACACTCACAACACGCTGGAGAAACTCAGCAGGTCAGGCAGCATCCATGGAAACGATCCTTCAGCATTTCGGGCCAGAACCCTTCCCCAGGGGTCAGTATTAGGACTGCTTCTTTTCACGTTATATGTCAATAATTTGGATGAATGAATTGATGACTTTGTGACCAAGTTTGCAGACAATATGAAGATGGGTGGAGGGGCAGGTAGTGTTGAAAAAGCAGAAAGTCCTCAGAAAGACTTAGACAGATTGGGAGAATTTACAAAGAAGTAACAGATGGAATATAGTGTAGGGAAGTGTACAGTCTTACACTGTAGTTGAAGGAATAAGGGTGTAGACTATTTTCTAAATGGGGAGAAAATTCAGTAATCAAGAGGTGCAAAGGGTCATGGGTGCCCTTGTGCAGGATTCACTGTCAACTTGCAGGTTGAGTTAGTGGTACGGAAGACAAATGCAGTGTTAGCGTTCATTTCAAGAGGACTAGAGTACAAAAGCAAGGATGTAATGCTGAGGTTTTATAAGGCATTGGTCAGACTGCAATTGGAGTATTGTGAGCAGTTTTAGTCCCTTTCTCTAAGAAAAGAGACACTGGCATTGGAGAGTGTCCAGAGAAGGTTCATGAGAATGGTGCCGGGAATGGTAGGGTTAATATATGAGGAATGTTTGATGGCTCTGGGCCTGTGCTCGCTGGAGTTCACAAGTGTGAGGTGGGATCTTATTGAAAAGCCTCGATAGAGTGAATATTGGAGAGAATGTGATAGAGTCATAGAAAGTACAGCACAGAGACAGGCCACCTGGCATTTACAGCTCAGCCAAACCATTCAAACTGCCTAGTCCCATCGACCTGCACCAGGGCCATAGCCCTCCATACCCCTACCATCCATATAGCTATTCATGCTTCCTGCAGTGGGGGAGTCTCAGACAAGAGGGCACAGCCTCAGAATAGTAGAACTTCCCTTTAGAATGGAGATGAAGAGGGATTTGTTTAGTCAGCAGGTGGTGAATATGTGGAATTCATTGCACAGGTTAACTTGCATGCCAAGTTACTGGGTACATTTAAATCGGAGGTTGATAGCTCTGGATAAGTCAGGTCATCCACGGTTACATGGAGTGGGTAGGAGGATCAGAATTAGCTTTAATATCATCGGCACATGTCGTGAAATGTGTTGCTTAGCGTTGCAATACCTAGTACTAAAAACTACAAAAAAGAATGAAAACTATATATAGAAGATTAAATAAGTAATGCAAGAAGAGAGGGGGAAATACTGAGGCAGTGTTCATGGGTTCAATATCCATTCGGAGATCTGTTGGCAGAGGGGAAGAAACTGTTGCTGAAATATTGAGTGTGTATTTTCAAGCTCCTGTATCTGTATCCTGAAGATGGCTTGACCTTGGTGATAGAGTCAATGAACACTACAGCAGGTAAACAGGCCATGTATCTGTATCCTGAAGATAGCTTGACCTTGGTGATAGAGTCAATGAACACTACAGTAGGTAAACAGGCCCCTCAGCCCGTTGGGTTCCACCCATCAAATCCATGCCAAATCATTAATCTACCTAGTCCCATCGACCTGCACCTGGGCCATAGCCACAGGGTATTCCCTTGGACCTTGAAGGAGACTAGTGTTGAAATTGCAGGGGCCCTGGCAGATATATTTAAAATGCCGGTGTCTACGGGTGAGGTGTCGGAGGATTGGAGAATGGCTCATGTTGTTCCGTTGTTTAAAAAGGGACCGAAAAGTAATCTGGGAAATTATAGGCCGGTAAGTTTGATGTCGGTAGTGGGTAAGTTATTGGAAGGAGTACTAAGAGACAGAATCTACAAGCATTTGGATAGACAGGGACTTATTAGGGAGAGTCAATATGGCTTTGTGCGTGCTAGGTCATGTTTGACCAATCTATTGGGGTTTTTCGAGGGGGTTACCAGGAAAGTGGATGAAGGGAAGGCAGTGGATATTGTCTACATGGACTTCAGTAAGGCCTTTGACAAGACCCCGCATGGGAGGTTAGTTAGGAAAATTCAGTCGCTAGGTATACATGGAAAGGTGGATTAGACATTGGCTCAATGGAAGAAGCCAGAGAGTGGTAGTAGAGGATTGTTTCTCAGAGTAGAGGCTTGTGACTAGTGGCGTGCCACAGGGATCAGTGCTGGGTCCATTGTTATTTGTCATCTATATCAATGATCTGGATGATAATGTGGTAAATTGGATCAGTAAATTTGCTGATTAATACAAAGAATGGAGGTGTGGTGGACAGTGAGGAAGGGTTTCAAAGGTTGCAGAGGGATTTGGACCAGCTGGAAAAATGGGCTGAAAGATGGCAGATGGAGTTTAATACAGACAAGTTTGAGGTATTGCACTTTGGAAGAACAAACCAAGGTACAACATATAGGGTAAATGGTAAGGCACTGAGGAGTGCAGCAGAACAGAGGGATCTGGGAATACAGATACAAAATTCCCTAAAAGTGGCGTCACAAGTAGATAGAGTCGTGAAGAAAGCTTTTGGCATATTGGCCTTTATTAATCAAAGTACTGAGTATAAGAGCTGGAATGTTATGATGAGGTTGTATAAGGCATTGGTGAGGCCGAATCTGGAGTATTGTGTTCAGTTTTGGTCACCAAATTACAAGAAGGATATTAATAAGGTTGGAAGAGTGCAGTGAAGGTTTACAAGGATGTTGCTGGGACTTAAGAAACTCAGTTACAGAGAAAGGTTGAATAGGTTAGGACTTTATTCCCTGGAGCGTAGAAGAATGAGGTGAGATTTGATACAGGTATATAAAATTATGATAGGTATAGATACAGTGAATGCAAGCAGGCTTTTTCCACTGAGGCAAGGGGAGAAAAAAACCAGAGGACATGGGTTAAAGGTGAAGGGGGAAAAGTTTCAAGGGAACATTAGGGGGGGCTTCTTCACACAGAGAGTGGTGGGAGTGTGGAATGAGCTGCCAGACGAGGTGGTAAATGCGGGGTTCTTTTTTAAAATTTAAGAATATATTGGACAGATACATGGATGGGAGGTGTATGGATGTGCAGGTCAGTAGGGCTAGGCAGAAAATGGTTTGGCACAGTCCTTTGGATCGGGACTGCAGAGCGTCGTGGGAGCTGAATTCTGAAGGAAGGCAGTTTTTCTTTTAAACTTCTTCGATTGCAAGAAGGGCGAGACTGCGCAGGCGCATGACGTCAATAGGGCAGCGCGGAGAGTTTAATAAGGAGACCACCCTATACAGTGGGCAGCGGGGTGAGTGGGAGCAGAGTGTAGGGCTTTGGCTTCAATGGGCTTCGGCGGTAAACGGGAAAAGGCGAGAGCAAGGCACCAGCTCTTTTTTTCTCCCCCACCCCCCCACCACTTTCGCAAATCGGCCCAGACAGACAGGAACAGCAGGGCTCTCACAGCTAACAGTATGAGCTAATGGTTTAAAAAGTTTGTCTATTTGGCGTGGTAAGTGGGTGAGTGGATTTATTTTTCCTGTTTCATTCCTGTAGAATTAAGTAGCATGCCTGCAGGGTTAGTGCTTTGTTCAGGGTGTCAGATGTGGGAATCCTGGGAGACCTCCAGCCTCCCTGATGGCCACATCTGCACCAGGTGCACCAAGAAGCAGCTCCACAGAGACTATGTTAGGGATCTGGAGCTGCAGCTTGATGACCTACTGCTTATCAGGGAATGTGAAGAGGTGATAGACAGGAGCTACAGGGAGGTAGTCATCCCTAGGCTACAGGAGTCAGAAAACTGGGTCACCGTCAAGAGAGAGAAGGGAAATGCCCGGATAGTGGAGAGCACACCTGTGGCTGTCCCCCTCAGCAACAAATATCTTGTTCTGGATGCTGTTGAGGGGGATGACCTGACTGGGGACGCCCACGGTGGCCGGGTCTCTGGCACTGAGCCTGGCGCTGTTGTGCAGGAGAGAAGGAGGGAGAAGAGAAATGCGGTAGTCGTAGGGGATTCCATAGTCAGGGGAACAGATAGGAGATTCTGTGAGCTTGACAGAGATACCCACATGGTGTGTTGCCTCCCAGGTGCCAGGGTACGGGATGTCTCAGATCAGGTCCTGAATATTCTAAAGGGGGAGGGTGAGCAGCCAGTTGTCTTGGTACATGTTGGTACCAATGACATAGATAGGACAAAGGAGGAGGTCCTGAAGAGAGATTTCCAGGAGCTAGGAAGGAAGCTGAGAAGCAGGACCTCCAGGGTAGTAATCTCGGGATTGCTATCTGTGCCACGTGCTAGCGAGGGCAAGAATATTCGGATCAGGCAGATGAATGCGTGGCTGAGAGACTGGTGCAGGGGGCAGGGCTTCAGATTCTTGGATAATTGGGATCTCTTCTGGGGGAAGTATGACCTGTTCAAAAAGGACAAGTTACACCTGAACCTGAAGGGGACCAATATCCTGGCAGGAAAGTTTAATAGAGCTGTTAGGGAGGGTTTAAACTAATTTGGCAGGAGGGTGAGAACTGGAATGATAGAGCGGAGGAAGGGGAAAACAGAAATAAATCTAAGATAGTGAGCAGTAAAGATGTCAGGAAAGACAGGCAGGTGATGGGGCAAATTTGTAGCCATTGGGATGAGTTGTAGTGCAATAAAGTTGCAGTGGAATCAAAGCAAAAAGTATCAAATACCGGTCTTAAGGTGTTGTACTTAAATGCACGCAGCATAAGGAATAAGGTGGATGATCTTGTTGTACAGCTACAGATTGGCAGGTATGATATTGTGGCCATCACTGAGACCTGGCTAAAGGATGCATGTCTCTGGGAGCTGAACGTCCGAGGATATACGGTGTATCGGAAGGATAGGAAGGTAGGCAGACGGGGAGGTTTGGCTTTATTGGTAAGAAATGATATTAAATCATTAGAAAGAGGTGATATAGGATCGGAAGGTGCAGAATCTTTATGGGTTGAGCTAAGAAATAGCAGGGGTAAAAGGACCCTGATGGCAGTTATTTATAGGCCTCCAAACAGCTGCAGGGATGTGGACTACAAATTACAACTGGAAATAGAAAAGGCTTGTCAGAACGGCAGTGTTATGATAATTGTGGGGGATTTTAACATGTGAGTAGATTGGGAAAATCAGGTCAGCACTGGATCTCAAGAGAGAGAATTTGTAGAATGTCTGCGAGATGGCTTTTTAGAACAGCTTGTTGTTGAGCCCACTAGGGGATTGGCTGTACTGGATTGGGTATTGTGTAATGAACCGGAGGTGATTAGAGAGATTGAGGTGAAGGAACCCTTAGGAGGCAGTGATCATAACATGATTGAGTTCACTGTGAAATTAGAAAAAGAGAAGCCGAAATCTGATGTGTCGGTATTCAGTGGAGTAAAGGAAATTACAGTGGCATGAGAGAGGAACTGGCCAAAGTTGACTGGAAAGGGACACTGGCGGGAAAGACAGCAGAGCAGCAGTGGCTGGAGTTTATGCGAGAAATGAGGAATGTGCAAGACAGGTATATTCCAAAAAAGAAGAAATTTTCGAGTGGAAAAAGGATGCAACCGTGGTTGACAAGAGAAGTCAAAGCCAAAGTTAAAGCAGAGGAGAGGGCATACAAGGAAGCAAAAATTAGTGGGAAAACAGAGGATTGGGAAGTTTTTAAAACCTTACAAAAGGAAACCAAGAAGGTCATTAAGAGAGAAAAGATTAACTATGAAAGGAAGCTAGCAAATAATATCAAAGAGGATACTAAAAGCTTTTTCAAGTATATAAAGACTAACAGACAGGTGAGAGTAGATATAGGACCGATAGAAAATGATGCTGGAGAAATTGTAATGGGAGATAAGGAGATGGCAGAGGAACTGAACGAGTATTTTGCATCAGTCTTCACTGAGGAAGACATCAGCAGTATACTGGACACTCAAGGATGGCAGAGAAGAGAAGTGTGCGCAGTCACAATTACGACAGAGAAAGTACTCAGGAAGCTGAATAGTCTAAGGGTAGATAAATTTCCTGGACGAGATGGAATGCACCCTCATGTTCTGAAGGAAGTAGCTGTCGAGATTGCGGAGGCATTAACGATGATCTTTCAAAAGTCGATAGATTCTAGCGTGGTTCCGGAAGACTGGAAGATTGCAAATGTCACTCCACTATTTAAGAAAGGGGCAAGGAAGCAAAAAGGAAATTATAGACCTGTTAGCTTGACATCAGTGGTTGGGAAGTTGTTGGAGTCGATTGTCAAGGATGAGGTTACAGAGTACCTGGAGGCATATGACAAGATAGGCAGAACTCAGCATGGATTCCTTAAAGGAAAATCCTGCCTGACAAACCTATTACAATTTTTTGAGGAAATTACCAGTGGGCTAGACAAAGGAGATGCAGTGGATGTTGTATATTTGGATTTTCAGAAGGCCTTTGACAAGGTGCCACACATGAGGCTACTTAACAAGATAAGAGCCCATGGAATTACGGGAAAGTTACATACGTGGATAGAGCATTGGCTGATTGGCAGGAAACAGAGAGTGGGAATAAAGGGACCCTATTCTGGCTGGCTGCCGGTTACTAGTGGTGTTCCACAGGGATCAGTGTTGGGGCTGCTTCATTTTACATTGTACATCAACAATTTGGATTATGGAATAGATGGCTTTGTGGCTAAGTTTGCTGATGATACGAAGATAGGTGGAGAGGCCGGTAGTGCTGAGGAAACGGAGAGTCTGCAGAGAGACTTGGGTAGATTGGAAGAATGGGCAGAGAAGTGGCAAATGAAGTACAATGTTGGAAAGTGTATGGTTATGCACTTTGGCAGAAAAAATAAACGGGCAGACTATTATTTAAATGGGGAAAGAATTCAAAGTTCTGAGATGCAATGGGACTTGGGAGTCCTCGTACAGGATACCCTTAAAGTTAACCTCCAGGTTGAGTCAGTAGTGAAGAAGGTGAATGCAATGTTGGCATTCATTTCTGGAGGAATAGAGTATAGGAGCAGGGATGTGATGTTGAGGCTCTATAAGGCGCTGGTGAGACCTCACTTGGAGTACTGTGGGCAGTTTTGGTCTCCTTATTTAAGAAAGGATGTGCTGACGTTGGAGAGGGTACAGAGAAGATTCACTAGAAGGA
This sequence comes from Mobula birostris, assembly GCF_030028105.1. Lineage (NCBI taxonomy): Eukaryota > Metazoa > Chordata > Chondrichthyes > Myliobatiformes > Myliobatidae > Mobula > Mobula birostris. The sequence goes on along the minus strand of NC_092383.1, from coordinate 50,055,874 downwards.
TTCCGGGAATGAGAGGGTTAACATATGAGGAACGTTTGTCCGCTCTTGGACTGTATTCCTTGGAGTTTAGAAGAATGAGGGGGGACCTCATAGAAACATTTCAAATGTTAAAAGGCATGGACAGAGTGGATGTGGCAAAGTTGTTTCCCATGATGGGGGAGTCTAGTACGAGAGGGCATGACTTAAGGATTGAAGGGCTCCCATTCAGAACAGAATTGCGAAGAAATTTTTTTAGTCAGAGGGTGGTGAATCTATGGAATTTGTTGCCAGTGGAGGCCAAGTCATTGGGTGTATTTAAGGCAGAGATTGATAGGTATCTGAGTAGCCAGGGCATCAAAGGTTATGGTGAGAAGGCGGGGCAGTGGGACTAAATAGGAGAATGGATCAGCTCATGATAAAATGGCGAAGCAGACTCGATGGGCCGAATGGCCTACTTCTGCTCCTTTGTCTTATGGTCTTATGGTCTTAGTCAAGAAGGGCCAAAAGGCCTGTTTCTGCGCTGTAATTTTTCTATGGTTTCACACAGGTTGAAAATGAAGTGTTGCTGTTCTCAGGGTGGAAGAGCAACACCTCATATTATGTCTGGGTAACCTCCAACCTGATAGCATGAACATCAATTTCTTCTTCTGGTCATTTTTTCCATCTCCCTTCCCCCTTCCCTCTTCTTCTATTCCCCACTTTTACCTCTTTTCCCAACCTGCCTATCATTCCACCTCCCCAACCCCCAATGCCTCCCCTTCCCTTTCTCCCATGGTCCACTCTCCTCTCCTATCAGATTCCTTCCTCTCCAGTCCCTTAATCTTTCCTATCCGAACTATCTCCACCTGTCACCTTCTAGCTAATCCTCCCTCACCTTTTTACTCTGGCATCTTCCCTTTCCTTTCCAGTCCTGATGAAGGGTCTTGGCCCGAAACGTCGACTGTACCTCTTCCTAGAGATGCTGCCTGGCCTGCTGCATTCACCAGCAACTTTTATGTGTGTTGTGGCTTGTGCGTATGGTTGCATTTAGTGATTCGGAAAGGCTGCTATTCTAAGACAGAATTACAATTAAATTTATTATCACTGAGGAAAACACATAACATGCTGGAGGAACTCAGCAGCTCAGGCAGCATCTAAGGATGGGAATGTACAGTCGATGTTTCAGGCTCAGACCCTTCATCAGGACTGGGAAGGAAGGGGGTGGGAAAGAGTACAATGTTTCAGGCTCAGACCCTTCATCAGGACTGCGAAGGAATCGGGGGGAGGGAAGGAGTACAAGCTCTGGCAGCTGATAGGTGACGCCAGCTGAGGTGGAAGGTAGATGGGTGGGGGAGAGAGAATGAAGTAAAAAGCTGAGAGGTGATAGATGGTAGAGGTAAAGGGCTGGAGGAGAAGGAATCTGATAGGAGAGGAGAGTGGGCTATAGGAGAAAGGGAAGGAGGAGAGGCAACAAAGAAGGGGTAAGAAAGATATATATTGTGTGTTCATTGTCCATTCAGAAATCTGATAGAGGAGGTGCAAAGCTGTTCTTAAAATGTTGTGTGTGTCTCTTCAGGCTCCTGTATCGACTCCCTAATGACATAAGTGAGAAGAGGGCAAGTCCTGGGTAGTGAGGGCCCCTAATGATGGATGATGTCTTTGTGAGACATCACCTTTTGAAGGTATCTTTGATGTTGGGGAGGTTAGTGCCCATGCTGGAGCTGGCTGAGTTTACAACCCTCTGCAGCTTTTTCTAATCCTGTGCAGTGGCCCCTCAATAGCAGACGGTGAAGCAACCATTAGACTATCCTCCACAGTACATCTGTAGATATTGCTCGAGTCTTTAGTGACATTCTAGATCTCCTCAAACTCCTAATGCGTCCTTATGTGTAACTGCATCATTACATTGGGCCAAGAATAGATCTTCAGAGATGTTGACATGCAGGATCTTGAAGATGCTCACCCTTTCCACTGCTGATCTCTCAATGAGGACTGGTATGTGTTCCCTCGACTGTGTCAGGAGGTGTAGAGGAGGCTTAACCCTAAACCAGAGCAGTGGAAACAGTCTAGTAGTAAATGAAGTATTACTAATATAATGCAAAAACAATGCCACGAGGGCCCACAAAACAAGAGAGAACCGATACTTAACACGACAAACAAGGTAACTGAAGCCTTGGAGCAACTGGTTGAGGCTGGCTGGTTCGATGGGTGAACAAAGGATTGTTGTTGTTGTTCTGATTTTTAATGGCAGTTGACCTTCCAAATTAAAGGTCCATTATTGCCACCAACTGGACTGGCATGTGGTGTTCAGATTTAAGAAATAAAATCCTTACTACTTCTTTCTCAAATGAAAGCTAAATTACCCCAAAAAGCCTTATAGATTTTAAGTAGTTGAAGATAATACTGTGAATTAAATTAAAGTCACTCCCATAACAATAACGTTTTAAAATGAAAACTATCAACTTCCAAAGATTGTAATGAAGCCTGCATTTGATTTCTTTCAACTTTATATGCTTCACTGTAGTAGTATATGTTCAACTGTTTCATGACGACAAAATCTACACAACCTAGAGTGATGTTTTCCAACAAGATATAAAGAATAATTAAGCATAGTCTGCCCAATTCTAAGTTGAATCAATATGATTCCTTCCCTTCTTGTTTTACCCTCTTCTCCCATAAACCCAACAGATTTATAATTCAGTAAAGATGTCTCCCCTTATTCCCATTACCCACAGGTCTTGCCATAATCCTCTAATTCATAACCCCACCAACCCCTTAGCTTCTGATTTGCTAAATCTATATCCACAGCTGAAATTTTAACAGCTTTTTTAGCTAAACAATCAACCTGCTCATTCCCCTCATAACCTCTATGCACAAGGACCCATAGGAACGGGACATGTAAATCAATACTTTCAACATGAAATAAAGTTTGATGAAATTCCAACAGCAAGTCTGACCTATTGCTGCAATGACCTGCTTTAAGACTCATCAAAACTAAAAAGGAATCTGAACAAATTGCAACTTCGCAAGGACAAATTTCCTCCACCCACTGTAAGACCAAAATGACATTCAACCATTTCTGCTGTATATTCTGATAAATGGTTAGCAAGACGATTCTTTTTTGTTACCTTCAATTCAGGCACAAAAACAGCCTGAATCATTCCCAGTTAAATTATGTTTTGGAACATCTGTAAAATTTATATCATAATAATTTTCCTTAATATATTGATAAAGCAACAGACTCTCAGACATAACAGAGCCCTTAGACTTTGTGAAATCATGTAACCTGAAATCAATGAAAAGTCAATGGAAAAATCCAAGGTGGAGTTACCAAGAATGCTACAGTCGGATATATTGCATAATGCAACAAATCCATATACTTAATGTAATAAGACCCTAGCCACACAAAACTAAAATCACTCTTCTTGTGTTGTTCCTAACAGACAAAAGATTGTGGATGAGAACTGGGTTTAAATAGGCTGCATGTAATGAGTTGGAAGTGAGAGGCAGGTGATTCTGATCAGCTGGGCGATACCTGTTTGTGCAGTCTGGACTGGCCTGGCATTCATATAAGCCCTGTGACAATGTTGCTGTAGCTGTGCATGTTTAAAATCAGTTGTACAAGTGATGACTGAGAACTCTGTGTTTCCTCAATTTCAGGCAGATTCACCCTGCCTGGTCAGAGAAAAGTTTGATTCCTTGATTCTTTTTAAGCAGGTCTGTATCGAGGTTTGTTATTAAAAGAACTGTGGTACTTAATAAACTCCTGTGTGCACATAGTAACAGATACAAAGTGCTGGAGGAAATCAGCAGTTCAGCCAGAGTCCACGGAAAGGGATTAAACAGTCGACATTTGGGCTGAGACCCTTCATCATGACTCGAATGGAAGAGGGAAGAAGCCAGAATAACAAGGTGTGGGCAGGGGAAGAAGTACAAGTTGGCAAGTGATTAGTGAGACCAGGTGAGGGGGAAAGGAGAGATGATGGGTGGAAGAGATAAAGGGCTGAAGAGGAAGAAATCCGACAAGGGAAGAGAGCAGACCCTAGGATAAAGTGAAGGGGGAAGGGAACCAGAGGGAGGAGATGGGCAAGTGAGAGGAGACAGTATAAGGGGGTGAAAAAAGAGGGAAGGAGGATGGGGAGAAATGACTAGAAGTTCAAGAAATCAATGTTCATGCCATCAGGTTGGAGGCTACCCAGATGGAATATGAGCTGTTGTGCCTTTAAGCAGAGACGAGAACCACCTCATATTCAACCTGTGTGTACATGAAAGATGCCTCATAATTCCCCATGGCTGATATTTCCCCATTGCTGATAATTCACCATGGCCAATAATTCACCATGGATGATAATTCCCCATGGCTCATAATTCCCCATGGCTGATAATTCACCATGGATGATAATTCACCATGGCTCATAATTCCCCATGGATCATAATTCACCATGGCTGATAATTCCCCATGGCTCATAATTCACCTTGGCTGATAATTCACCATGGATGATAATTCCCCATGGCTGATATTTCACCATGAATGTCCTTGGACACTAGTTAAAGGACCAGTCAAATAATAAAACCCAGCTTGAGGTTGGGAATGTCACCAAGTAAACCGTTTGAATCATTAGGAAAACGTTTGCAGTTTCTGGAGAGGTAATGCTATGCATGTTTAATAAAACATTGGAAAAAAGCACAGTTCCAATAAAAACATAGGCTATTTTGTAAACAGGGAGAAAATTCTAAAATCAGACTTGGGGGTCCTCGTACAGGATTCCCTGAAGTTTAACTCGCAGGTTAAATCACTGGTAAGGAGGACAAATGCAATGTTAGCATTCATTTCGAGAGGACTAGAATATAAAAGCAAGGAGGTGATGCTGAAGCTTTATAAGGCATTGATTAGACTGCATTTGCAGTATTGTGAGCTGCTTTGGGGCCCCATATCTAAGATAGGGTCCAGAGGAGATTTATGAAAATAATATGAAGAATGAAAAGGTTAATCTTTGAGGGATGTTTGATGGCTCTGGGTCTGTAGTTGCTGGAGTTTAGAAGGATGAAGGGAGATCTCATTGAAGCATACTCGGTCATATTAAAAGACCTGGATAAAGTGTATGTAGATAGGATGATTCTATTTGTGGAAGAGTCTAGGACCAGAGGGCACAGCCTCACAATAGAAGGACATCCCAGTACAGCAGAGATGAGGAGGAATTTCTTTAGCCGTAGAATGGTAAATCTGTGGAATCCATTGCCACAGACAGCTGTGATTGGGTAAGGCCAAGTCATTAGGTATATTTAAAGAGGAGGTTGATGGGTTCTTGATAAAGTGTAGGTGTCAATGTTTACAAGGAGAGGGAGGAGAATCAGAATCAGATTCAATATCACCGGCATGTGTTGTGAAATGTGTTGTTTTGCGGCAGCAGTACATTGCAATACCCAATAATAAAAACTTTAACTCATGGGATTGAGGGGGAAAATAAATCAGTCATGGTGAAATAGCGGAGCTAACGTGATGAGACAAATATCCTAATTCTGCTCCTACATCTCATGGTTTAATGTGACAGTAATAAAGCAATTCCAGTTTCATTTTGAAAAAGAGAAAGAGAACATAATTCCAAATGAAAGGTCTCGGCCCTAATCATCAACTATTTATTCATTTCCGTAGATTCTGCTGTAGTTCCTCCAGTGCTTTGTATGTGTGTTGCTCTGGATTTCCAGCATCTGCAGAATCTCTTGTGTTTAGGAGACCAAGGGTGCTCAATCTGAAATGTTAACTGTTTCTCTTTCTGGGGATGCTGCCTGACATGCTGAGTGGGTCCAACGTTTCTTCAGACTCTTTTCAGAAGTCCAATATGAAGGTCAGGAGGTTTGCTTCTGAACAGAGAAAACGGGCAGTGCAGTTCCTAAAGGATAACTTGCAGGTTGAGCTGGTGGGGAGGCAAATGTAATGTTAGCATTCATTTCAAGAGGACTAGAATATAAAAGCAAGGATGTAATGCTGAGGCTTTATAAGGCATTGATCAGACCACACTTGGAGTACTGTGAGCAGTTTTGGGCCCTTTATCTGAGGAATGATGTGCTGACATTGGAGAAGGTCCAGAGGATGTTCATGAGAGTGATTACAGGAATGAAAGGGTTATCACATGAGGGGTATTTGATGGCTCAGGACCTGTACCCACTGGAGTTTAGAAGAAAGAGAGGGGATCTCATCGAGACTTATTGAATATTGAAAAGCCTAAAAGTGAGGAGGGTGTTTCCTTTAGTGGAGGAGTCGAGGACCAAAGTGCATAGCCTCTGAATATAAGGATGTCCCTTGAGAACAAAGATGAAGAGAAATGTCTTTAGCCAAGGAATATATTCCCACAGAAGGTTGTGGAGGCCAAGTCTTTGGATATATTTAAAGTAGAGGTTTATAGGTTCTTGGTTAGTAAAGGCATCAAAGGGGAGAAGGCAGAAGAAAGGTGTTGAGAGGGATAATATATCAATGGGCCGAGTGGCTAACTCTGTTCCTATGTCTTATGGTATTAATTAGTCCAGAGAGGTGCACACAACTCAGTCAACATTAACAGAAGTAGAACAACCATGGAATTCCGGCCAAATTGGAAAATAGAATCTCATTTAAAATCAACAACATTGTCACACACAGCAAGGGTTTCAAAAGAGAAAACCTGATTTGATTGTCTTCGGCATGCAGCCCATCGACTCTGCTCCACCATTCCCTCATGGCTGATATATTAGCCCTTTCAACCCTATTCTCCTGTCTACTCCCCGTATCCGATGATGCCCTGACTAACCAAGAACTTATCAACCTCTGTTTTAAACAAACTCAATGACTTGGCCTTCACAGCCATCAGTGGCAATTAATTCCAGAGGTTCACTACCCTCTGGCTAAAGAAATTCCTCCTCAACTCTGTTCCAGAAGGACGTCCCTCTGTTCCAAACTTTTTTGATGCCATGTATCCCTACCATTAACTGAAGGGTCCATGCACCCCAAGTTGGGAACCCTTTCCGAGACTCTCCCAGTAAATCAAACACCCTCTCCATATCCACTCTGTCCAGATCTTTCAATATTAATTCATTTCAATGAGTACAGGCACAGAGCAATCAGACACCCCACATGTTAACTCTTTTATTCCTGGAATTCGGTGAACGCTCTCCAATGCCAGCTCATCTTTTCTGAGACAAGGGACTCGGAATTGCTCACATTACTCAAAGTGTGGTCTGACCAATGCCCTATAAAGCTTCAGCATCAAATCCGTGCCCTTGTAGGTTTTCATAAATAAAACAGCAGAGGCATTTTATGTCTAAGGGAAATCGTAACAACTCCTTTAACGTCCTTCAAATATAGAACACGCAGCGCAGTAAAAAACTTTGCATCATTACATTATCACATCAGACCAGCCTCTTAAAGTGAACCCCAACTCAGTGTCGCTGGATGTGAATTTTAGATTATGAGGACACTCAATCCTCATTTATTGTCATTTAGAAATGCATGCATTAAAAAATGATACAACATTCCTCCAGAATGATATCACAAGAAAACACAGGACAAACCAAGACTAATACTGGCAAAACCACATAATTATAACAGATAGTTACAACAGTGCAAAGCAATAGCATAATTTGATGAAGAGCAGACCATGGGCACGGTAAAAAAAAGTCTCAAAGTCCCGACAGACTCATCATCTCACGCAGGTGGCAGAAGGGAGAAATTCTCCCTGCCATGAACCTCCAAGCGCAGCAAACTCGCTGATGCAGCACCATTGGAAGCACCCAACCACAGTGGACTCTGAGTCCGTCAGAAAACTTCGAGCCTCCGACCAGCCCCTCTGACACAGCCTCTCCGAGCACCATCCTCTGCCAAGCGCTTCGACCCCGCCCCAGCCACCAAGCAAGAAGCAAAGCCAAGGACTCAGGGCCTTCTCCTCCAGAGATTTCTAGACCACACAGTAGCAGCAGCAGTGAAGCAGGCATTCATACATATGTTTCCACCCATTACATTACCCAACACAGGACACCCAGAATTCGCCAAAACTGGCATTGTGAGCATGTCTGGAAATCGGATGAGCCTCCCAGCTTGGGTCCCATGTTCCATGGGTGGAGCATCAACAGTTTTCTCTGGCTCATCCAGAGACAGGTTAACTAGAGCTGTTGGGAGTGGTTTAAACTAATATGGCAGGGGGATGGGAACCAGTATGATAGAGCTGAGGATAAGCCAACAGGTTTACAAGTAGATGATGGATGTAACATGAATGTAAGGAAGGACAAGCCAATGATTGGGTACAAATGCAAACAGAGCAAGGAGTTAAATTGTACCACGGAGGCAAAATTCAAAAAGGTGAAGAATGCTGGACTGAAGCTGCTGTATTTAAATGCGTGTAGCATTCAGAATAAGGTGGATGAATTTCTGGTGGACAAATTGGTCATTATGGTGTTGGGGGCATCACTGAGTCATGGCTGAAAGAAGGCCATAGCTGGGAGCTTAATATCAAAGGATAAACTTTGTATCAAAAGAACAGGCAGGAAGGCATAGACAGTGGTGTGGCTCTGTTGGCAAGAGGTGGAATTACATCTTCAGAAAGAGGTGATATACGGTCAGAGAATGTTGAGTCTTTGTGATGGAGTTAAGAAATTGCAAGGGTTAAAAAAACATTATGGGAATCATATATAGGCCTCTAAATAGTAACCAAGATGTGAGGTTGAGATTGCAAAGGAAGCTGGAAAAGCCTTGTAATAAGGGTAATGACACAATTGTAATGGGGGACTTCAATATCCAAGGGGTTTGGGAAAATCAGGTCAGTGTCAGATCGCAAGAGAGGAAATTTGTTGAATGCCTATGAGACTATTTAAAGCAGCTTGTGCTTGAGCCTGCTCAGGGCAAGGCAATCTTAGATTGGGTGTTGTGTAATAACCCAGATCTTATTAAGGAGCTTAATATAAAGGCGCACTAATGAAGCAGTGATCATAATATGACTGAATTCATACTGCAATTTGAGAAAGAGAAGCATATGTCACATTTTTCTGTATTACTATGGAATAAAGGGAATTACAGAGGCACGAGAGAGGTTGCTGAAGAGATAACTTATGCATTGATCCTGATCTTTCAAGAATCACTTGACTCCGGCATGGTCCCAGAGGACTGGAAGATTACAAATGTCTTTAAGAAGGGAGGAAGGCAAAAGAAAGGAAATTATTGGCCAGTTAGCCTAATCTCAGCGGTCGGGAAAGTGTTGGGGTTTATTATTAAGGATTAGGTTTCGAGGTACTTGGAGACTAATTACAAAAGAAGTCAAAGTCAGCATGGTTTCTATCAAGGGAAATCTTGCCTGACAAACCTGTTCAAGTTCTTCGAGGCAGTAACAAGCAGAGTGGACAAAGGAAAGGCTGTGGATATCATTTACTTAGATTTTCAGAAGACATTTGATAAGGTGCCACACATGAGGCTGCTTAACAAGGTAAACTCCTATGGCGTTACAGGAAAGATACTGACATGGATAGAGGGATGGCTGACAGGCAGGAGGCAGCGAATGGGAATAAAAGGGCCTTTTCTTGTTGGCTGCCAGTGACTACTGGTGTTCCTCAGGGGACAGTATTGGGACCACTGTTTTTCACATTGTTTGTCAATGATTTAGATAATGGAATTGATGGCTTTGTGGCAAAGTTTGCGTATCATACAAAGACAGGTGGAGGGATGGTTAGTGCTGAGGACTTAAACAAATTAGAAGAATTGGCAAAAACATGGCAGATGGAATACAGCGTTGGGAAATATATGATAGTGCATTTTGGTAAAAGGAACAATTGTACAGACTATTATCTAAATGGGGAGAAAATTCAAACATCAGAGGATCAGGGCGACTCAGAAGTCCTCGTGCAAGACCCCCAGAAGGTTAACTTACAGATTGAGTCTGCAATAAAGAAGGCAAATGCCATGTTGGCATTTATTTCAAGGGGAATTGAACATAAAAGCAAGGAGATAATGCTAAGCCTTTATAAGACATTAGATAGGCCACACTAGGAGTATTGTCAACATTTTTGGGCCCTATATCTCAGAAAGGATGAGTTGTCATTGGGAAGAGTCCAGAGGCGATTCACATGGATGACTCTGGGAATGAAGAGGTTGACGTATGAGAAGCGTTTGGCAGCTTTGGGCCTGTACTCACAGGAATTTAGAAGAATGTGGGAGGATCTCATTGAAGCCTACCGAATGTTAAAAGGACTAGATATGGTGGATGTGGAGAGGATGTTTCCTATGGTGGGGGTATCCAGATCTAGAGGTCACAGTGTTAAAATTGAGGGGTGATCTTTTAGAATAGAGGTAACAGGGAATTTTTTTAGCCAGAGAGTAGTGAATCTGTGGAATGCTCTGCCACAGACTGTGGTAGAGGCCAAGTCCGTGTGTATGTTTAAGGCAGAAGTTGATAGTTTTCTGATTGGTCAGGGTATCAAAGTATATGGCAAGAAGGCAGGTGTATGGGGTTGAGTGGAATCCGGGATCAGCCATGATAGAATGTCGAAGCAGACTCGATGGGCTGAATGGCATAATTCTGCTCCCATGTCATATGGTCTTCTGGTCTTACTGCTGCTGCTAAGTTAGCAAATATCACAACATATACTGGTGGTACTAATAGGTGACTTTTCAGTGGCAGTATTTTTTGCATTCAGGAGGGTGTTTAAACAGACTCACCACTCTCACTGCCATGGAGCTACTAAGTGACACTACAACATAGCAATATCTAGTGTTACCCAAGGAGATTTCTCACAGCGCGAATTGGGCCTCGGCTTGTACAAACTAAGCGACGGCATTTTGCTCTCAAATCTCAGGCAGAATCAGAGCGACTGATTTAGCCAACATGCCGAATAATTCCGGAATCGTTTCCAATGTAGATTTTTGTAAATAAACCAACAAAGGCGTTTAAAGTTTAAGGAAAACCATAACAACTCCTTTATAGTCAACCAAACACAAAATGTAAAGCTTGGTAAAAAAAACTTCACGTCATTATGTCATCGCATCGGAGCAGCTTCTTCAAGGGAAGGTCATCTCAATGTTGGAGATTGTGAATTATGCATATGTTCCCACCCATTACATTACCCTACACTCTTACATTCTCCTCCTCTCAAAATCAATTCTAACATTGCATTGGCCTTCCTTACCACCAACTCAACTTGCAAGTTAGCCTTTAGAGAATCCTGCACAAGGACACCTAATCCCTTTGCACCTCTGATTTTTGAATTTTCAGTCCGTTTAGAAAACAGTTCACGCCTTTATTCCTTCTACCAAAGTGCATGACCATACACTATATTCCATCTTCCACTTTTTGCCCATTCTCCCAATAAAGTAGTCAGAGTAGAAGAGAAACAGCTGAGTGCTTAAAGAGAACAGCAGAGTGACTACAATAGAGACAGTACGGTAGTGTAGCGGTAAAGCCAATTATTTTATAGCGCTAGCGATCACCGATCGGGGTTCCATTCCCACCACTGTCTGTAAGAAATCTGTACGTCTGACTCTGTGGGTTCCTGCCAGATGCACTGGTTTCCTCCCACATTCTGAAGATGCACGGGTTAGCTTTACTGAGTTGTGGGCATACTATGTTAGTGTTGAAAGCATGCGATACTCGTGGGCTGCTGCTGTACACGCGACAAATAAGGGTCATTGGTGCTGGAACTGCTTCTTCTCATGTTACATATCAGTGATCTGGATGATGCAATTGATAGCTTTGTGGCCAAGTTAGCAGACGATATGAAGACAGGTGGCGGAGCAGGTAGTTTTGAAGAAGCAAAGAGGCTACAGAAGCACTTGGAGAGATTTAGAGACTATTTCCTAAATACAGAGGGACCTGAAAGCCAGGATCAGGGAGGCTAAAGACAGGTATAGGAGGAAGCTTGAGTGGAAACTCCAGAAGAACAACATGAGAGAGGTCTGGAGTGGGATGAGGACCATCACGGGGTTCCGGCAAACTAGCAACAGAGGAGCTGAAGGCAGTGTGGACAGGGCCAACGAACTTAACCCGTTCTTTAGCAGATTTGACATTGTGGCCCCAGCCCATCCCCCACATGAGTCATCTGTTGTCGGCCCCCAACCAACACATATTCCACTCTCCCCTCCTACCCCTCCTCACAGTCCCCCACCCTGCTCTAATGACTATACCCCTTCCCTACACGAAACCACCATGGTGGGCTTCACAGCTGAACAGATGAGAAGACAGCTGAAACGTCTCAACCCAAGCAAGGCTGCAGAACTGGATGGTGTCAGTACCAGGGTGCTCAAAGCCTGTGCCCCTCAGCTATGTGGAGAACTTCGCCATGTCTTCAACCAGAGCCTGAGGCTCCGGAGGGTTCCTGTGCTGTGGAAGACGTCCTGCCTCGTTCCTGTGCCAAAGACGCTGCACCCCAGCGGCCTCAATGACTACAGACCGGTGGCATTGACCTCCCACATCATGAAGACCCTGGAGAGACTTGTTCTGGAGCTGCTCCAGCCTATTCAGGCCACACTTAGATCCCCTCCAGTTCGTCTACCAGCCCCAACTAGGATTTGAGGATGCCATCGTCTACCTGCTGAACCGTGTCTACATCCACATGGACAAGCCAGCAAGCACTGTGAGGGTCATGTTTTTTGACTTCTCCAGTGCGTTCAACACCATCCTCCCTGCTCTGCTGGGGGAGAAGCTGACAGCGATGCAGGTGGATGCTTTCCTGGTGATATGGATTCCTGATTACCTGACTGGCAGCCCACAGTACGTGTGCTTGCAACACTGTGTGTCCGACAGAGTGATCAGCAGCACTGGGGTTCCACAGGGGACTGTCTTGTCTCCCTTTCTTTTCATCATTTACACCTCGGACTTCAACTACTGCACAGAGTCTTGTCATCTTCAGAAGTTTTCTGATGACTCTGCCATAGTTGGATGCATCAGCAAGGGAGATGAGGTTGAGTACAGGTCTATGGTAGGAAACTTTGTCACATGGTGTGAGCAGAATTATCTGCAGGTTAATGTGAAAAAGAATACGGAGCTGGTGGTAGACCTGAGGAGAGCTAAGGCACTGTGTCCCCTGTTTCCATCCAGGGGGTCAGTGTGGACATGGTGGAGGATTACAAATACCTGGGGATATGAATTGACAATAAACTGGACTGGTCAAAGAACACTGAGGCTGTCTACAAGAAGGGTCAGAGCCATCTCTATTTCCTGAGGAGACTGAGGTCCTTTAACATCTGCCGGACGATGCTGAGGAAGTTCTACGAGTCTGTGGTGGCCAGTGCTATCATATTTGCTGTTGTGTGCTGGGGCAGCAGGCTGAGGGTAGCAGACACCAATAGAATCAACAAACTCATTCGTAAGGCCAGTGATGTTGTGGGGATGGAAATGGACTCTCTGACGGTGGTGTCTGAAAAGAGGATGCTGTCCAAGTTGCATGCCATCTTGGACAATGTCTCCCATCCACTACATAATGTACTGGTTGGGCACAGGAGGACATTCAGCCGGAGACTCATCCCACCGAGATGCAACACAGAGCGTCATAGGAAGTCATTCCTGCCTGTGGCCATCAAACTTTACAACTCCTCCTTTGGAGGGTCAGACACCCTGAGCCAATAGGCTGGTCCTAGACTTATTTTCCTGGCATAATTTACATATTACTATTTAATTATTTATGGTTTTGTTACTATTTAATTATTTATGGTGCAACTGTAACGAAAACCAATTTCCCCCGGGATCAATAAAGTATGACTATGACTATGACTATTGTGTAGGCATAAGGGATTAGTTTAGTTAGTCATTTGATTATTAATTTATTCAGTTCAGCACAACTTTCTGAGCCAAAAGGCCAGTTCCCGTGCTGAATTGTTCTAAGTTCTGTTAGAGACCGGAGCATTCTACCATTATTAGAATTGATTATTCTAAATATATGTATTAATTTTCCTCAACAAGTAAGCTTGTGAAATCAGCTTTTGCAAGAGATTTCTTTTACATGACAAACAGGCAGGCACCTCCCTGTGTCCACCCAACCGACAGGAGTCACCTGCCACTTCTTTCCAACTCATCATCTGCAGCCTATTTAAACCAAGCTCTCATCAACAGTCCTTTGTTCACCTATAAAAGCAAGGAGATAATGCTGAGCCTTTATAAGACACTAGTCAAGCTGCACTTGGAGTATTGTCAACAGCTTTCAGCCCCAAATTTCAGAAAGGATATCTTGTCAATGGAGAGAGTCCATAGGAGGCTCATGAGGATGATTCCAGGAATGAAGGGGTTAACAAAAGAGGACCGTTTGGCAGCTTTGGGCCTATACTCACAGGAATTTAGAAGAATGCAGGGAGATCTCATTGAAGCCTACCGAATGTTGAAAGGTGGATGTGAAGAGGATGTATCCTATGGCAGGGGTATCCAGATCTAGAGGGCACAGTTTCAAAATTGAGGGGTGACCTTTTAGAACAGAGGTAAGGAGGATTTTTTTTTAACCAGAGAGTAATGAAACTATGGAATGCTCTACCACAGACTGTGATGTAGACCAAGTCCGTATATTTAAAGTGGATGTTGATAGTTTCGTGATCAGTCAGGACATCGAAGGATATGGCAAGAGGGCAGGTGTATGGGGTTGAGTGGGATCCAGGATCAGCCATGATGGAATGGCAGAGCAGACTCGATGAGCTGAATGGCCTAATTCTGCTCCTATGTCTTATGGTCTATTGAACCAGCCAGCCTCAAACATTTCTCCTAGCCTTCAGCCACATTGTTTTCTTGTCTTGTTCAGTATCTGCTTTTTGTTGTTTTGTGGCCCCTTGTGGCTTATTAGGAAAATGTTGTTCACTTCTAAATCATCTCCGCTGCTCTGCTTTTGAGTAAAGTCTTTGCTACACCTCCTGACAGCAAGGCTGCACCAGTTACAAGACCCAACATCAATGATGTAATGCGGAGGCACTGTTCAGACTGCACCTAGAATATTGTGAGTAGTTTTCAAGATCCAAGATTGTTTCATGTCATTTCCAGAACACAAATAGAAAGGAGAGCAAAATAACTGTTACTTCAAATCCAATCCAGCATTTAAAATCACTATAACACAAAGAACATAATAAAAATACAATAAATATAAATACATATTCAGCTTATATACATTGATTGATTGTATGTCCATGAAGTGACACTGGGTACAGGAGTGTCTGTACATAAGGTGACTGACAGGAAATGATAAAGTTGTGGTGGTGGCAGGGGTGTGTTGGGGTGGGTTCATGGGTGGAGGTGTTGATCAGTCCTACTGCTTGGGGAACGCACCTGATTTTAAGTCTGGTGATTCCGATATGGATGCTATGTAGTCGCCTCCCTGATGGAAGAGGGACAAATATTCCATGAGCAGGGTGGGTGGGATCTTTCCTGCACACCACATTGCAGTTTCTGTACCAGGCAGTGATGCAGCTTGTTAGGATGCTCTCATCTGCACATCAGTAGAATGATGTGAGTATAGATGTGCAAGGTCCAGCTTTCTTCAACCTCCTCAGAAAGTAGAGGCACTGGTGTGCTTTCTTGAGTGTGAAGGATCTGTTCTGGGACCATATGGGAGATGTGCACCGCCAGGAGTTTGAAACTGCTCACAATTTCCACTGCTGTAGCATTGATATATAGAGGAGTGTGAGTGGTGTGAGTTCCCCTGGTCGATAACCATCTCCTTGGTCTTCTTAACATTGAGGCCTCATGCCAGGCCTCGAGCTCTTCCACCTCCTCTCTGCAAGCCATCTTATTGTTGTTGGTGGTGAGCTCCACTACTGTCATGTCATCAGCAAACTTGACAATGCGATTACTTGGGTGTTTGGCTGTGGGCCCCATACTTCCAAAAGGATGTGTTGACACTGGACAGGGTCCAGAGGAGGCTAATGAGAATGATTCTGGGAACTAAATGGTTCATGTATGAGGAGTGTTTGATAGCTCTGAGCCTGCATTTGCTGGAGCTAAGAAGAATGGAGGAGGGGGGATCTCATACAGAATATTGAAAGGCCTAGACAGAGAGAACATGGAGAGGATGTTTCCTATAGTGGGAGAGCCTACGAACAGAGGGCAGAACTTTAGAACAGAAGTGCACCTTTTTAGAAGAGATGAGGAGCAATTTCTTTAGGTAGAGAGTGCTGAATCAATGGAATTCACTGTCAGAGATGGCTGTGGAGACCAAGTCACTGGGTGTATTTAAAGAATGATCTGTTCTTGATTAGTAAGGGCTTCAAAGGTTACAAGACGAAGACAGGAGAGAATGGGTTTGAGAGGGAAAATAAATCAATCTTGATGGAATGACAGAGCAGACTCGATGGACATTTTGCTCTTATGTGTTATGGTCTTATATAAAATGCAATCCAATATTTCTCTGTTCAATTTAACAGCAACGTTTCTATTTTAAGAAATGTTATCACAATGCAAAATGTGATTGCGCGCAGTTTAATCCAAGTATATTAAGAAGATTAAGTATCTCATTTCATGGCGTCTAAAAGAGTCTGCAGCATTTTTTTCCTTTGAAAATATTTACGCCAAAAAAATCTATTTGCATAAGTAGACATCATGGACATCATCCAGGTCAAGCTCTCAACTCGCTGCTGCCATCAGGAAGGAGATCAGGCCTTGGGTCCCACAACACCAGGTTCAAGAACAATTATTATCCTCCAGCCATCTGGCTCCTGACCGGCATGGACAACCACTCACCTCAGCACTGAGCTGATTCACCACCTAAGGACTTTCTTTTTTTTGCCTTTTTTTTTAATTTTATTTTTATTTGGATAAGGAATTCACAAGTATCATCTACTTTTTTCACAGGTATAACCTTTTCCATTTTTTTATATGTATAAAACTATAATTATTTATACATTCTTAAGTATACATTGAGATGATATAAAAGGAAAATAGACACTTAAATAGATAATTATGTACAGTGGTAATTCTAGTCTATTAGGCTAAGTAATGGTATTAGTTGTTAAGAAAAATAGTAATAATAGTTTCCATATATCTCTTCTGGACCATTTCTACTGGTCCAAAATGTTGTATGTAAGCCTATGTAACAACCATTGCAGGTGTTTATATCCTAACTTGTTCATGCTTGCTCCTGCCGCCAGACATAATTATCCAATCCCTATGTACTTATTTACTTAATTTTATCATTTTTATGCCTTTCCCAAATCTTTTCCTTTACTTGTATTAATTCTCTATTTTCCAAAAGAAAACAAAAACAGTAAACATTTAGACTAGGGGTGCTTACGTTAGCAATATTACTGTGTTGATGAGAAGAGCAGTATAAATCAGGACTTTCTTTCAAGGACTCTACAACTCATGTTCTCAATGTTTATTATTTATTTATTTATTATTATTTTGTGTTTTCTTTTTGCATTTGCATTTGCTCAGTTTCTTGTATTTTGCACTTTGCTTGTTTATCTGCCTTTTTGTGCAGTTTCTCAATGATTCTATTGTGTTTCTCAGTATCTGCTGGGAATGCCCACAGGAAAATGAATCTCAGGGTTGCACATGATGACACTTGTACGTTGACAATACATTTACTCTGAACTTCGGACTTGCAACTACAAAATAAAATGGTTGAGGGAGACGGAATTCACTTTGGGAAAGTGTGGCAGGGCTTTGACTAACTGAACATTCAGGCTATGATTATTTACAACAAGCTGATTAAAAAGGAAGGAACTTTATTAAAGATTCCACTGACACACCAAAACACCAATATGGCAGTCGGTTTCATTCCACACAGGCATAGGAGAATGAGAGGTGACTCTAGAGAAATGTTTAAAATTATGATGTGCATGGATAAGATGGTTATTAACAAATTTACTTTGAATGTGAACTTTGAAATTTTTTACCAAAAACAAATGCTCTTTACTTAGAACAGCTCATCTCAGTGTAAAGTTACAAAAAACAGACTAAAAACCACCTCTTAAATTATGGCAGGCCTTTAATTATAAGTCGGTTGTATCAGAGACCAAAGCAGTTTACCGCTTATTCTGAATGAGTATGTTAACTTTCCTCCACAAGGCAGTCTGTGAAATCAGGCTTTGTAAACTGCTTTCATAGTCATACTCATAGTCATAGTCATATTTTATTGATCCCGGGGGAAATTGGTTTTCATTACAGTTCCACCATAAATAATAAATAGTAATAAAACCATAAATAGTTAAATAGTAATATGTAAATTATGCCAGGAACTAAGTCCAGGACCAGCCTATTGGTTCAGGGTGTCTGACCCTCCAAGGGAGGAGTTGTAAAGTTTGATGACCACAGTCAGGAATGACTTCCTATACATAATATAATCTGCAGATGCTGGGGTCAAAGCAACACTCACAACACGCTGAAGGAACTCAGCAGGTCGGGCAGCATCTGTGGAAATGATCAGTCGATGTTTCGGGCCGGAACCCTTCGTCAGGACTGTAGGGGGAAGGGGCAGAAGCCCTACAAAGAAGGTGGGGGGAGGGTGGGAAGGTTTTTCACCTGGAACCTACCAGTCTTCTCCTTCCCACCCTCCCCCCACCTTCTTTATAGGGCCTCTGCCCCATTCCCCTACAGTCCTGATGAAGGGTTCAGGCCCGAAACGTCGACTGATCGCTTCCACAGATGCTGCCCGACCTGCTGAATGACTTCCTATGACGCTCTGTGTTGCATCTCGGTGGAATGAGTCTCTGGCTGAATGTACTCCTGTGCCCAACCAGTACATTATGTAGTGGATGGGAGACATTGTCCAAAATGGCATGCAAATTGGACAGCATCCTCTTTTCAGACACCACTGTCAGAGAGTCCATTTCCATCCCCACAACATCACTGGCCTTACGAATGAGTTTGTTGATTCTATTGGTGTCTGCTACCCTCAGCCTGCTGCCCCAGCACACAACAGCAAACATGATAGCACTGGCCACCACAGACTCGTAGTACATCCTCAGCATCGTCCGGCATGTTAAAGGACCTCAGTCTCCTCAGGAAATAGAGACGGCTCTGACCCTTCTTGTAGACAACCTCAGTGTTCTTTGACCAGTCCAGTTTATTGTCAATTCGTATCCCCAGGTATTTGTAATCCTCCACCATGTCCACACTGACCCCCTGGATGGAAACAGGGGTCACCGGTGCCTTAGCTCTCCTCAGGTCTACCACCAGCTCCGTATTCTTTTTCACATTAACCTGCAGATAATTCTGCTCACACCATGTGACAAAGTTTCCTACCGTAGCCCTCTACTCAGCCTCATCTCCCTTGCTGATGCATCCAACTATGGCAGAGTCATCAGAAAACTTCTGAAGATGACAAGACTCTGTGCAGTAGTTGAAGTCCGAGGTGTAAATGGTGAAGAGAAAGGGAGACAAGACAGTCCCCTGTGGAGCCCCATTGCTGCTGATCACTCTGTCGGATACACAGTGCAAGCACACGTACTGTGGTCTGCCAGTCAGGTAATCAAGAATCCATGACACCAGGAAAGCATCCACCTGCATCGCTGTCAGCTTCTCCCCCAGCAGAGCAGGGCGGATGATGTTGAACGCACTGGAGAAGTCAAAAAAGATGACCCTCACAGTGCTCGCTGGCTTGTCCAGGCAGACGTAGACACAGTTCAGCAGGTAGACGATGGCATCCTCAACTCCTAGTCGGGGCTGGTAGGCGAACTGGAGGGGATCTAAGTGTGGCCTGACCATAGGCTGGAGCAGCTCCAGAACAAGTCTCTCCAGGGTCTTCATGATGTGGGAGGTCAATGCCACCAGTCTGTAGTCATTGAGGCCGCTGGGGTGTGGCGTCTTCGGCACAGGAACGAGGCAGGACGTCTTCCACAGCACAGGAACCCTCCGGAGCCTCAGGCTCAGGTTGAATACATGGCGAAGTAATCCACATAGCTGAGGGGCACAGGCTTTGAGCACCCTGGTACTGACACCATCCAGTCCTGCAACCTTGCTTGGGTTGAGATGTTTCAGCTGTCTTCTCACCTGTCCAACTGTGAAGCCCACTGTGGTGGTTTTGTGTGGGGGAGGGGTCTAGCCATGAGAGCAGGGTGTGGGACTGTGAGGAGGGGTAGGAGGGGAGAGTGGAATATGTTTTGGTTGGGGGCCGACAACAGATGACTCATGTGGGGGATGGGCAGGGGCCACAATGTCAAATCTGTTAAAGAACAGGTTAAGTTTATTGGCCCTGTCCACACTGCCTTCAGCTCCTCTGTTGCTAGTTTGCCGGAACCCAGTGATGGTCCTCATCCCCCTCCAGACTCTCTCATATTGTTCTGCTGGAGTTTCTACTCAAGCTTCCTCCTGTACCAGTCTTTAGCCTCCCTGATCCTGGCTTTCAGGTCCCTCTGTATTGCCCTCAGCTCCTCCCTATTTCCATCTCTTTTGAGCGTTCAGGATGTCCTTAATGTCCTTTGTTAAGCATGGCTTGTATTTGAATAACAGAGGACAGTTCTTGTCGGAACATTGCAGTCCACACAGAAGTTGATGTAATCGGTGGTGCACTCTGTGAGCCCATCAATATCCTCTCCCTGTGACTCACAGAGTGCCTGCCAGTCTGTCACCTCAAAACAACCCTGGAGCACCTCATAAGCCTTCTCCAACCATTTTCTCACTGTCCTCGAGGTTGCAGGTTTACTCTTCACCAGAGGCTCTTAGCAGGGTTTTAGATGCACCAGGTTGTGATTTGACCTTCCCAGTGGGGGGAGGGGAGAGGAGCTGTATGCATCCTTAACGTTCATATCCAGAGTCCTCTCCCCTCTGGTTGTACAGCTCACATACTGTGTGAAGTTGGGCAGTGTTCTAGCCATGGTAACATGGTTGAAGTCACCCGAGATGGTAATGAGGGCACTCGGGTGCTGGGTTTGTAATCTGGCTATGACGGTGTAAATGATGTTACACACCAATGTCGGGATGGCAGAAGGAGGGATGTACACAGCAACCACAATTGCACGCGAGATTTCCTTGGCAAATAATATGGCCGGAGTCCAACAGCAAAAAGTTCAATATCTGGGCTACAAACACATTCCTTGATCGTAATATGCCCAGGATTGCACCATCTGTTATTTACCAGAACCGCAAGCCCCCCCTCCTTTACGCTTACCGTTCTCAGTGCAATTCCGGTCAGCTCGAATGGTGTGGAAGCCCTCTATGGAAATGCTTTGATCGGGTATGTCCTCGTGCAGCCACGTTTCAGTAAAACACATGACACTGCTCTCCCGAAAGGTTCTCTGACTCCTGACAAGCGCCATCAATTTGTCCATTTCATTACCCAGCGATCTCACATTTCACATGATGAGAGAGGGGAGACACGGCTTATAACTTCTCTTCTCCATAAGCCTCTGTTGTCTCAACCCGGTCCTCTTCCCTCGCCTTTTTGATCCCCCTCTGCATCCTCTGTGTGTTTTCCTCCAGATTTCAGCCGGGGTGTTCACTCTCTGTTTGCTAAACCGGCTGGCATAAGCACAATCAGCTGGTCCCTGGGATAAACAATGCAGCCATCCTGCAGCCACGCTAATGAGACCTGTCCGAATGTAACTATTTCCAGCGCTAAAAAAACAAATAAAACTCTCTCCACCAACATGTTAGAGAGGGTGCAGCTTTAGCATGTTACCGTGAGAAAAAAATACAACAAATAACCTAAGTTAAGATGTTTAAAAGTTTAAAAAGTAAGAAACTAAATGGAGCAACTGTAACAGGCTGCATGCGCGACCGGCGCAGGAGCAAGTGTCAGGCCTGCATAGGCAGGGATCTCCCAGTCTCCAGCCAGCTAACAGGAGTCTCTTCCCACTCATTTTCAACTCATTACCTGCCACTTATTTAAACCCAGCTCACATCCAGGCATGGGGAGGGTTTAACTTAGATTTGCGGGGGGGTGGGAACCGAAGTGAAGAGGCAGAGGTTGGGGCAGTTGGCGCACAAGTAGAGACAGCTTGCAGGAAGTTTGTGAGGAAGGGTAGGCAGATGATAGAGCAAAGATGCACTCAGCCAGATGGTTTGAGATGTGTCTACTTTAACGCAAGGAGCATCATAAACAAGGCAGATCAACTTAGAGCATGGATCAATACATGGGACTGTGACATTGTGGCCATGACAGAGACTTGGATGTCTCAGGGGCAGATGGCTGCTGAATGTGCTGGGTTTTAGATGTTTCAAAAGGGACAGGGAAGCAGGCAAAACAGGTGGGGAAGTGGCGTTGCTAATCAAGGAGTGTATCACAGCTGCAGAAATGGAGGAGGTCATGGAGGGATTGTCTACTGAGTCATTGTGGGTGGAAGTCATAAACAGGAAGGGGGCAATAGCTCTGCTGGTGTTTTTTATAGACCCCCCAATAGTAACAGAGACATCGAGGAGCAGATAGGGAGACAGAATCTGGAATGGTGCAATAATAATAGGGTTGTTGTGATGGGTGATTTTAACTTTCCTAATATTGACTGGCATCTCCTTCGAGCAAAGGGTTTAGGTGGGGTGGAGTTTGTTAAGTGTGTTCAAGAAAGTATCCTGATGCAATTGATCTGGTATTGGGAAATGAACCTGGTCAGGTGTCAGATCTCTCGGTGGGAGAGCATTTTGGAGGTAGTGATCACAACTCTATCTCCTTTACCATAACATTGGTGAGGGATAGGAGCAGACAATTTGGAAAAACATTTAATTGGAGAAGGGGGAAATATGATATTAGGCAGGAACTTGGGAACATAAATTGGGAGTAGATGTTCTCAGGAAAATGCACGGCAGAAATGTAACAAATATTCAGGGAACATTCGCATGGAAAGAATTTAGGGTAAAAGAGCCGTGCTGTACAAAGAATGTAGAAAATCCAGTTAAGAAGGAAAGAAAAGCTTATGAAAGGTTAGAGATCTAGAAAATTACAAGGGTGCCAGGAAAGAGCTCAAGAATGAAATTAGGAGAGCTAGAAGAGGCCATGAAAAGGCCTTGGTGAGCAGGATTACAGAAATCCCAAGGCATTCTACAAGTATGTGAAAAGCAAGAAGATGAACCATGTGAGAATAGGACCAATCAGGACCGAGAGTGGAAACATGTGCATGGAGTCGGAGGAGATAGCGGAGGTTCTTAATGAATACTTTGCTTCAGTATTCACCAATGAAAAGGACCTTGGCAATTGTGGGAATGACTTGCAGTGGACTGAAAAGAGGATGTGCTGGAGCTATTGAAAGGTATTAAATTGGATAAGTCACCAGGACTGGAGGAGATATATCCCAGGCTCCTGTGGGAAGGGATGGGAGAAGTACCAGAGGATTGGAATGTTGCAAATGTTCCCTTGTTCAAGAAAGTAAGTAGAGAGAACCCAGGAAATTATAGACCAGTAAGTCTTACTTCAGTGGTGGGTAAGTTGTTGGAGAAGATCCTGAGAGGCAGGATTTATGAGTATTTGGAGAGACATAATCTGATTAGGGATAGTCAGCATGGCTTTGTCAAGGACAGGTCATGCCTTACAAGCCTAATTGAATTTTTTGAGGATGTGACTAAACATATTGATGAAGGTAGTGTAGTAGATGTAGTGTATATGGATTTCAGCAAGGCATTTAATACGGTTCCCCATGCCAGGCTCATTCGGAAAGTAATGAGTTATGAGATCCAAGGAGACCTTGCTTTGTGGATCCAGAACTGGCTTGACCACAGAAGTCAAAGTGTGGCTGTAGATGGTTCGTATTCTACATGGAGGTCAGCAACCAGTGGTGTTCCACAGACAGGGATCTGTTCTGGGACCTCTCCTTTTTGTGATTTTTGTAAATGACCTTGATAAGGACATACAAGGGTGGGTTAGTAAGTTTGCTGGTGACCCAAAAGTTGGAAGTGTTGTGGATAGTCTGGAGGGTTGTCAGAGGTAACAGCAGGACATTGATAGGATGCAGAACTGGGCTGAGAAGTAGCAGATGGAGTTCAACCCAGATAAGTGTGAAGTGGTTCATTTTGGTAGGTCCAATTTGAAGACAGAATATAATATAAATGGTAAGACCCTTGGCAGTGTGGAGGATCTGAGAGATCTTGGGGTCCATGTCGATAGGACACTCAAAGCAACTGCATGGGTTGACAGTGTTCTTAAGATGGCGTATGGTCTGTTGGCCTTCATCAACTGTGGGATTGATTTCAAGAGCCGTGAGGTAATGTTACAGCTATGTAAGACCTTAGTTAGACCCCACTTGGAGTACTGTGTTCAGTTCTGGTCACCTCACTACAGGAAGGATGTGGATACTATAGAGAGAGTGCAGAGGAGATTTGCAAGTATGTTGCCTGGGTTGGAGAGCATGCCTTATGAGAATAGGTTTAGTGAACTTGGCCTTTTCACCTTGGAGCGATGGAGAACGAGAGGTGACCTGATGGATGTGTGTAAGATGATGGGAGGCAATGATTGTATGGATAGCCAGAGGCATTTTCCCAGTGTTGAAATGGCTAACACAAGGGGGTATAGTTTTAAGGTGGTTTGGAAGTAGATACCAGCGGATATCAGAGGCTTTTTTTTTAACACAGAGAGTGGTGGGTGCATGGAATGCACTGCCAGTAGTAGAGGCAGATAATGTGCCGGAGATTTCTATGTTCTATCTTTCTATGTTCATCCACAGTCCTTCGTTCACTGATATGAGCCAGCAAGTCTCAACCAGCTGCTCCTAGCATTCAGTTAACTTGTTCCCTGTTGGGTTAAGTATCAATGGAAAAAAGTACAGTTGACGTCTCAGCCCGAAACGTCGACTGTACTTTATCGCATAGATGCCGCCTGGCCAGCTGAGTTCCTTTTGTAATTTGTGTGTGTTACTTAGATTTCCAGCATTTGCAAACTTTCTTTTGTTTGGATTAACTATCTGTTCTCTGTTATTCTGTAGCCCTCTCACAGCTTGTTATTTTGGAGTTGACAGTGGACAACAAAGATTTTGCTTCATAAATACTTTTGGTGTATCTTATAGATTTTGGGCTCTCATGATGAAAATGGTTAAAGTATCAGGAGCATTTGATGGTTCTCGGCCTGTACTCACTTGAGTTTAGAAGAATGGGGGGGGGAGTCTAATTGAAACCTATGAAAGGCCTAGGCAGAGTGGGTGTTTAGGCTGCAGAATAGTAGGGCATCCTTTTGGAACAAAGATGAGAAGGAATTTCTTTAACCAGAGGCTGGTGAATCTGTGAAATCCGTTGCCACAGACGGCTGTGGAGGCTAAGTCATTGAATATATTTAAAGTGGAGATTGATATGTTTTTGATTAGTATGGGCATCAAAGATTACAGGCAAATGGGGTTGAGAGGTAAAATAAATCAGCCATGATAAATGGTGGAGCAGACTCCGTGGGCTAAATGGCCTAATTTGTTCCTATGTCTTATGGTCTTAAACACTACCATGTTACTTTGTTGTAACTATTCAAAGCACGGTCTATAGCACTCACCGTAACAAACAAGATAGCTCTTTTTCAACGCACACAAAATGCTGCAGCAACTCAGCAAGTCAGGAAGCATCTTTGGGGGGAAACGAGCAGTCGACAATTCAGACCAAGACCCTTCATCACGACTGGAAAGGAAAAGTTTACTTCAATTAAATTAATTAGAGAAGTAAAGATTGTTAAAATATTTGGATTCATCTACATCAAAGTTCAAAGTAAATTTATTATCCAAGTACATATACGTCACCATATACCACCTTAGATTCATTTTCTTGCAGGCATTCAGAGTAAAACAAAGAAGTAGAATGGAATGAATGAGACAAGTAATACACAGAAAGACTGACAAACAACCAATGTGCAAAAGATGACAAACTGCAAATTAATCAAATAAATAGATAAATAACACTGAGAACATGAGTTGTAGAGTCCTTGAAAGTGAATTAGATCAGTGTTGTGGTGAGTTAACTGGTTCAGGAGCCTGATGATTTTGGGATAATAACTGTTCCTAAATCTGGTGGTTTGAGACCTAAGGCTCCAGTACCTCCTGCCTGATGGGAGCTGCGAGAAGAGAGCATGGCCTGGGTGGCAGGGGTATTTGATAATGGATGCTGCTTTCATGTAGCAGCTCTCCATGTAAGTGTATTCCGTGGAGAGGTGAGTGAAGTTATTTTCTCTCATTCAGGAGCCTGATAGTTCTAGGATAATAACTGTTCCTGAACCTCGTAGTTCCTGATCGCAGCATTAATGGAAAGGAATAAATGTTAGACAGTTTGGGCTGAGAGCCTTCATTCCTGATGAAGGGTCTTGGTCCGAAATGTTGACTGTGTGTATACAGAAATAAAGCTTGACAAACAACTGATTTGCAAAAGAATTGTGTAAATAGAAAATTGCACCCAGAACATGAGCTGTAGAATCCTTGAAAGTAGGTCCACTGGTTGTGGAATCAGTTCAGAGTTGAGCTGAGTGAATCTATCCATGCCAGTTCAGGAGCCTGATGGTTGAGGGGTAATAACTGGGCTTGACATGGTGTCATTTGATGACTTTACAATGTAGTGTCATTTGAAAAGACTTAGCATACTGCAATGTTGTTTTAGTTGACTTTCCAAATGCAGTACATTGGAGAATATGTTACTTTGTGAAGTCTAATAGAGCCACCAGCAAAAATTATTCTTTTTGTACAATTTCCCTGAATGAAGTAGTCCATGAAATCACATTTTATAAGCTCTTTCCATCCAAATAAATAGGAAGGCTGCATCGTAGTGTATGACATTGCTTATGAAATAACTCAATACGTAGTGAAAATCATTCCACTGAGATGATATTCAAAGGTCAGAGTAAATTTACTATAATTGTACATCAATGTCACTACCCTGAGATTCATTTTCTTGTGGGCATACACAGGAGAACATGAAGAATGTTTGATGGCTCTGGGTCTATACTCACCGGAGCTTAGAAGAATGAGTGAGGATTTCACTGAAAGGCCCAGATAGAGTGGATGTGGAGAAAATGTTTCCTGTAGTGGGTGATTCCACTGGACAGCAAATTTTTTTCAAAAGTGTTGCTTCCTCAGAACTTTTTTTGTTTATGATAGACTGCTTGAAGATGAACACAAATATAATTTCAGACTACTTGTATCGTGTAGGAATTTGGAGAACCAACAGATTAACTTTTATTGAATATAATGTGTTTAATTGCATAATGGTGCTGATGCTTTGCAATAAGTTAAGCATATTTTGTTAATGATTTTCATTTGTACTCGGTGTCTGAGGCTTCTCACTTAAGTGCCCAATGATAATTCGTCAGCATTCTTGGATTCCAGTTGCCCTGGTATCTTTTCGCCATGACCGTAATGTCCTGGTGAAACTTTTCACCATGCTCGTCCCTAACAGCACCAAGATTTGCAGGGAAGAAGTCTAAATGGGAATGCAGAAATGAATCTTTAGTGACATGTTGCATTTCATGGTTTTATATGCTTCAAGCAAGCTTTCAACCAGCTGCATGTAGTTTGGTGCTCTATAGATGCCGAGAAATATTTCAACAACTTCCTTGAATGCCTTCCATGTGATTTTCTCCGGTCCCACTAGAAATTCTTCAAATTGCCTGTCATTGATGACCTGTTTGATTTGTGGACTGACAAAACTGCTTTCCTTAATCTTGGCATCAGTTATTCTGGGAAGCATCTGTCTCAAATATCAAAATCCTTCATAGAAATTTTTGTGCCTGGTGATAGAAAATTCCATCCTTACAGTCCTGAACCCCATAATTATTACTAAAACCTATCCTGCCATGCAGCAGCCGTGCCGCCTAAGCATGCCTGGACAAGATAGAAAACATTCCAGCTTACATTGTAGGCAACATTTTAATAGACTTGAATTATGAATTGAAATAATAAACATACAGTGGCATGCAAAAGTTTGGGCACCCCTGGTCAAAATTTCTGTTACTGTGAATAGTTACGTGAGTAGAAGATGAATTGATCTCTAAAAGTCATAAAGTTAAAGATGAAACATTCTTTTCAATATTTTAAGCAAGATTAGCGTATTATTTTTGTTTTGTACAATTTTAGAGTGAAAAAAAGGAAAGGAGCACCATGCAAAAGTTTAAGACACCAAGAGATTTGAGCTCTCAGATAAATTTCACCAAGGTCTCAGACCTTTATTAGCTTGTTAAGGCTATGGCTTGTTCACAATCATCGTTAGGAAATGATGCAAATTTCAAAGCTTTATAAATACCCTGACTCCTCAAACCTTGTTCCAACAATCAGCAGCCATGGGCTCCTCTAAGCAGCTGCCTAGCACTCTGAAAATTAAAATAAATGATGCCCACAAAGCAGGAGAAGACTATAAGAAGATAGCAAAGCATTTTCAGGTAGCCGTTTCCTCAGTTCATAATGTAATTAAGAAATGGCAGTTAACAGGAACGGTGGAGGTCAAGTTGAGGTCTGGAAGACCAAGAAAACTTTCCGAGAGAACTGCTCGTAGGATTGCTAGAAAGGCAAATCAAAACCCCCGTTTGACTGCAAAAGACCTTCAGGAAGATTTAGTTGACTCTGGAGTGGTAGTGCACTGATCTACTGTGCAGCGACACCTACACAAATATGACCTTCATGGAAGAGTCATCAGAAGAAAACCTTTCCTGCGTCCTCACCACAAAATTCAGCGTCAGAAGTTTTCAAAGGAACATCTAAACAAGCCTGGTGCATTTTGGAAACAAGTGCTGTAGACTGATGAAGTTAAGATAGAACTTTTTGGCCGCAATGAACAAAGGTATGTTTGGAGAAAAAAGGGTGGCAGAGTTTCATGAAAAGAACACTTCTCCAACTGTTAAGCACGGGGGTGGATCAATCATGCTTTGGGCTTGTGTTGCAGCCAGTGGCATGGGGAACATTTCACTGGTAGAGGGAAGAATGAATTCAATTAAATACCAGCAAATTCTGGAAGTAAGCATCACACCATCTGTAAAAAAGCCAAAGATAAAAAGAGGATGGCTTCTAAAAAAGTAGAGGCGCTACCGTACTTGTCACATACACCTGTTAGGGTGCATTCTCCAGTTACCTTATAAGGTAACCGTAGCCTTCAGCCAGGAGCAGATGTCATCAGGTGGTTCTGAACCTTCACCGAGTGTTTCGACCCGTAACCACGACACTCTCCAGCTGTGGGCCGGCAGTGGTGGCCAAATCACTGCCCATCTGCTCCTGGCTTCCAGCTTCCTTCCTCTCGCCTACTCCAAATCCAACAAGAGGCTCGTTCTGCCTCTTCCCCCATCCTACGAGCTGCTTGTTTTTTGCTCCTTTCGTTCAGGCCCAGATCTGACAACAACCGCCATGCTGATTTGGCTGGGAAACCTCTGCAGCCGATCTCCACAGGGAACAACCATGCCTGCCATCCCTTGTCTTTACACTCCTGCACTAAGGGCTGGTACTTCAAGGCCTTTCTCTCATGGGCCTCTTCCCATCCCTCCTCCCACGGCACAGTCAGCTCAACCAGAATTATTTTCTTCTCTTCAGCTGACCACAGTACAATGTCTGGGCGTAGGGTTGTGTGCACCACATCCGAGAACTGCAACCTCCTTCCCACATTGACCCTCATCTCCCAGGACCTGGCCATTAGCAGCAGATTGGGCTTTGGTTGTTTGGTTATGAAAGGCCTAGCTCCCTCTTTGATGAAGGTGATGGCCTTCCTCAAATCTGTGCCAGCCGTCCTCTTCTTGCATCTCTCCCGCTCTAGTGTGTCAGCAAGAGCCAGAAGCACCTTATCATGGCGCCACCTATACCATCCTTAAGTTAGAGCTGTTTTACACCTGGACAGTATATGAGCCAGTGGCCCCTTTTGACCACAGAGCTTACAGTTCGGGTCCTCTCTCATCCCCCATGTGTACAGATGTAATGGTGAAGGAAGGGTGTCATACACAGATCGCAAGAGGAAAGAAATACGGAAGGGCTCCAGTCTCCATAACTCTGCCCATGAGATCTTGCGCTTAGGCAGATACCATTTTGTCCAGGCACCCTGGGACCCTTGTTCCACTGCTTTTGAAATCCGCTTCTCTTCCTCACAGATCTGTACTTCTGCCTGTATCATGTCTCACCTGTTAAGTGAACTGAGCCAAGGCCTTGCCGCCCAATGCAGAGGTTGCCGATGATATCTTGCAGCTTCAGAGAACACACTGCCTCCTCCACAGCTGCGTTGGCTGCCCACTTGCGCCCAGATCTGGTTGTAATGCCTGCTTGCTTTACCAAGACATCACTGGAATCTCTCAAGCTTAATAAGACTCTGCATTTTGCCACCTTGAATTCCTCCACGACAGATGACAGGGGAAGCTGCAGTTGCCCAGAACGAATGTAGGGGCCCACTGAAGAGAAGCTTGGGGGAACTCCCAACCATCTCCGCAGGTGCTTGTTGGTTTTCCTCTCGATGCCCTCTACGACAGTCATGGGGAACTCATAAAGTGTGAAGAGCCGGAGAAGCCTGGGCAGAGTGCCGTATTGGTACAGCCAGGTCTTGAATTTACCTGGAACTCCGGATTTGTCGATCTTCAGCCTTTCGTCTGTCTGCTTCACAGCACTGGTGACATTGGCCCCATCTGTCAGTGACACATTAAACCACTTCCCCAAGCATCTTATCAGGTTATCTTTGATGGGAGGGATGACCTCACCTTGAACTTGGAGGCTAAACTTGCTAGTAACTTTGCCCTTTCTGATCACCACGCACCTGGACTTCTTGGCCTTGAAGGACATCCTCGCCTTAGTGGCTACATTACCCAGAGTTTCCAATACCCATCTTGCTTGGACATGTGACACAGTTGTTATAGTGATGTCGTCCATGAACCCTCGTAGAACTGGCTGAGCAATGCCTGACTCCAGCATCGGGCTGCGGGTTACATCTTCTGCTGCTGATAATAGGAGGTTCATTCCCATAATAAATAGGAGGGGGAGATGGTGCACCCTGTTGGAATCCCCTTCTGGAGGTCCTGCCAACTAGCTGTGAAATGGGCTGATGTAAATCTGAGTTTGAGTCCTCCTAGGTAGCTGGTGATCATGTCTCGAATAGCCACTGGGATGTAGTAGTGGTCGAGTCCTTCTAGGATGAGGTCATGTGGAATAGATCCGTAGGCGTTCGCGTGGTCTAACCAGACAACTGTTAGGTCACCTTTTTTCTGCTTGGCCTCACGGATCAAATGGCTAATCATTGAGGTGTGTTTCAGACACCCCGAAAAGCCTGGAATACCGCCTTTCTGGATGGATGTGTTGATATAGCGGTTCTGCGTCATGTAAGAAGTCAGCCTTCTTGCCAGCACAGAAAAGAAAATCTTACATTCCACATCCAAGAGAGAAATTGTCCTAAGCTGGGCAATTGTGGAAGAAACCTCTTCCTTTGGAATGAACCATCCCTCTGCCAATTTCCAACTTGATAGAATAGTACCTTTGGCCCAGATCTTTCTCGTGACCTTCTGCAGCCTCCGAAGAAGCTTTGGGCATTTCTTATACACCTTATAGGGTATGCTGCTTGGGCCTGGGGCAGCTGATGCTTTAGCTTTCCGGATGATGTCCTGGATTTCCTGCCATGTAGACTCCTTCACTTTCAGTTCAATTGATGGATTTTCCGGTCTACGCGCAGCCCGATTGGTTCCTAGTCCCTGACCCCTCCGTGGGTCGCTGTGTGCCTCCCGCAGGGACTCCTCTACCTCTGGCTTCGAGCTGGATAGTAGACCAGATCTTTGTTGGCCAAGAAGAGTCCTGGTGAAGCTGAATGGATCTCTCACAAACTGCGCTCGCCTCTTCTCTTTCTTCCTTCTTTGCTGTCGCAGATGTTCCGCCCTCCGGAGTTTGCACAGCTTTTCCTGCAGCATACTGGTTAAGTCCTTCATACCTTCTTTTTCAGCCGGTGAGCTGGTTTTGAACCTCTTGCTGAGCGCCTTTAATTCGCCTCTCAAGCGACGAATCTCCGTTTCCCTCCTATTTGGTTACCGCGGTAACTCCGGCTGACTTCTCCGCTCCATTGGGCCAAGTCGTTCCTTAGCTAGATTGTACACTATGGCTGTGTTGATCTTTCTGTGTACTAGACCTGCTAAGGCAACTTCCAGGATGCCATCTAGATCATCAACAAACTGCATCCAGGCGACGTTGTCTGACGATCTAGGCCATTTGATCCTGTCTTTCCTTGACAAATGGATTGGGGCAGCCGAAGAGGAACTCACTAGGTCTGTTGTTTGGTGCTGAGGCGACTCAAGTGCTAAGAGATCTTCAGCTCTGTGAGGTGCTTCCTGGCTGGAATTCTCCTTCGTTTCACTGGACACTAAGTCTGTGCGCTGCACTTGGGTCACCATTGATCCACATCTAGACCTGCTCTGGTGTATCTTGAGCCCTCTGATGTTTTTGCAGACTTTCCCACAATGACAACTTACCGTGAACTCCTCTCCGGTCAGTGTTGTTTGCTTTAGCTTCCTCATAGTCGTGTTTCCTGTCCTAGCTGTTGCCAGTATGACTGTCCTGTTGAGTCTCTCATCCTCCCCCCCTCTCAGGAGACTCTGGGGGTATTGCTCTTCATGTTCAGTCGTAGTTTGAGTGATGCCCTCTTGCAAGCGCTGCCCACAAGGTTGCTAGCGTTGTGAGCCTGTGCCAGTCTTTCCTGGAGGTCAGCTGTCTCTCCAGCGTCACCAACCTTCCTCGGTTGCCATCCAGTCTTTCCTGGAAGCCACTGGTACAAACCAGAGATTACTTGTTACATACACCTGTTAGGATGCATTCTCCAGTTACTTTATAAGGTAACCGTAGCCTTCAGTCAGGAGCAGATGTCACCAGGTGGTTCCCAACCCTCACCGAGTGGTTCAACCCTCAACCACAACACTCTCCAGTTGGTGGGCCAGTAGTGGTGGCCAAATCACTGCCCATCTGCTCCTGGCTTCCAGCTTCTCTCCTCTCGCCTACTCCAAATCCAACAAGAGGCTCTTTCTGCCTCTTCCACCATCCTACGTGCCTTCTTTGTTATCACACTTAAGTGCTAGTCCCAGAACAGATCCTCTAATATGATAACACCAAGGAATTTAAAGCTACTGACCCTCTCCAACTCCGATCCCTTAATGAAGACTGGCTCGTGGATCCCTGGTTTATTCCTCCTGTAGTCAATAATTAGTTTCGATAATGTTGAGGGAGATGTTATTTTTGTGGCACCATTGAACAAGGTTTTCAATCTCCCTCCTCTATGCTGATTCATCACAACCTTTGAGTTGGCCAACAACAATGGTGTCGTCAGTAAATATAAACCTGGCAATGGAGCTATACTGAGCTTCACAGTCCTAAGTCTAAAGTGAGTAGAGCAGGGGGCTAAGCACATACTTGAGGGGAAACCTGTGCTGATGGTGTCTGTAGAGGAGGTGTTGTTGCCAATCCAAATTGACTGGGGTCTGCAACTGAGGGGATCAGGGATCCAGTTGCACACGGAGGTATTGAGGCCTAGGTCTTGAAACTTATTGATTAGTTTCAAGAGGGAACTAATCCACTCAAAACTGCTGGAAGTGTAATTCATGATCAACAAATCGGCTTTCCTTGTTTCCAACAATCATTTGTTTAGGCAAGTGAAGATTTGCAAATTACTTGGAAGGATCTGCATGATAATACTTCACCATTTAACATACCTTTCCACAATGCTGCTTTGACCTTTGTTGCCACTCAGCTCTTATGGTCTAAATTATTTGATGGGGCCAAAGGTACGCCCATCAAAGTATATATGGATTTCAGAAAGGCATTTGATAAAGTTCCCCATGCAAGACTCCTTCAGAAAGTAAGGAGGCATGGGATCCAAGGAGACCTTACTTTGTGGATCCAGAATTGGCTTGACCACAGAAGGCAAAGGGTGCTTGTAGATAGTTTGTATTCTGCATGGAGGTCGGTGACCAGTGGTGTTCTGCAGGGATCTGTCTGGGACCCCTCCTCTTTGTGATTTTTATAAATGACCTGGATGAAGAAGTAGAAGTTTGCTGATGACATTTCTGATTCTTCAAATCCTTCCCCCCCTTCTTTCTTCAGTCCTGACAAAGGGTTCCGGCCCGAAACGTCGACTGATCTTTTCCACGGATGCTGCCCAACCTGCTGAGTTCCTCCAGCGTGTTATGAGTGTTACATAGAAACATAGAAACATAGAAAATAGGTGCAGGAGTAGGCCATTCAGCCCTTCGAGCCTGCACTGCCATTCAGTATGATCATGGCTGATCATCCAACTCAGGACCCTGTACCAGCCTTCCCTCCATACCCCCTGATCCCTTTAGCCACAAGGGCCATTGTTGCTTTGTGTTGCTTTGATCTCAGCGTCTGCAGATTATTTTGTGTTTACATATCGTTTCCTCGCAGTTCAGTAGCACATGTTTTGCGGACCGGTATAGTATAGAGAGAGCACAGAGGAGATTTACAAAGATGTTGCCTGGATTGGAAGGTGTACCTTATGAGAATGAGTTGAGCACCCTTGTCCTTTTCTCCTTGGAGCGATGGAAGATGAGAGATGACCTGACAGAGGTGTATAAGATGATGAGGGGCACTGGTCATGTAGATAGCCAGAGGCCTTTTCCCAGGGCTGAAATGGCTAACACGAGGGGGCATAGTTTTAAGGTGCTTGGAAATAGGTACCGAGGGGATGTCAGAATAAGGTTTTCACATACAGAGTGGTGGGTGCATGGAATGCACTGCTGGCGGTGGTGGTAGAAGCATACAATAGGGTCTTTTAAGAGCTTCTTAGATAGGTACATGGAGCTTTGATAAATAGAGGGCTATGCGCTTGGGAAATTTTAGGCAGTTTCTAGAGTAGGATACATGGTTGACACAACATTGTGGGCTGAAGGGCCTGTAATGTGCTGTAGATTTCTACGTTCTATTTTCTATGTATCTCTACCACTGTAGTGGACAGAAAGGCTCTATAGCAGGTAGTCAAAACTGCTCAATGCCTCTCTGGCACAAGCCTATCCACCATCAAGGTCATACAGTATGTATCGGTCTGGTTAAGATTTTTACTGCTGTACTGTAGGTATTTCATTTCCGAAGTTCTGTACGAGCAGTCTGTTCTGCTTTCAGCTTGCTTGGGTTTGAGCTGAGATAAGAAGAGGCTTTGTTATTCAACTTAGGGATGTGGTGTATGCCAATCAGGATGGTGGAATTGGGAGAAAGTTCTAGAGAACACCAGCGTGGGGAGGTCTTTTTTTTGCCGGAGCCGGGAGAAGACAGGAGGAAAGATGGCTGAGGGTGCAATTCCTGTTGCACAAGGTGCTTTGTGCAGATGAATGGCTTCAGGGAGGAAGGACCAAAACTCCCATGGGAGAGCCTGTCCGTTCAAGATGGATTTCAAGCAACATTTGGAAGGTGGTGTGTACTTTCACACAGACCATGGCCCCAGCGCGAGAGTAACAGACAAGTTCAAGATGAGCTCCAACCTAAGTGTACAAGTGACTGTTTAAGTATAATGGGCCCTTTTTGTTATTTTTCTTTCTTTCCTTTGATAACTGCTTGCTTAAGTTAACATACTTAAATATACAGTACTTTTTTATAATTGTCTGCAGTGTACGATCTGTTATTTCTTGCCAACAGTCAGTTGCCAGGGACAGTAACTCACACAGCATTCACACAAACTGGGTGGGTGCGACATCCCAGCCTCACGGATTTGACTGGACCAAAGCTGTATATACCCTAGATATACATACGAAGCCTGAGAAAGGTGGGTTTCTTGCTGTAGAGTCCAGTGGTTGTTAGCGAGGGACTAACAAGCCGCATTTCCAGAGACGTCCATTAAAAAGGGGCTTCAAGTAGATAGAGAAAGATGCCAGACAAGGGCCAGTAACCACACACCCTGCTCATGGACTAACAGTCCCACTCCCATCAGGGATGAGACTATGTCAATAGGTCAATAGGTGCATTTACTGACAGAGAAATGTATACAATATACATCCTGAAATTCTTTTTCTTCGCAAACATCCGTGAAAACAGAGGAGAGCCCCAAAGAATGAATGACAGTTAAATGTTAGAACCCCAAAGCCTCCCCAGCTCCCCTCCCTTGCAGCAGCAAGGCAATGAGTCCTCCCAACCCCCACCAGCAAAAGAAAAGCATCATCCATGCCAGGACCACCAGACTCAAAAACAGTTACTTTCCCCAAACAGTAAGACTGATCAACACCTCCACCCACTAACTCCACCACTACTTTATTATATACCATCAGTCACCTTACATACAGTCTAGTGTCACTTTATGGTTATACAATCAATCTGTGTATATAAGCTTTCTTATAAATCTATATTTATTGTGTTTTTCATTATTATTATCTTCTTTATCTTTTGTGTTTGGTTTTTGCTGCATTTGATCCGGAGTAAAATTATTTTATTCTCCTTTACTTGTGTACAGGAAATGACGTTAAGAAATCTTGAAGCTTAGGCCATAAGACATAGGAACAGAATTAGGCCACTCGACCCATCAAGTCTTCTCTGCCATTCCATCATGGCTGATTTATTATCCCTCTTCTGCCTTCTCTTCATAACCTTTCATGGCCTGAGTAACAAAAAAACCGACCAACCTCTGCTTTCAATATACTCAATGACTTGGCCTCCACAGCTGTCCATGCTGATGAATTCCATAGAGTCACCACCCTCTGGCAAAAGAAATTCCTTCTCATCTCTGTTCTAAATGGACATCTCTCTACTCTGAGACTGTGTCCTCTGGTCCTAGACTCCCACACTTTAGGAGACATCCTCCCTACATCAACTCTATCTAGGCCTTACAATATTCCATAGGTTTCAATGAGATCTCCCCTCATTCTTCTGAATTCCAGTAAGTACAAGCACTGAGCCATCAATCACTTCTCCTAACTTAATCCTTTCATTCCCAAAATCTTGAACCACCTGTTCTCAACGGTCGATGGAATTTCCCTCAAATAAAACAGTTTGTGATGCAAGGCTTTCCCTGGAAATTTTGTTTAAATACAGAGCAATACTACATCATTTGCTGGTATTATATTTGCAGGTATTGTAAGTACATCTACAAGGAGCGCCGCCACAAGAAAGTGACATCCACCCCCCACCATCCAGGCTCTGCTCTCTTCTCGTTGCTGCCATCAGGAAGGAGGTACAGGAGTCACACCACCAGGTTCAGGCACAGTTTTTACCCTTCAACCATCAAGCTCCTGAACCAGAGGGAATAATTTCACTCACCTCAACTTTGAACTGATTGCAAACCTATGGATTGCAACTCTGATTCTCAGTGCTCATTTTCTCAGCTCAAGCTGGTAAACCTGAGGTATGGGCATGGCCAAGCATGCTCATTTCTCAATTGCAAGGAACTTTTGGACTATCTTGTGGTGGCCAGTGCTGTCATGTTTGCTGTTGTGTGCTGGGGCAGCAGGCTGAGGGTGGCAGACGCGAACAGAATCAACAAACTCATTTGTAAGGCCGGTGATGTTGTGGGGATGGAACTGGACTCTCTCACTGTGGTGTCTGAAAAGAGGATGCTGTCTAAGTTGCATGCCATCTTGGTCAACGTCTCCCATCCACTACATGATGTACTGGGTGGGCACAGGAGTACATTCAGCCAGAGACTCATCCCACCGAGATGCAGCACTGAACGTCATAGGAAATCTTTCCTGCCTGTGGCCATCAAACTTTACAACTCCTCCCTTGGAGGGTCAGACATCCTGAGCCAATAGACTGGTCCTGGACTTATTTCATAATTTACTGGCATAATTTACATATTACTATTTAACTATTTATGGTTCTATTACTAGTTATTATTTATGGAGCAACTGTAACGAAAACCAATTTCCCCCGGGATTAATAAAGTATGACTATGACTATGACTATTTAGTAATGTGGCTTTCTGGGCATTCATGTAGATATTGCCGTGTAGGCCTAACTGTTTGATGCTATTGTGTAGTGACTTTGGGATGATACCAACTGGAGCTATTACTATTGGGACAGTGTATACCCTGTTCACGTTCCGTAGTCTTTCAATTTCCTCTTTTAATTCAGCATTTTTCTGGTGTTTTTCACTTATTGATTTATGTATGTTGTGTGTGATTGGAATGGCTATATCTAGTAAATAAGTTTTTCTGGTTTGCTTATCATGTAATATTAGAAACATAGAAAATAGGTGCAGGAGTAGGCCATTCGGCCCTTCGAGCCTGCACAGCCATTTATTATGATCATGGCTGATCATCCAACTCAGAACCCCGCCCCAGCCTTCCCTCCATACCCCCTGACCCCCGTAGCCACAAGGGCCATATCTAACTCCCATAGCCACAAGGGCCATATCTAACTCAGGATGGTTATTATAGATTGTCCTATCTGTAATAATGGATCAGACATAATATCGTTTGTAGGACTCTAACTCTAAAAGTAGATCAGGCTTATATTTATAGTAAGGTATGGTGTCTTTTACGAGTTTGTATTTTAAAACAAAATACCGTTGAATGATGTTTGCCACTTGATTGTGACTGTGTAAGTAATCAGATTGAATTAAACTGCTAAAGGATCCTGTAACGTTTTGGATTGTTGCTGGTTTCTGTTGGGATTTTCTGCATTTATCATCTTGAATTTGATACTTTTATTATGTATTTTTTATAATTTTTTGTGTTAACCACCTGGTCCTGTATTACCACAAAGGAACACCTCTGTTTCTGGGAAGAGGTCTCCAACTCTGAGCCAGGTGTTCAATGCTTCTTTGTTAACATCCAGTCTGCTCAGATCATTGGGGGTGTCTTCCATGGAGGGTCATGCTCTTCCATTGGTTAACTGTTTCTTCCATAGTGATAATATCTTCATTTTTCTGAGTTGTGTTTTCATTTAAGTTTAGTGATGTATAATTTTTATCAGAATTGCATAAGCTTGCATAGAGTGCAGTGCTGAATCCTGATTTCATTCATGAAAGTATATCATTAGAAGTTTTATCTGACTGCTGCATAATTTTTTTTTGTTGGTAGTGTTATTATAAGCATGTTCAAGTGTATACAGTGTTTTCTAAAATTTGTTATTTCAGTTCTTATTTTCTTTGTAAATTTTCCAGACTGGTTTCAGAAAGAGTGCCAAAACAATTCATTAATATGGGTAGAGCAAAAGTGTTTATTGCTTTTTTTCTATTTTTACTGTTGAGCTCTGTTTGGCAGATTTTCTTCAGCCTTGAAGTAAATTCTGTGGAAAGTTTTCCCTTTATCACACTATTACATATTTTCTCTGCAAGTTGATATCCCAGCTACTCATCTGTTTCATATTCATCCAACGGTTGTATTGTATCCTGCTGCTCTGTTTTCTACTCTATTGGCTCTATTGCGCCTTTCTCTATGTTTAATGTTCTGCATTTATCCAGTCCAAAGTTCATATTAATATCTTTCGAAAACGGTTCGACTATCAGGAGAGGGAAGGGCAGGAGTCAGATACTAGAGAGCACCCCTGTGGCTGTGCCCCTTGACAATAAGTACTCCTGCTTGAGTACTGTTGGGGGGGAGCCTACCTGGGGGAAGCGACAGTGGGCGCACCTCTGGCACAGAGTCTGGCCCTGTGGCTCAGAAGGGTAGGGAAAGGAAGAGGATGGCAGCAGTGATAGGGGACTCTATAGGTAGGGGGTCAGATAGGCGATTCTGTGGACGCAAGAAAGAAACACGGGTGGTAGTTTGCCTCCCAGGTGCCAGGGGTGGGATGTTTCTGATCGCGTCCATGATATCCTGATGTGGGAAGGAGAACAGCCAGAGGTCGTAGTACATATTGGTGCCAACAACATAGGCAGGAAAAGGAAGGAGGTCCTGAAAGCAGGCTACAGGGAGTTAGGAAGGAAGTTGAGAAGCAGGACCACAAAGGTAGTAAACTCGGGATTACTGCCTGTGCCACGCGACAGTGAGTATAGGAATAGAGTGAGGTGAAGGATGAATGCGTGGTTGAGAGATTGGAGCAGGAGGCAGGGATTCAGATTTCTAGATCATTGGGACCTCTTTTAGGGCAGGAGTGACCTGTACAAAAAGGACAGGTTGCACTTGAATCCCAGGGGGACTAATAGCCTGGCGAGGCAGTTTGCTAAGGCTATTGGGGAGAGTTTAAACTAGGATTGCTGGGGGTGGGAACCGAACTGAAGAGATGGAGGAAGAGGCGGTTGGCTCACAAATAGAGAAAGCTTGGAGACAGTGCAAGAGGGAGGATAGGCAAATGATAGAGAAGGGATGCACTCAGACTGATGGTTTGAGATATGTCTATTTTAATGCAAGGCGTATTATGAACAAAGCGGACAAGCTTAGAGCGTGGATTAGTACTTGGAGCTATGATGCTGTGGCCATTACAGAGACTTGGATGGCTCAGGAGCAGGAATGGTTACTTCGAGTGCCAGGCTTCAGATGTTTCAGAAAGGACAGGGAGGGAGGCAAAAGAGGTTGGGGTGTGGCACTGTTGATCAGAGATAGTGTCACGGCTGTAGAAAAGGAGGAAGACATGGAAGGATTGTCTACGGAGTCTCTGTGGGTGGAAGTTAGGAACAGGAAGGGATCAATAACTCTACTGGGTGTTTTTTTATAGACCACCCAACAGTAACAGGAACATCGAGGAGCAGATAGGGAGACAGATTCTGGAAAAGTGTAAAAATAACAGGGTTGTCGTGGTGGGAGATTTTAATTTCCCAAATATTGATTGCCATGTTCCTCGAGTGAGGTGCTTAGATGGGATGGAGTTTGTTAGGTGTGTTCAGGAAGGTTTCTTGACACAGTATTTAGATAAGCCTACAAGAGGAGAGGCTGTACTTGATCTAGTATTGGGAAATGAACCTGGTCGGGTGTCAAATCTCTCAGAGGGAGAGCATTTTGGGGATAGTGATCACAATTCTATCTTCTTTACCATAACATTGGAGAGGAATAGGAACAGACAAGTTAGGAAAGCGTTCAATTGGAGTAAGGGGAAATATGAGGCCATCAGGCAGGAACTTGGAAGCATAAATTTGGGAATAGATGTTCTCAGGGAAATGTACAGCAGAAATGTGGCAAATGTTCAGGAGATATTTGCGTGGAATTCTACATAGCTACGTTCCAATAAGACGGAAAGGACGGTAGGGTACAGGAAATGTGGTGTACAAAGGCTGTTGTAAATCTCGTCAAGAGGAAAAGAAGAACTTATGAAAGGTTCAAAAAACTAGATCATGATAGAGATCCAGAAGATTATAAGGCTAGCAGGAAGGAGCTTAAGAAAGAAATAAGGAGAGCCAGAAGGGGCCATGAGAAGGCCAAGGCATTCTAGAAGTATGTGAAGAGCAAGGGGATAAGACATGAGAGAATAGGACCAATCAAGTATGACAGTGGAAAGGTGTATATGGAACCAAAGGAAATAGCAGAGGTACTTAATGAATACATTGCTTCAGTATTCACTATGGAAAAGTATCTTGCTGATTGTAGGGATGACTGAAAAGCTTGAGCATGTAGATATTAAGAAAGAGGATGTGCTGGAGCTTTTGGAAAGCATCAAGTTGCCACAAGAGGACACAGGTTTAAGGAGCTTGGGAGTAGGTACAGAGGAGATGTCAGGGGTACGTTTTTTACGCAGAGAGTGGTGAGTGCGTGGAATGGGCTGCCAGCAACGGTGATGGAGACGGATATGATAGGGTCTTTTAAGTGACTTTTGGATAGATACATGGAGCTTAGAAAAACAGAGGGCTATGGGTAAGCCTAGTAATTTCTAAGGTAGGGACATGTTTGACACAAATTTGTGGGCCAAAGGGCCTGTATTGTGCTGTAGGTTTTCTATGTTAACACGAGGAAATCTGCAGATGCTAGAAATTCAAGCAACACACATCAAAGTTGCTGGTTTTCTATGTTTCTATGTTTCTATGTTAAGTCACTGGGACTGGATGAGATATACCCCAGGCTACTGTGGGAGGCGAAGGAGGAGATTGCTGAGCCTCTGGCGATGATCTTTGAGAGGGTCCGGAGGATTGGAGGGTTGCGGATGTTGTTCCATTATTCAAGAAAGGGAGTAGAGATACCCAGGAAATTATAGACCAGTGAGACTTACTTCAGCGGTTGGTAAGTTGATGAAGAAGATCCTGAGAGGCAGGACTTATGAACATTTGGAGAGGCATAATGTGATTAGGAATAGTCAGCATGGCTTTGTGAATGGCAGGTTGTGCCTTACGAAG
This sequence comes from Mobula birostris, assembly GCF_030028105.1. Taxonomy (NCBI): domain Eukaryota; kingdom Metazoa; phylum Chordata; class Chondrichthyes; order Myliobatiformes; family Myliobatidae; genus Mobula; species Mobula birostris. Next base: position 50,013,986 of record NC_092383.1, on the reverse strand, counting down.
TTGATTGAATTTTTTGAGGATTTGACTAAACACATTGATGAAGGTCGAGCAGTAGATGTAGTGTATATAGATTTCAGCAAGCATTAGGGATCCAGAACTGGCTTGCCCACAGAAGGCAAAGAGTGGTGCAGACGGGTCACATTCTGCATGGAGGTCAGTGACCAGTGGTGTGCCTCAGGAATCTGTCCTGGGATCCCTACTCTTTGCAATTTTTATAAATGACTTGGATGATGAAGTGGGGGGATGGGTTAGTAAATTTGCTGATGACACAAACATTGGAGGTGTTGTGGATAGTGTGGACGGCTGTCAGAGGTTACAGCGAGACATTAATAGGATGGAAAACTGGGATGAGAAGTTGCAGATGGAGTTCAACCCAGATAAGTGTGAGGTCATTCATTTTGGTAGGTCAAATATGATGACAGAGTATACTATTAATGGTAAGGTTCTTGGCAGTATGGAGGATCAGAGGGATCTTGGGGTCCAAGTCTATAGGACACTCAAAGCAGCTGCGCAGGTTGACTCTGTGGTTAAGAAGGCGTGCAGTGTATCGTGGAATTGAATTTAGGAGCCGAAAGGTAATGTTGCAGCTACATAGGACCCTGGTCAGACCCCACTTGGAGTACTGTGCTCAGTTCTAGTCACCTCACTACAGGAAGGATGTGGAAGCCTTAGAAAGGGTGGAGAGGAGATTTACAAGGATGTTGCCTGGATTGGGGAGCATATCTTATGAGAATAGGTTGAGTGAACTCGGCCTTTTCTCCATAGGACACTCAAAGCTGCTACGCAGGTTGACTCTGTGGTTAAGAAGGCATACCATGCATTGGACTTCATCAATTGTGGGATTGAGTTTAGGAGCCGAGTGGTAATATTGCAGCTATGCCTGACTCTGGTCAGACCCCACTTGGAATATTGTGCTCAGTTCTGGCCCTCACTGCAGGAAGGATGTGGAAACCATAGAGAAGGTGCAGAGCAGATTTACAAGGATGTTGCCTGGATTAGGGAGCATGCCTTATGAGAATAGGTTGAGTGAACTCGGCCTTTTCTCCTTGGAGCAACGGAGGATGAGAGGTGGCTTGATAGAGGTGTATAAGATGATGAGAGGCATTGATTGTGTGGATAGTCAAAGGTTTTTTCCCAGGGCTGAAATGGCTAGCACGAGAGGACACAGTTTTAAGGTGCTTGGAAGTAGGTACAGAGGAGATGTCAGGGGTAATAGAGGGCTATGGGTAACCCTAGGTAATTTCTACGGTAAGGATATGTTCGGCACAGCTTTGTGGGCCGAAGGGCCTGTATTGTGCTGTAGGTTTTCTGTGTCTCTATGTTTCTATTTGGATTATTTGTTTTAGCTTTACCAATGAAGAAGCAAATCGTCCATGTATAAAAGGTGTGTCAAGGTATAATTCGTTTGGTTGTCTCTGATTTAGAACCATAGAAACTACAGCACAGAAACAGGCCTTTTGGCCCTTCTTGGCTGTGCCGAACCATTTTCTGCCTAGTCCCACTGACCTGCAATAGAACCGTAGAAACTACAGCACAGAAACAGGGCCCTCCAACTTTCAAATCCCTTACTCACTCTTCCTTCAGTTAGTCCTGACGAAGGGTCTCGGCCTGAAATGTCGACTGCACCTCTTCCTAGAGATGCTGCCTGGCCTGCTGTGTTCACCAGCAACTTTTATGTGTGTTGCAGGAATTTGATACCCAACTTTTGACCAATTCAGAAAATTGAAGAGCAGGTTTAAAGCTAGACAGAATCATAGTGGGTGTACAGGGTTTTTTTTGTACGTTAAATTTAAAATGGCTTCTTTGTTATGTTAAATGCTGAGAAAGTCCTTCCCACTAGCAGTTTGTTTTGTATTATCTATTGATATGAGGACGCATGAATCAATTGCGATAGTTGTTATGCTTTTGGTGTATCTGAAGATATTGTATGCGTGGGGTTTTGGGGGAAAAGGCGGGAGAGAGGGACAGAGGATGGACCAGGTGCTGTGATATCCGCTAATGGGGTTGGACCCCGAGGAGACGGAGACGGACTAGTGTGGAGCGTCCGGTCGACCACCGTTGTTGGTCCCAGGCAGCTGGTCGAGGTGGTCCGAGGGGTCGCAGGGTGAAGAAGAAGGGTCCTCCTGATTAACTCTAAAACCCATAATATTTGGATCAATTCTAATTAGTTCTGCTAATGGCTCTATCGCCAATACAAATAAAGCAGGTGATAATGGACAACCTTGTCTAGTTGACCTTTTGAACTGGAATGGTGTTGAAATTTGAGTATTTGTCACTACTTTAGCATTAGGGTTAGTATTTAAAGTTTTAATCCAGTTTATAAAAGATGTTCCTAACCCATATTTTTTCTAATACTTTAAATAAAAAATCCCATTCCAATCTATCAAATTCTTTTTCTGCATCCAAGGCTACTACTATACTCATCTCCTCCCTTTTTTATGCCAAATGAATTATACTGAGTAGCCGAGTTACATTATCTGCCAATTGTCTATTTTTAATAAATCCTGTATGATCCATATGTATTAATTTTGGTAAATATTTAGATAATTTATTTGATAAAATTTTTGCTATTATTTTATAATCCGTGTTCAAAAAAGAAATAGGCCTGTATGATGCTGGTTTTAAAGGATCTCTGTCTTTTTTTGGCAATACTATTACAAACGCTGTTGCAAAAGATTCTGGGAGTTTATGTATTTTTTCTGCTTGACGTATTAACTCCATAAAGGAAGGAAATAATAAATCTTTAAACTTTTTATAAAATTCAGGTGGAAAACCATCTTCTCCTGGAGATTTATTACTTTGGAGTGATCCTAAAGCTTCTTCAACCTCTTTTAATGTAAAAGGCATATCTAATCCCTTCTGTTCTTCCGAATTCAATTTTGGAAGAGTTACTTGTGATAAAAACCTTTCTATCTCATTAACATCATTTTGTGATTCTGATTGATGTAATTCAGAATAGAAACTTTTGAAGGTTTCATTGATTTCTAAAGGTTTATAAGTAATTTTATTTGCACTTGTTCTAATTGCATTTAATCTTTTTGCTGATGATGTTTTGATTTACTTAACAAACCCACAGTATTCGTTACATAAATTAACTTCTAGATTGGATGAATATGGGAAAGTATCAGGGTATAAAATAAATTGGGGTAAAAGTGAAATTTTACTTCTTACTAAAGGAGACTATAGCCAATGTCGATTAGCAACCCAATTTAGATGGCCGGTAAATGGCATAAAGTATTTAGGTATAAGACTTGATAATGATGTAAAGAATTTATATAAATTTAATTATTTACCACTATTGAAAAACATTCAAGAAGATCTTGACAAATGGATGATACTACCAATAACATTAGTGGGTAGAGTCAATGTTGTAAAAATGAATATATTTCCTAGATTACAGTATTTGTTTCAAACATTACCAATACAATTGCCACAGAAATTTTTTTCAAGATTTAAATAAATGTGTGAGAAAATTTCTTTGGAAAGGTAAGATGTCAAGAATATCATTGGAAAAATTGACATGTAAATTTGAGTTAGGAGGGTTACAACTTCCAAACTTTAAGAATTATTATAAAGTAAATCAACTTAGATTTATTGCATCTTTCTTTGATGATCGAAAACCAGCATGGATTAGAATAGAATTAGATAAAATAGGAGAAAATATACCTGAAGATTTTATATATAAATGGGAATCTAAATGGATACGGGAAAAGAAAGAATCTCCTATATTAAAACATTTGATTGATCTACGGAATAAGATAAATGTTGATAATGAAATAAAGAAATCTTTATTAGCAAGGAGACCTTTGTTCCAAAACAGACTTATTCCTTTTACAATGGATAATCAACTTTTGTATAATTGGTACCAAAAAGGGATTAGATCTATAGGAGACTGTTATGAACGAGGTATATTGATGTCACTTGAACAACTAAAGAATAAATATAAAATATCGGATAACACTTTCTTTTGTTAACTTCAATTAGGGGCTTACTTAAAAGGCAAACTGAGTCAAACAATGTTTTTGAAATTGAAATTTTAATTCAAAAAGGAAAAATTAAAAAATTTATTTCTTGTATGTATAATTTGATTCAAAAACAGACAATTAAACGAAGAATCCACAAGTCAAAACAAAAATGGGAAATTGATCTGAATATTAATATTGATGAAACAAATTGGTCAAGACTGTGTCTTGACAGTATGACAAATACAATAAACGTTCAACTTAGATTAGTACAATATAATTTTTTACACCAATTATATATCACACCACAAAAAATAAATAGATTAAATTCAAATTTATCTGATCAATGCTTTCGGTGTAATCAAGAAATTGGTACTTTCTTACATTCTAGTTGGTCTTGTTCTAAAATTCAACCTTTTTGGATAAATTTAAGAGTCTTATTGGAACAAATTACTGGAACTCAATTTCCACGTAACCCTGTATTATTTCTATTAGGTGATATTGAAGGGATAAAATCGAAACTTAAATTGAATAAATATCAGAAAGAATTCATAAAAAATTGCATTGGCAGTAGCTAAGGAGGCTATAGCAGTTAGTTGGAAATCTGATTCGTATTTAAGTATGAATCATTGGAACAATGAAATGGCTAGTTCTATTCCACTCGAAAAAATTACTTATAATTTAAGAGATAAATATGAAACATTTTTGAATATTTGGCACCCTTATTTACAAAAGATAGGATGGCATATTTAGTTGCTCCGATGATGAAGATCTTGGTCCCTTGGGGAAAGTAATAAATAAATATACTAAATTTATTTTGAATCCCATGGAGCATGTGGAAACCTTCCAATATCCAGGCAGTTCTTTTTTTTTCTTCTTTCTTTTCTTTTTAGGTAGAAGTATATATCGGGGGGGAGGGTTAAGGGGAGGGGGGAGGGTAGACATTATCTTTTCATGTATTCACTTTGAAAACTCAATAAAAATTATACTAAAAAAAAGAAGGGTCCTGAGCTCCAACTGCTTGTGCACGAAGAGATTGCACTTTGATAAGTGTGGCGCCTTCTATTTTCCTTTTATATTTTATTCTCTATTAATTGTATAGTTCCAGTAATATCTACAAACTGTAAATCATTTAATCATATCTGGTGTATTGTCTGTTATTTGGGTGGGGTGGGGTACATCGCACAGCATCCACACAAACTAATTACCCAGTTTGGCGGGGCCGAGGGTTGTTTCCCTAGACGACAGCGAGCCGAGCGACCCTAAGGGTGGCCGGGGGGCTACATGGGCTTACAGAACCACCCTAGAAAATACCTCAGTTTATTTTGTTAACGGTGGCTGTTTATTTTTGGTTGTTATTACTATTTTATTATTATTTGTAATTGCACAGTTTGTCTTGTACTTTGTTTATTTGAGAGCCTTTGTTTGCGTGTAGTTTTTCATTGATTCTATTGGATTTCTTTCTTCTACTCTGAATGGCTGCGGGATAATTACCATCAGGGTAGTACATTACTGTGCAAAAGTCTTAAGCACCCAAGATTTTTTATGTCATTTCAGATGGTATAGCCTCCAGGGAGTCCAGATCTCAAAATCGTTGAGGCTTTTTGGGATTACCTGGAGAGACAGAAGCAAGTGAGACAGCCAGGATCTGCAGAACTGTGGCAAGTTCTCCAAGATGCTTGGAACAACCCACTAGCAGATTTCCTTTTAAGATTGAATGACACCTAAGGAAACATGTAGACATAAAGGCAAAGGGTAGTCACACCAAATATTGATTTTATTTTGTTTTTTTACTGTTTCTGGTTCTTTATAGTATTTTTTTGATATTTTGAAACTTTTCATTTCATTATTTTTAAAAGACTCTTTGCTTTACAGATTTTTTTTACATGGGCCTAAAACTTTTGTACAGTACTGTATATGGTGACCTTGATAATAAATTTACTTCCAACTTTGAACTTTTGAAATTTGAATATACAATATTATTCAAATTTAGTTCTACAATTCGATTACCAAGGAGAGCAGAGTGCACCATAACAGAAAGAACAACTCCTCATTTTTTAAATAGTTTACATTAAAGTAGTCGATTTGTCCCAGATTGCTTGTGAACTACAGATTCATTTGTATAGCAATGTTACTTTGTTTAAGAGGCAGACAGAATGCAAGGTCTGTCTTGATTACAATTGCAAATGTAGGGCATAGGAGTCAAACCTATTAGCAGGGAATAACAAGATCATTTTCACAGTCATCAATGCCTAATCAGAGGAATATCCCTCAAATAAAGGGCGCCATGCAGCAGAGCAGTTACACAACACTGTTATAGCTTAGGGCATCGGAGAATGCAGTTAATTTCCAGCACCCACCGTAAGCAAGTCTGTAGGTTTCTTCCGATAAGAGAGATGAGAGTGAATATCAGACCACTGGAAAAAGACGCTGGAGAATATTAATGAAGGACGAAAGAAATGGTGAATTAATTTAATGTGTATTATGCATCAGCTTTCACTGTAGAAAACACTAGCAGAATTCCAGAAGTGAGAAAGCATCAGAGGGCAGAAGTGACTGTCATAGTTATTTCTAAGGAGAAGGTGCTTGGGAAGTTGTAATGTCTGAAGGTAGGTGAGTCATCTCGACCAGATGGTTTACACCACAGGGTTCATAAAGAGATTGTACAGGCACTAGCAATGATCTTTCAAGAATCTCTAGATTCTGGAATGGTTCCAGGTGACTGGAAAATTGTAAATTTCACTCTACATTTTAAGAAGGAAGGGAGATAGAAGAAATGAAATTATAGGCCAGTTAGCCCGACATTAGTGGTTGGAAAGATGCTGGATTCCATTAATGAGGTTTCTGGGTACTTGGAGGCACATGTTAAAATAGGGCAAAGTCAGCATAGTTTCCTCAAGGAGAAATCTTGCCTGACTAATCTGTTGGAATTCTTTGAGGAAATATCAAGCAGGATAGACAAAGGAGATTCAGGCTACATCCACATTACGCTGGATAATTTTGAAAATGAAGCTTTTCCTCTTCATTTGGACCCTCCGACAGCATTGAAATGGCGTTTTCATCCCCCGAAGACGGAGCTTTTCTCAAACACTCTCCAGAGTGTGTAAATTTGAAAACCATTGTTGCACGTTGTAATGTAGGCAGGATA